>NC_058089.1:1630316-1974879 GCF_014858855.1 Bufo gargarizans
TCTCAATAATATCATAAAACAAATGAACCCACAAGTAGTTGAAAGAAATGCAAATTGCACCAATTTCATCCCAATGGCACCAGTGCTGTGATATACTGGACTAGGCGCATTTCACGATAATTTCGTGCTACAAATGGTCTAAGCATCTAATACATTTTGTACACTTAGCTCCACAGACATCTTGAGTTATGTAAGAGGTGATGTACAGGAGACAGACATGTGTGTGGGAGGGGGGTACAGGAGAAGACAGTGTGGGGGAGGGGGTACAGGAGAAAGACATGTGTGGGGGGGTACAGGAGAAAGACGTGTAGGGGGGTTCAGGAGAAGACATGGGGGGGTACAGGAGAAAGACGTGTGAGGGGTACAGGAGAAAGATGTGTAGGGGGGTTCAGGAGAAAGACATGGGGGGGTACAGGAGAAAGACGTGTGAGGGGGTACAGGAGAAAGATGTGTGTGGGGGGGTACAGGAGAAAGACGTGTGTGGGGCGTACAGGAGAAAGATGTGTGGGGGGTACATGGAAAAAAAAGGTGTGGGGGGTACAGGGAAAGACATGTGTGGGGGGGGTACAGGAGAAAGACATGTGTGGGGGGTACAGGAGAAAGACATGTGGGGGGGGTACAGGAGAAAGACATATGTGGGGGGGTACAGGAGAAAGACGTGTGTGGGGGGGTACAGGAGAAAGACATATGTGGGGGGGTACAGGAGAAAGACGTGTTGTCATGGCTGAGGATGGGGAAAACCCTCAGCCGTGCGATGCCAGAAGATGTTAACGGCTGCTTTGCCAGGACGAGAGAATTAGGGAGCTGGTCACCTCCTAACACATACCTAATCCGACCCTAACTCCTAGCTGCATGAGCCAACCTTGAAGGTAGGAGGGCCCATGCTCAGGAACCTTGGATCCCTACTCACCCTCCGCCGGTCCCTGAACTAGGAGTAGGGTAAGACGACCTGTTCCTTCTGGACACAGAGGAACAGGAGTCTCACTGGCCAAGCTGCAGGGAAAAGGGGAACACAAACAGTCCTATGGATATGGCAGGTGAACTGCACTAGTTCCAGCCACCTGCCACAGCCCTGCTGACTGGATCCCTGTGCTGGCAAGCTGAAGTCCACACAATACAAAATAAACTCAGCACACACACATCCACACACAGGAAGCCAGATCCATAGCTGCACAGAATAACAAAGGAAACCATCAACTGAACATCACATAAACTTATGACCACAAGGGTGGCCCCCACTGGTAGATGGAATACACAGGCGGATGCTCCAGCTAACCATGGCTGAAGTACCCCTCTGAACTGCACTATTCACTGAGGCTTTATAGGCCCAAGTAGTCACACCCACACAGACACACCCAGTGTTCACACACACAGAAGGGAATTAACCCTTCAAACACAAGGCAAGGGAAGACGGCCACTTAAAGGGGAATACACACATAAACAAACACACTTCACCTGTTGCCGCGGGCAACGGCATGTGTGGCAATCATGTCCTGGGGATCAGCCATAGGGCTGAGACACTGCCATCACATGCCATCAACACCACATGCTGCCACGGACAACCAAGTGAAGGAAAGTGTCACGCAACATACCATAGGCCGTGACGCACGCAACATACCATAGCTTAGGACACAGTATCACACATGATCGGATTAGATACACAGCTCAGGACACAGTATCACACATGATCGGATTAGATACACAGCTCAGGACACAGTATCACACATGATCGGATTAGATACACAGCTCAGGACACAGTATCACACATGATCGGATTAGATACACAGCTCAGGACACAGTATCACACATGATCGGATTAGATACACAGCTCAGCAGGCAGTATCACACATGATCGGATTAGATACACAGCTCAGGACACAGTATCACACATGATCGGCTTAGAGACACAGCTCAGGACACAGTATCACACATGATCGGCTTAGATACACAGCTCAGGACACAGTATCACACATGATCGGATTAGAGACACAGCAGAGGACACAGTATCACACATGATCGGATTACATACACAGCTCAGGACACAGTATCACACATGATCGGATTAGATACACAGCTCAGCAGACAGTATCACACATGATCGGCTTAGAGACACAGCTCAGCAGGCAGTATCACACATGATCGGATTAGATACACAGCTCAGGACACAGTATCACACATGATCGGATTAAGGACACAGCTCAGGACACAGTATCACACATGATCGGCTTAGAGACACAGCTCAGCAGGCAGTATCACACAGGATAGGATTAGATACACAGCTCAGCAGGCAGTATCACACAGGATAGGATTAGATACACAGCTCAGCAGACAGTATCACACAGGATAGGATTAGATACACAGCTCAGCAGGCAGTATCACACAGGATAGGATTAGATACACAGCTCAGCAGACAGTATCACACAGGATAGGATTAGATACACAGCTCAGCAGGCAGTATCACACAGGATAGGATTAGATACACAGCTCAGCAGACAGTATCACACAGGATAGGATTAGATACACAGCTCAGCAGACAGTATCACACAGTATAGGATTAGATACACAGCTCAGCAGGCAGTATCACACATGATCGGATTAGATACACAGCTCAGGACACAGTATCACACATGATCGGCTTAGAGACACAGCTCAGCAGGCAGTATCACACATGATCGGATTAGATACACAGCTCAGGACACAGTATCACACATGATCGGCTTAGATACACAGCTCAGGACACAGTATCACACATGATCGGATTAGATACACAGCTCAGGACACAGTATCACACATGATCGGCTTAGATACACAGCTCAGGACACAGTATCACACATGATCGGATTAGAGACACAGCTCAGGACACAGTATCACACATGATTGGCTTAGATACACAGCTCAGGACACAGTATCACACATGATCGGATTAGATACACAGCTCAGGACACAGTATCACACATGATCGGATTAGATACACAGCTCAGGACACAGTATCACACATGATCGGCTTAGATACAAAGCTCAGGACACAGTATCACACATGATCGGCTTAGATACACAACCATATCTGGCGGCTATCATTTAGTCCCAGGGTCGCCCGGGCTTCATAGGGATGCGCGGCCCCTTCGCCACCACTTCGCTTCCCCTCCACCCTTACAATGCAGAGTGAAGTAAATGGTGAATCCAGAATGTGCCGGAGATCCTTCGAGGGGCTGTTCACACACGGGACCTGCAGATCAATCCCATCTGTGCGCTGCACTGGTTTTAAGGCGATTTGCATGGAGATTTCCCTCCAGAATGTAAAACAGGAATGAAAATAGGTTTTATTTTATTTTTTAATAATGCTCCATAAGAACAGCACAGATTTGCCATTGAAAACAATAGAGAAGGATAGAGGGCAGATTCCATACAGAGCACTGTGGCTCAGTGGATACTGCTGGCTCAGTCGTCAGTTCTGGCTCAGTGGTCAGTGTTAGCTCAGTGGATAGTGCTGGATCAGTGGTCAGTGCTAGCTCAGTAATCAGTGCTGGCTCAATGGATAGTGCTGGCTCAGTGGATAGCGCTGGCTCAGTCGTCAGTTCTGGCTCAGTGGTCAGTGCTAGCTCAGTAATCAGTGCTAGCTCAGTGGATAATGCTGGCTCAGTGGATAGTGCTGGCTCAGTGGATAATGCTGGCTCAGTGGATAGTGCTGGCTCAGTGGATAGTGCTGGCTCAGTGGATAGCGCTGGCTCAGTCGTCAGTTCTGGCTCAGTGGTCAGTGCTAGCTCAGTAATCAGTGCTAGCTCAGTGGATAATGCTGGCTCAGTGGATAGTGCTGGCTCAGTGGATAATGCTGCTCAGTGGATAGTGCTGGCTCAGTGGATAATGCTGGCTCAGTGGATAGTGCTGGCTCAGTCGTCAGTTCTGGCTCAGTGGTCAGTGCTAGCTCAGTAATCAGTGCTAGCTCAGTGGATAGTGGTGGCTCAGTAATCAGTGCTGGCTCAATGGATAGTGCTGGCTCAGTGGATAGTGCTGGCTCAGTGGATAGTGCTGGCTCAGTGGTCAGTGCTGGCTCAGTGGATATTGCTGGCTCAGTGGATATTGCTGGCTCAGTAAATAGCGCTGGCTCAGTGGTCAGTGCTGGCTCAGTGGTTCATGGTGGCTTAGTGATCAGTGCTGGCTCGGTGGATAGCGGTGGCTCAGTAGATAGCAGTGGCTCAGTGGTCCGTGCTGGCTCAGTGGTTTGTGGTGGCTTAGTGATCAGTGCTGGCTCAGTGGTCAGTGCTGGCTCAGTGGTTTGTGGTGGCTTAGTGATCAGTGCTGGCTCAGTGGATAGCGGAGGCTCAGTGGATAGCGGAGGCTCAGTGGTCAGTGCTGGCTCAGTGGTTCATGGTGGTTGAGTGGTTCGTGGTGGCTTAGTGATCAGTGCTGGCTCAGTGGTCAGTGCTGGCTCAGTGGTTTGTGGTGGCTTAGTGATCAGTGGTAAGCGCTGGCTCAGTGGATAGCGCTGGCTCAGTGGTCAGCGCTGGCTCAGTGGTCAGCGCTGGCTCAGTGGTCAGCGCTGGCTCAGTGGATAGCGGTCGCTCAGTGGTCAGTGGTGGCTCAGTGGTCAGTGCTGGCTCAGTGGATAGTGCTGGCTCAGTGGTCAACGCTGGCTCAAACAAATAAATGGAGTTAACTGAAAAAATATATATTTTTTCCCAGTTCTGCAGCGAGGCCTGTGGCAAACACACAGCCGACCCAGGAAAATACTGCGTTGTGTGCGGCCAGTATTGAGTATTGAGGGGGAAAAAACACAAAACCCACCGTGTGTGAAGCCGCGCTTATAGAAGGTCCAGCAATGTCTGCCGCTATCACCGGAGACTGTGTCACTATAATGATGATGATGATGATGAAGAAGAATCAGGGGCAAAGCTGATTAAAGGGGAAGTCCACTCTTTGATGAGATTTTCAAGACCTCTGCTTGCTGTCAGTGAACTGGGCAGTTTATAGTCTGGGCAATGCTGTGCGAGTTAAAAAACAAACCTCTGGCACATTGTAACAAGCTGCAGCTGTGACAGTATAGCTACTGCAGGCCAGAGCTCGGAACAATGAAATTTCCATTTACTGACAGCAAACAGAGATACATAGAAGGGGGCAATCTGTTACTATTTCCTGCATCCACACATCCTGACATCAGAGGACACGGAATAGTTACATCCGCAGCGACATACACAACGTGCCGACAACCACCGCACCAGGAAAACGGCAACCTACCTCCCGCTAAATACTTACCTCATGATGACAGGTCCCCGAACAGCCATGTAAACCTCAAGCTGAGGGTCCCAGCCTCCTCCACAGGGGGGCGCCACATCACCACGTACTGCACCAAGAACAGCTCAGCTGCATGGATTCTGCACACAGTATCACACAGGATAGGATTAGATACACGGTTCAGCAGGCAGTATCACACAGGATAGGATTAGATACACGGTTCAGCAGGCAGTATCACACAGGATAGGATTAGATACACAGCTCAGCAGACAGTATCACACAGGATAGGATTAGATACACAGCTCAGCAGACAGTATCACACAGGATAGGATTAGATACACAGCTCAGCAGACAGTATCACACAGGATAGGATTAGATACACAGCTCAGCAGACAGTATCACACAGGATAGGATTAGATACACAGCTCAGCAGCAGTATCACACAGGATAGGATTAGATACACAGCTCAGCAGACAGTATCACACAGGATAGGATTAGATACACAGCTCAGCAGACAGTATCACACAGGATAGGATTAGATACACAGCTCAGCAGACAGTATCACACAGGATAGGATTAGATACACAGCTCAGCAGACAGTATCACACAGGATAGGATTAGATACACAGCTCAGCAGACAGTATCACACAGGATAGGATTAGATACACAGCTCAGCAGACAGTATCACACAGGATAGGATTAGATACACAGCTCAGCAGACAGTATCACACAGGATAGGATTAGATACACAGCTCAGCAGACAGTATCACACAGGATAGGATTAGATACACAGCTCAGCAGACAGTATCACACAGGATAGGATTAGATACACAGCTCAGCAGACAGTATCACACAGGATAGGATTAGATACACAGCTCAGCAGACAGTATCACACAGGATAGGATTAGATACACAGCTCAGCAGACAGTATCACACAGGATAGGATTAGATACACAGCTCAGCAGACAGTATCACACAGGATAGGATTAGATACACAGCTCAGAGCAGTATCACACAGGATAGGATTAGATACACAGCTCAGCAGACAGTATCACACAGGATAGGATTAGATACACAGCTCAGCAGACAGTATCACACAGGATAGGATTAGATACACAGCTCAGCAGACAGTATCACACAGGATAGGATTAGATACACAGCTCAGCAGACAGTATCACACAGGATAGGATTAGATACACAGCTCAGCAGACAGTATCACACAGGATAGGATTAGATACACAGCTCAGCAGACAGTATCACACAGGATAGGATTAGATACACAGCTCAGCAGACAGTATCACACAGGATAGGATTAGATACACACTCACAGTATCACACAGGATAGGATTAGATACACAGCTCAGCAGACAGTATCACACGGATAGGATTAGATACACAGCTCAGCAGACAGTATCACACAGGATAGGATTAGATACACAGCTCAGCAGACAGTATCACACAGGATAGGATTAGATACACAGCTCAGCAGACAGTATCACACAGGATAGGATTAGATACACAGCTCAGCAGACAGTATCACACAGGATAGGATTAGATACACAGCTCAGCAGACAGTATCACAGGATAGGATTAGATACACAGCTCAGCAGACAGTATCACACAGGATAGGATTAGATACACAGCTCAGCAGACAGTATCACAGGATAGGATTAGATACACAGCTCAGCAGACAGTATCACACAGGATAGGATTAGATACACAGCTCAGCAGACAGTATCACACAGGATAGGATTAGATACACAGCTCAGCAGACAGTATCACACAGGATAGGATTAGATACACAGCTCAGCAGACAGTATCACACAGGATAGGATTAGATACACAGCTCAGCAGACAGTATCACACAGGATAGGATTAGATACACAGCTCAGCAGACAGTATCACACAGGATAGGATTAGATACACAGCTCAGCAGACAGTATCACACAGGATAGGATTAGATACACAGCTCAGCAGACAGTATCACACAGGATAGGATTAGATACACAGCTCAGCAGACAGTATCACACAGGATAGGATTAGATACACAGCTCAGCAGACAGTATCACACAGGATAGGATTAGATACACAGCTCAGCAGGCAGTATCACACAGGATAGGATTAGATACACAGCTCAGCAGACAGTATCACACAGGATAGGATTAGATACACAGCTCAGCAGACAGTATCACAGGACAGGATTAGATACACAGCTCAGCAGACAGTATCACAGGATAGGATTAGATACACAGCTCAGCAGACAGTATCACACAGGATAGGATTAGATACACAGCTCAGCAGACAGTATCACACAGGATAGGATTAGATACACAGCTCAGCAGACAGTATCACACAGGATAGGATTAGATACACAGCTCAGCAGACAGTATCACACAGGATAGGATTAGATACACAGCTCAGCAGACAGTATCACACAGGATAGGATTAGATACACAGCTCAGCAGACAGTATCACACAGGATAGGATTAGATACACAGCTCAGCAGACAGTATCACACAGGATAGGATTAGATACACAGCTCAGCAGACAGTATCACACAGGATAGGATTAGATACACAGCTCAGCAGACAGTATCACACAGGATAGGATTAGATACACAGCTCAGCAGACAGTATCACACAGGATAGGATTAGATACACAGCTCAGCAGACAGTATCACACAGGATAGGATTAGATACAGCTCAGCAGACAGTATCACACAGGATAGGATTAGATACACAGCTCAGCAGACAGTATCACACAGGATAGGATTAGATACACAGCTCAGCAGACAGTATCACACAGGATAGGATTAGATACACAGCTCAGCAGACAGTATCACACAGGATAGGATTAGATACACAGCTCAGCAGACAGTATCACACAGGATAGGATTAGATACACAGCTCAGCAGACAGTATCACACAGGATAGGATTAGATACACAGCTCAGCAGGACAGTATCACACAGGATAGGATTAGATACACAGCTCAGCAGACAGTATCACACAGGATAGGATTAGATACACAGCTCAGCAGACAGTATCACACAGGATAGGATTAGATACACAGCTCAGCAGACAGTATCACACAGGATAGGATTAGATACACAGCTCAGCAGACAGTATCACACAGGATAGGATTAGATACACAGCTCAGCAGACAGTATCACACAGGATAGGATTAGATACACAGCTCAGCAGACAGTATCACACAGGATAGGATTAGATACACAGCTCAGCAGACAGTATCACACAGGATAGGATTAGATACACAGCTCAGCAGACAGTATCACACAGGATAGGATTAGATACACAGCTCAGCAGACAGTATCACACAGGATAGGATTAGATACACAGCTCAGCAGACAGTATCACACAGGATAGGATTAGATACACAGCTCAGCAGACAGTATCACACAGGATAGGATTAGATACACAGCTCAGCAGACAGTATCACACAGGATAGGATTAGATACACAGCTCAGCAGACAGTATCACACAGGATAGGATTAGATACACAGCTCAGCAGACAGTATCACACAGGATAGGATTAGATACACAGCTCAGCAGACAGTATCACACAGGATAGGATTAGATACACAGCTCAGCAGACAGTATCACACAGGATAGGATTAGATACACAGCTCAGCAGACAGTATCACACAGGATAGGATTAGATACACAGCTCAGCAGACAGTATCACACAGGATAGGATTAGATACACAGCTCAGCAGACAGTATCACACAGGATAGGATTAGATACACAGCTCAGCAGACAGTATCACACAGGATAGGATTAGATACACAGCTCAGCAGACAGTATCACACAGGGTAGGATTAGATACACAGCTCAGCAGACTGTATCACACAGGATAGGATTAGATACACAGCTCAGCAGACTGTATCACACAGGATAGGATTAGATACAGTGACTCTACCTGGGGATTATGTGGTGATGATGACTAGGCCTCGCTGGCACACGCGGGTGACGTCTCTTTGTGGCTCTCAATGTGATCAAGTATCTAATTATATTTCAGAGAATCCTAAATTGAGGACATACTTCTCAACATCACACGGGTGCAGTGCAGCCCCCTGACCTTTAGGGGCCCGGAGCCCATCTGTTAACAGCACGCTGGCGGTGGAGAGCCGTCCAATCAGCAGCAATCACTCCCTGAGGTCTCAGATATCCTCCTGGAGCAGGTCCGTAAGAGCGAGACATCATGTGTATGGAACTGTATAGAAGTGGTGAGGAAGGACAGACGGAAGGATAGATATAAGAGAGAATAGAGCCGCTACAGACTGAGCGCCCACAGCCTGCTCACAGAATCCGGACGTCACCGACAGGGGTACATGCCCGGGGGAGCAGTCTGTGCCAGCAGTGCGACCAGGAGGCTGTGGAGGATGAGGCTCAATGCCCCAAATACTCAGCAGTGAGGGAGACTGTCTGATCTCTGCCCAGACTTCACCTCCATGGAGGAGGAAGAGAGACTCTCCATACTGCTTGGGGGAAGAGGAGAACACAGTGGCCACAGCAGCACAATATATTACTGCCTGCCATAGACTGAGAGGAGCCTGATATACCATGGACTGCTATACCTAAAAGAAAGGAGAGAAAAGAGACAGGAGGCCGCGCCTCGTGTGTGTGGCTGTATTTTCGGTCTTTTGGCGCTGTATACAAGAAGCGCTTACCGCATGTTGTTGTGTGACGCTTGTGCTGGTATTCTCCCGTCCAGCGTGCGGCGTCCTGTGCTGCTGCCAAAGGTTCCTTTTCCTCTGCCCGGTTGTGGCAAGAGAAATAAGTAGGAAGATAAAAAGTAGTAGGTTTTTTAACCCTTTTTACGGCGCTGAAAACAGGAGGCGAGTACTCATAGATTATTTAAAAAAAATAGAGTAGCTATTTTTTCTTTTGTCAACGCGTTTCAAGGGCGTACGGCCCTCTTCTTCAGGACAATAAAAGCATATAGATAGATAGATAGATAGATAGATAGATAGATAGATAGATAGAGCAGATAGATAGATAGATAGATAGATAGATAGATAGATAGATAGATAGATAGAGCAGATAGATAGATAGATAGATAGATAGATAGATAGATAGATAGATAGATAGATAGATAGAGCAGATAGATAGACAGACAGACAGACAGACAGACAGATAGATAGATAGATCAGATAGATAGATCAGATAGATAGATAGATAGATAGATAGATAGATAGATAGAGCAGATAGATAGACAGAGAGACAGACAGACAGACAGACAGACAGATAGATAGATAGATCAGATAGATAGATCAGATAGAAAGATAGATAGATAGATATGAGATAGATAGATAGATAGATAGATAGATAGATATGAGATAGATAGATAGATAGATAGATGGATGATAGACAGAGAGACAGACAGACAGACAGATAGATAGATAGATAGATAGATAGATAGATAGATGGATGATAGACAGACAGATAGATAGATAGATAGATAGATAGATGGATGATAGACAGAGAGATAGACAGACAGACAGATAGATAGATAGATAGATGACAGACAGACAGATAGATAGATAGATAGATAGATAGATAGATAGATATGAGATAGATAGATAGATAGATGGATGATAGACAGAGAGACAGACAGACAGACAGATAGATAGATAGATAGATAGATAGATGGATGATAGACAGACAGATAGATAGATAGATAGATAGATACATGGATGATAGACAGAGAGACAGACAGACAGACAGATAGATAGATAGATAGATAGATGACAGACAGACAGATAGATAGATAGATAGAGCAGATAGATAGATAGATAGATAGATAGATAGATGATAGATAGATAGATAGATAGATAGATAGGGCCCTTTCTGTGTCGATTTCTCACCAATCTCAAGATATCTGCTCTGTCTGTCTCATATCTATCTATCTATCTATCTATCTCATATCTATCTATCTCATAAGGGGGATATCTATGGAATCTGGTCATTATTTTGGGGTCACAATGTAGCCGCTCCCGGAGCTCTGTAACGTTCTGACCTCGGGGTCGCTCTCCGTTTTTTGTCTTCTTGATTTGTGATTTGTCACTTTTGATTCATAAATTGATGCGCCGTTTCATAAATTTAGTGCAAAGTGCGCGGGCGCGGACTGAAGAAGCGGATAAATCCCCAGCGCCATCATCACACTGTGCGGCCGCAGTGCCCAGCACACACTACACCTCCTCTGGTCGTGTTCACACGCGGGGTCGAATGCAGTCTGACATCCGTGGATCTCGTGGTGCGCTGAAGTTTATAGCGGGGGGCGGTTTTCAGAACTCAGTGTAGAATTAAAAGTGACATCAAGGCTCCTACACACACAAATCTGCATTGGCGGGGTTTTTTTTGCGCACTTTGGTGGGGGTGGGGGGCTCTGTGGCAGCATTTTAAGTCGGTTTATGGGACTTTTCGGTCTCTTGACGTCAGCATGCTGCGGGCGTGGCCTTTCTTGACACATTTTCCCTTTAATTTCTGTAAAGAAACACCAAAAACGCAGCCGCACTCTCCAAAACAAACCCTAAAAACCAGAGGCAATTTATCATAAGGGTCATTTTTGAAGTTAGTTTTTCTTCCCTATTGGTGGGTGCTCCCGCAGGGCATACATATAATCACTGAAGGTCTATGCCCAGCCGCTCCCTGACCCCATCACCGAGCCGGGCACACTTGTATTCCTCGTGCCCACTTCATCTGTCTTGCCGCATTGCACCTGCCACACATTACTACAGACCGGCGGTGCCAGGAGGGAGAGGTGCCAGTAACAGGATCCTCTGGCCTCCGCACATTAATGAGGAGTGAAGGGGGGCAGTTTAGGTCGAGGGGAGTGCGGCCTGTGCACCTGCACCCTGACCTGTGGCACCTGGGGATATAGAATTAAGGATCAAACTGATATATGCCACCTGCAGCTTGTTCTGTTATTGCACTGCAAGTCCCAGCAGGCTCTGATGGTGAGGCATTCTACAAGAGAAAAAGCTACCCTTAAGGGTTGGGGCCCAGCACCAGATCTCTGCAACCATTGCATTAGAAAAAAAAAAGGAGTACTGGAGTCTCATGCTCGAAACTGGCAGTCAAGAATGAGGGCTCATAACAGCTCAGGAGTGGGGGTCAGGAGCTCAAGCATAGGGGTCGGGTATGGGAGCTCAGGGATAGGGCTCAGGGACAGGAGCTCGGGGATGGTGATCAGGGACAGGAGCTCGGGGATGAGGATCAGGGACAGGAGCTCGGGGATGAGGATCAGGGACAGGAGCTCGGGGATGAGGATCAGGGACAGGAGCCCGGGGATGGTGATCAGGGACAGGAGCTCGGGGATGGTGATCAGGGACAGGAGCTCGGGGATGGTGATCAGGGACAGGAGCTCGGGGATGAGGATCAGGGACAGGAGCTCGGGGATGAGGATCAGGGACAGGAGCTCGGGGATGGTGATCAGGGACAGGAGCTCGGGGATGGTGATCAGGGACAGGAGCTCGGGGATGGTGATCAGGGACAGGAGCTCGGGGATGGTGATCAGGGACAGGAGCTCGGGGATGGTGATCAGGGACAGGAGCTCGGGGATGGTGATCAGGGACAGGAGCTCGGGGATGGTGATCAGGGACAGGAGCTCGGGGATGGTGATCAGGGACAGGAGCTCGGGGATGAGGATCAGGGACAGGAGCTCGGGGATGAGGATCAGGGACAGGAGCTCGGGGATGAGGATCAGGGACAGGAGCTCGGGGATAGTGATCAGGGACAGGAGCTCGGGGATGAGGATCAGGGACAGGAGCGCGGGGATGGTGATCAGGGACAGGAGCTCGGGGATGGTGATCAGGGACAGGAGCGTGGGGATGGTGATCAGGGACAGGAGCTCGGGGATGGTGATCAGGGACAGGAGCTCGGGGATGAGGATCAGGGACAGGAGCTCGGGATGAGGATCAGGGACAGGAGCTCGGGGATGAGGATCACGGACAGGAGCTCGGGGATGAGGATCAGGGACAGGAGCTCGGGGATGGTGATCAGGGACAGGAGCTCGGGGATGGTGATCAGGGACAGGAGCTCGGGGATGGTGATCAGGGACAGGAGCTCGGGGATGGTGATCAGGGACAGGAGCTCGGGGATGGTGATCAGGGACAGGAGCTCGGGGATGAGGATCAGGGACAGGAGCTCGGGGATGAGGATCAGGGACAGGAGCTCGGGGATGGTGATCGGGGACAGGAGTTCAGAGATGGGGGTTGGTGCAACATTTTTTTTACAGTTTGAGATTCTATCTATACAATCTCCTTTTTAAAGTTTATCAGATTATACTGAAGCTTGTAGTTCTACAACTGCAGCCAGGGTCATATCAAAGAAAGGTTGCAATGGAATACACATGGGAGAAAGAAAACCCCAAAAATACTTCTGCCGTTCAGTGTCCACGTAATCCTGCCATACTGTGTCTATAAAAAAATAGAATAGAATAAATATATAATCATACCATTCAGTCCCATTGAGTGCTTACATAGTACTGCCATATAGTTACCACATAGAGATGATGGAGATGATAATAGACTTTAGGAGATCTCCCCCCAGCACCTTCCCCTAATCATAAATGGATCTACAGTAACCTGAGTAGACTCATACAAGTTTCTTGGAAGCACAATTTCCAACAACCTAAAATGGAACAACCATACTGTCACTATCATCAAGAAAGCGCAGCAGAGGATGTACTACCTACGGCAGCTGAAAAAGTTTGGCCTACCACAAAACTTAATGGTGCAGTTCTACACCGCGATCATCGAACCCATCCTGACATCATCTATCATTGTATGGTTCGGCTCCTGCTCAGTATAAGAGAAGGTGAGACTGCAGCGCATCATCCCAACAGCGGAAAGGATAACTGGCTGCAGCTTACCTTCCTGCTAGCAGGTGTAGAAAGAGAGCGGCTAAGATTGCCTCAGACCCCTCACCCTGCTCACTCCATCTTCCAGGCTATGCCTTCAGGAGTGAGATACCGTTCAGTGGCTACTAAAACCTCCAGGCACAGGAACCGCGCTAGAGCTGCTATGACTTGGAAGCATTACAGCATAGAACTGAAAACGAACACTACTCCCTGTTTATTGCCACTAAAACTAACATACTGTCCTTGTCCTGCGCTATCCATACTGTCTGTCCTTGCCCTGCGCTATCCATACTGTCTGTCCTTGTCCTGCGCTATCCATACTGTCTGTCCTTGTCCTGCGCTATCCATACTGTCTGTCCTTGTCCTGCGCTATCTATACTGTCTGTCCTGCGCTATCCATACTGTCCTTGTCCTGCGCTATCCATACTGTCTGTCCTTGCCCTGCGCTATCCATACTGTCTGTCCTTGTCCTGCGCTATCCATACTGTCCTTGTCCTGCGCTATCCATACTGTCCTTGTCCTGCGCTATCCATACTGTCTGTCCTTGTCCTGCGCTATCCATACTGTCCTGGTCCTGCGCTATCCATACTGTCTGTCCTTGTCCTGCGCTATATATACTGACTGTCCTTGTCCTGCCCTATCCATACTGTCTGTCCTTGCCCTGCGCTATCCATACTGTCTGTCCTTGTCCTGTGCTATCCATACTGTCCTTGCCCTGCGCTATCCATACTGTCTGTCCTTGTCCTGCGCTATCCATACTGTCCTTGTCCTGCGCTATCCATACTGTCTGTCCTTGTCCTGCGCTATCCATACTGTCTGTCCTTGTCCTGCGCTATCCATACTGTCTGTCCTTGTCCTGCGCTATCCATACTGTCTGTCCTTGTCCTGCGCTATCCATACTGTCTGTCCTTGTCCTGCGCTATCCATACTGTCCTTGTCCTGCGCTATCCATACTGTCCTTGTCCTGCGCTATCCATACTGCCTGTCCTTGTCCTGCGCTATCCATACTGTCCTTGTCCTGCGCTATCCATACTGTCCTTGTCCTGCGCTATCCATACTGTCTGTCCTTGTCCTGCGCTATCCATACTGTCCTGGTCCTGCGCTATCCATACTGTCCTTGCCCTGCGCTATCCATACTGTCTGTCCTTGTCCTGCGCTATCCATACTGTCCTTGTCCTGCGCTATCCATACTGTCTGTCCTTGTCCTGCGCTATCCATACTGTCTGTCCTTGTCCTGCGCTATCCATACTGTCTGTCCTTGTCCTGCGCTATCCATACTGTCTGTCCTTGTCCTGCGCTATCCATACTGTCTGTCCTTGTCCTGCGCTATCCATACTGTCTGTCCTTGCCCTGCGCTATCCATACTGTCGGTCCTTGCCCTGCGCTATCCATACTGTCCTTGCCCTGCGCTATCCATACTGTCCTTGTCCTGCGCTATCCATACTGTCTGTCCTTGTCCTGCGCTATCCATACTGTCTGTCCTTGTCCTGCGCTATCCATACTGTCCTGGTCCTGCGCTATCCATACTGTCCTGGTCCTGCGTTATCCATACTGTCTGTCCTTGTCCTGCACTATTCATACTGTCTGTCCTTGCCCTGCGCTATCCATACTGTCTGTCCTTGCCCTGCGCTATCCATACTGTCCTTGCCCTGCGCTATCCATACTGTCCTTGTCCTGCGCTATCCATACTGTCTGTCCTTGTCCTGCGCTATCCATACTGTCTGTCCTTGTCCTGCGCTATCCATACTGTCTGTCCTTGTCCTGCGCTATCCATACTGTCTGTCCTTGTCCTGCGCTATCCATACTGTCTGTCCTTGTCCTGCGCTATCCATACTGTCTGTCCTTGTCCTGCGCTATCCATACTGTCTGTCCTTGTCCTGCGCTATCCATACTGTCTGTCCTTGTCCTGCGCTATCTATACTGTCTGTCCTTGTCCTGCGCTATCCATACTGTCCTTGTCCTGCGCTATCCATACTGTCTGTCCTTGTCCTGCGCTATCTATACTGTCTGTCCTTGTCCTGCGCTATCCATACTGTCTGTCCTTGTCCTGCGCTATCCATACTGTCTGTCCTTGTCCTGCGCTATATATACTGACTGTCCTTGTCCTGCGCTATCTATACTGTCTGTCCTTGTCCTGCGCTATCCATACTGTCTGTCCTTGCCCTGCGCTATCCATACTGTCTGTCCTTGTCCTGCGCTATCCATACTGTCCTTGCCCTGCGCTATCCATACTGTCTGTCCTTGTCCTGCGCTATCCATACTGTCCTTGTCCTGCGCTATCCATACTGTCTGTCCTTGTCCTGCGCTATCCATACTGTCCTGGTCCTGCGCTATCCATACTGTCTGTCCTTGTCCTGCGCTATCCATACTGTCTGTCCTTGTCCTGCGCTATCCATACTGTCTGTCCTTGTCCTGCGTTATATATACTGTCTGCCCTTGTCCTGCGCTATCCATACTGTCTGTCCTTGCCCTGCGCTATCCATACTGTCTGTCCTTGCCCTGCGCTATCCATACTGTCCTTGCCCTGCGCTATCCATACTGTCCTTGTCCTGCGCTATCCATACTGTCCTTGTCCTGCGCTATCCATACTGTCTGTCCTTGTCCTGCGCTATCCATACTGTCTGTCCTTGTCCTGCGCTATCCATACTGTCTGTCCTTGTCCTGCGCTATCCATACTGTCTGTCCTTGTCCTGCGCTATCCATACTGTCCTGGTCCTGCGCTATCCATACTGTCCTTGTCCTGCGCTATCCATACTGTCTGTCCTTGTCCTGCGCTATCCATACTGTCTGTCCTTGTCCTGCGCTATCCATACTGTCTGTCCTTGTCCTGCGCTATCCATACTGTCTGTCCTTGTCCTGCGCTATATATACTGACTGTCCTTGTCCTGCCCTATCCATACTGTCTGTCCTTGCCCTGCGCTATCCATACTGTCTGTCCTTGCCCTGCGCTATCCATACTGTCCTTGTCCTGCGCTATCCATACTGTCTGTCCTTGTCCTGCGCTATCCATACTGTCTGTCCTTGTCCTGCGCTATCCATACTGTCTGTCCTTGTCCTGCGCTATCCATACTGTCCTTGTCCTGCGCTATCCATACTGTCTGTCCTTGTCCTGCGCTATCCATACTGTCTGTCCTTGTCCTGCGCTATCCATACTGTCTGTCCTTGTCCTGCGCTATCCATACTGTCTGTCCTTGCCCTGCGCTATCCATACTGTCCTTGTCCTGCGCTATCCATACTGTCTGTCCTTGTCCTGCGCTATCCATACTGTCTGTCCTTGTCCTGCGCTATCCATACTGTCTGTCCTTGTCCTGCGCTATCCATACTGTCTGTCCTTGTCCTGCGCTATCCATACTGTCTGTCCTTGTCCTGCGCTATCCATACTGTCCTTGTCCTGCGCTATCCATACTGTCTGTCCTTGTCCTGCGCTATCCATACTGTCTGTCCTTGTCCTGCGCTATCCATACTGTCTGTCCTTGTCCTGCGCTATCCATACTGTCTGTCCTTGTCCTGCGCTATCCATACTGTCTGTCCTTGTCCTGCGCTATCCATACTGTCTGTCCTTGTCCTGCGCTATCCATACTGTCTGTCCTTGTACTGTTTTGTTTGCGTCTGTCAAGTAACTGCCAATTCCTTGTAAGTGTAAACTTATTTGGCCAAATAAATTGATTCGGATTCTGATAACAGTGCCATACAGCGCTTACCTAGTATTTCCATAAAAAGCCTCTATAATAATGCCATAAAGAGCCATAATAATACTACCATACAATATCTACATAACAGTGAACACGTAAAGACACGGCCATAAAATAATACTGCCTTGTGCTGCCTACCTTAAAGCAAATATATAATAGTCCCATACAGTGTCTACACGATGTTGGCGTACAGGGAACGCGTGCGGCTGAATTCACATGCCGCATATTTCCCTTGCACATTCTGTTCACCATCAAGGGATGAGTCCTCCCCAGTGCAGGAGGCTTTCACTGGTTTTCCTGGTTGACTGGCCACAGAACTCAGCCTTTTCAGGGCATTATACCTTGCATTCCCAGTAGGGGGAGCTGACGAGGCTGAGTTTGTGCAAATAAATCTTAAAGGGGTTGTATAAGATTATAAAATACATAAATAAATAAGTCAAACAACAACATGGCTGCCTTCTTCCAGAACCAGTGGCGCTCCTGTGGGCTTATACAGCCTGTGGACAGGTGTGGCGCAGTTTTAGGTTTAGTATAAATATGCGGCACACATAATATTCTTTGCAATTTAAAGGTCATTTTATTTATTGATTTTCACAATAAGAAGTTCATGATCCAGTTTATAGGAAACTAAATGCTGCGTAACCAGTATCCATACATGAGCCGGACGTTGCGGTCCATAGGGACCTTCTTCAGCGGCTTGGAGTTTCTCTGGTATCTGGATCATGAACCTCTTATTGTGAAAATCACTAAATAAAATTACCTTTAAATTGCACAGAATATTGTGCGTGCCGCATATTTATACGATTGTTGGATGACCGTCGGGTCTTTGCTGGCACCGGGAAGAGTAACCAGTGTGCGGTACTCCATTCTCTAATATACGGTATTTCTCTTTATTAACCTGCCCCACTCCTTTAATCGTTACATAATAAAAGATTCTGCCGTTTTCGTATATATTCTGCATTTTATTTCCCCACTTTTTTCAATATCTCTTCTTGCTTTCAGTAAAAGTAAATATTCTTGTTCCTATCCAGAGGCTGAAAACCCACCCTGACCATGTCCATCTGAGGGTGAGTACCGCCCTGATACATGAGCAGTGCACTCCTGTGGCGTCCATACTGGTTGTCACCCTGAAGTCTATCCGCCGAAACCTAGGTGTTACTTATAGCTCCTGGGCCCCGATGCAAAATCTGTAGCAAGGACCCCATCTATGATGTGCAATTTATACCAGTGGTTTCTGATTGTGGCTGAGGGGTCTTTGGGCCCTGGCGCGACCGCCATCTCCGCACCCCTCTAGGTAACCCCTGTAGTTTGGCTCCAGTGTTATCGGGCAGCACTGGTTCTTGCCCGGATGTTATCACTATGGGGAGCGTTCACCTATTATGGATGGTTCAGGTGAGGTACGAGCCTTAGAAGGTAATGATATCGCCGCCCTACGCAGTAACCTTTGCTGTCTCTGTTTACGGCCCATGTATGGCGAGCACACGACTTATCTACAGTTATTGATTAATGAGCAATGCTCACTCAGAGGATACCTACAAGTACATAGACGGGACTGCCGGCAGCACAGCATATACATCGCTCCTACCACAGAAACCGACAACTGACAACTTCATCTCTGTCAACAAAGATTTCCACGCTTCCTCAATCAGTGGCCACC
The DNA here is from genome assembly GCF_014858855.1 of Bufo gargarizans. Taxonomy (NCBI): domain Eukaryota; kingdom Metazoa; phylum Chordata; class Amphibia; order Anura; family Bufonidae; genus Bufo; species Bufo gargarizans. The sequence continues at coordinate 1,649,778 of NC_058089.1, forward strand.
AGAAGGAGGTAAGTCACCGCACGATTAACACATCTTAAAAGTTTTCTTATTCTTTTTAGGTTTACATTTAATTTTCAATTTGAGGAAGATTTTTAACATGGAAACCATCAGTAAGCAGCTTACCTTCTGCTAATGCATCTTATTACAGCTTTATTTCTATTCTAACGATGGCTTGTGTGACTATTCTGGACAGTGTTATCCATGAACATATGAGAATAGAAGGAAGTTATAGAGGGGAGGCTGCAGGGGCATTACGGGGTTAACAGCCAATCCTATCCAAAGCCGATTAAGGCTACTTTCACACTAGCGTTTTTGCTGGATCCGGCAGGGTTCAGCAAAAACGCTTCAGTTGCTGATAATACAACCGTCTGCATCCGTTCTGAACGGATCCAGTTGTAGTATCTTTAAAGGGAAACCTGTCAGCAACGTTACGCTGCCCACACTAATGGCAGAATAAAGTACAGACAGGTGAGCTGATTTCAGCGGTCGGTCATTTATAAGTTAAAAGTAAGTGGTTGCCGAGAACCGACATCACAATGATTGCAGACTGGGCCTGTAAAAGAGTCCTGGGCACCTGAGAAGAGTCCTGGTTACTCATGATCTCCTGCTGATGACTGAGCGGCTTCTGCCTAGTTTTCTCCCTCTCTCTCTAGGAGAGATCTGCCAATCATCAGCAGAGGGAGAGCAGGAGATTATAATAACCAGGACTCTTCTCAGGTGGACGGGACTCTTTACAAGGCCTGGGCTGCAATGGTTATGATGCTGGCTATGAGTGACACATCGCTGACATCAGCATTTCTGTCACTAATTTATGCTACCCTCAGTGAGATCACCATAACGTTGATGACAGGTTCCCTTTAAACAGGAACTACACACATGGTCATGTAACCTTATCTGTGCATGTCCTCCACACATATGGTCATGTGATGTTCATTGTGCAGGTCCTCCAAAATAACAGGACCTTGCCACATATGGTCATGTGACCTTGATTGTGCAGGTTCTTCAGAATTACATTGTGTGTGTAGGTCATATTAATATTGGAGGACCTGCACAGAAGAGGTCACTTGACCATATTCCTGTAGGACATGAAGCCAGAGGGCAAAGCAGCAGAGCTGCTGTGAAAGTGTATGGGGTATTTAAGGGAGGAGTACGGTGTCAGCGCAGGTCCACATAGAGCCCGACGCTCAATGCTTGTCGGAAGCGGAAGAAAAGACCTCATAAGGGGGAGTCTGGCTCCAAAGTGGTGCGTGCAGCAGTGACCACGTGTAGTGCTGGAGATTGCCAGTGGGCTGGATTCAAGGGGCACTGAAAGACATGGAAGCCATTGGCCAAGTAGAGCGGTGTAAGACAGAACCTGCTGGACAAGGACTGGGCAGAGTACGACCGGCTGCCCTGAGGCCTAATGAGGGGGCCTAGAGAGTGGACTGGTGGGGCAAAAAGGGACATAGAATATGTACTACTACTCCTCCTGTGCATCCAAGAGAATGTGATAATCCAGAACTCCTGTACATGTAAGACAATCTACAGCAGCTTCCACAGGCTTCCTCTAGATGGCGCCATTGTTATTACAGATGCCATCGGTACCACGGCCCGTATGCACATGCCTTATTCTAGAACGCGTCAATGAATTATCCATAGAATTCCCTGTCCACGGCATTGTCCATGTGTCGCTGCCTGTGAATCCGGATCCTTGCTCTCTGTGCACAACACGCAGTCGTCACCTTTGCTCTTAGTCTGTGTACTGGAGTGGTGCCCGGGCCCCTGAGCCACAAGCCACAACACGGCTATAAATGGCTTGTAATGGAAGGGGGGGGGGGGGACTGGTACTGATTTTGCACCAGGGCCTGTTATTCTATTCACTGGGGGATGGGAAATGACAACTGCTCTGAACGACAATATTCACAAACAACATTCCCATTGCACAATATGAACCAGTAACGTGCGGCGCTGCAGAATAGGTCGGCGCTACACAATCAATGATTGGTGCAGATGATGCCAATTCCTGCTGCGCTCCCTGCGTGGGCGATTCGTGGGCATAAAGGAGCTGATAGTCAAGACGTTGTTGGAGCCACACCTGTGGCACGGTGCCCCGAGGGCGTTTACCCGGCTCCAGCAGTCAGATCTCAGGGCCGCGCAGATTACTGAGTCATGTGGTCAGTCTGGCCGCGTCTTCTTCCCATCAAAACATCTTGAAGGACTTGGTGCTCGTCCTCATTTATTTATTCATTCCAGGGGTTTAAGCGGAGAAAAAAGTTATTTTTATTTTATCTGTTCTGCTAAGTATCGGGCGCCGCTTATTACAGGGTTCCTCAGAAAGGCACCATTAAAAGACCAACTGTGGGCGGAATATTCCGGGGAACTTAATATGGCGAGAATCTATGGAAAAAAAATCTAAGCTTCAATTCTCTGAGTTACAAGACTTTTCCTTCTCTGTTCACATCCAAAGCAAACTTCTTCTGGTGTTATGTTAACAGATAGCAATGCATTGTGGGTGTTTAGAGGACAGCAACAGCTCACCTGTTCCGTCACATGTCTGGTGGGTAGAGGAAGTGGAGCGAGGGTAACCTGCAGAATTCTGACCCCACCCCTCAAAGAAAAAGCATCAGGAGCCCCCTCCCCATATGATGCTTTACAGTATATGGAGACATCTGATGAAAGCCACGGCACAGGGCGTCCATCTCTGCTATGCCTGGACAATTGCTTAAAGAAATCCCTCCCCACCCATTTATATAGGACGCGCCCCCCCAAACTATGGACTTTAAAGGACAAGTAGTGCATACGCCCCCTTCATCACATACCAAAACTAATACAAACCCCAGTCCAGATGCTGTAAGTACAGACCTTAAACTAAACCCTCTAATTACAGACAACAGACCCTCTAAACACAGACCCTAGACCAGACCCTCTACCTACCTACATACCCTAGACCAGACCCTCTAAATAGAGAACCCAGACCAGACCCCCTAAATACAGACCAAAGACCAGACCTTCTACCTACACACCCCAGACCAGTCCCCCTAAATGCAGACCCAAGACCAGACTTTCTATATACACATCCTAGATCAGACCCCCTAAATACAGACCAAAGAACAAACCTTCTACCTACACACCCCAGACGACCAGACCCCCTAAATACAGACCAAAGAACAAACCTTCTACCTATACACCCCAGACCAGACCCTCTAAACACAGACCCCAGACCAGACCCCTAAATACAGATCAAAGACCAAACCTCCTACCTACACACCCCAGACCAGACCCTCTAAATACAGACCCCCTAAATACAGACCAGAGACCAAACCTTCTACCTACACACCCCAGATCAGACCCCCTAAATTCAGACCCCCTAAATACAGACCCCAGATCAGACCCCCTAAATACAGACCAGAGACCAAACCTTCTACCTACACACCCCAGATCAGACCCCCTAAATACAGACCCCAGATCAGACCCCCTAAATACAGACCAGAGACCAAACCTTCTACCTACACACCCCAGATCAGACCCCCTAAATACAGACCCCAGATCAGACCCCCTAAATACAGACCAGAGACCAAACCTTCTACCTACACACCCCAGATCAGAGCCTCTAAATACAGACCCCAGACCAGATCCCCTAAATACAAAAACACTTTCCATATTTCCGAAGGGGCTGACTAATCCGGCGCTACCTCTACCTGTCGCCGCGTAGCTTCTAAACAAAGTCATTAATGCTGCCCGGCCTCCAGAAGCTTACGTTACTGCGTTTATCACCAGCTGGCAATGCCCCAACCTCGCAATGATTGAGATAAGTGATTTATGGGCTTCTAGGGATTGATCAGTTGATGTCCATCTATAAATGTCTGCAGGACGTTATGAATAAAGTTCATTGAAAAGAGCAGAGTACATGCTCCAATACACTACTAGGCCTCATAGAGATAAGGCAATGGAAGGAGAGGAGGGGTTGCCCATAGCAACCAATCAGCTCACTGCTTTCATTTTCCAACCTATGCTGGATAACGAAAGCTGGAATCTGATTAGTTGATAGGGACAACTGCTCCGCCTTCTTTTCATTAGCTTTTATCTATTGGTGCAGATGTACACCTTGATTTTTGCAGGTGCAGTGGACAGCTTATCTTCTACCATGGTTACCATCATTCGGCCCCGCGCCATACAGAATCCTAAACAATGACAAGCGGCGTCACAAGGACGCACTTTTGTACTGTGTTCGCTGAATTACAGCCTATAGGTACGTCACGCCATACGTTTCTATACGTTGTTTCTGTTTACATAGAATCCGCTTGATGTACAGCAAAAATGAGATGTGAACAGCCCCTTAGACAACAGTCCTACACGGGACAGCTTAGATACAGCTGCACAGCAGACGTATCACACATGATAAGCTCAGATACACCAGGTCAGCGAACAGTATCACACTTAATAGGCTTAGATACTTCCGATCAGCAGTGAGTATCACACATCAGCTTAGGTACAGTATACGACCTAGAGGACGGTATCACACAGGATAAGATTAGATACAGTAGCTTAGCGGACAGTATCACACATGATCAGCTTAGATACACCAGATCAGCAGACGGTATCACACATGATTAGCTTAGATACACCAGATCAGCAGACGATATCACACATGATCAGCTTAGATACACCAGATCAGCAGACAGTATCACACATGATCAGCTTAGATACACCAGATCAGCAGACGGTATCACACATGATTAGCTTAGATACACCAGATCAGCAGACGGTATCACACATGATCAGCTTAGATACACCAGATCAGCAGACTGTATCACACATGATCAGCTTAGATACACCAGATCAGCAGACAGTATCACACATGATCAGCTTAGATACACCAGATCAGCAGACAGTATCACACATGATCAGCTTAGATACACCAGATCAGCAGACAGTATCACACTAAATACTTTGTGTCAGCATCAAAGTTCCTCAAGATTTTTGGCATAGGACCCCACATTCTGCCAGGGGGCCCCCATTTACAGGAGCAGAGGGGCCTAACCTGCCCTCTCCAGGGCCTACATCTGCGCTCCCAATGAATTCAGTACATTACATGATGGGGGGTGTAGTGCTGTGCAATCCTCTGAGACTGTATCACACATGGCAGGCTTAGATACCCCATCACAGGAGGTTCATCTACAGAACAGATTAGTAAAGATGTCATTTACCTCATGATCTCAGATGACACGGGCGTGTCCTTCATCCTGTCCCGCCCAGATCCAACGCGTTCTGGCCTGCATACGGGAAACCTGCGTGTAAACACTGTACCTAAAGTAATTGAGCGGACAATTATACGTGTAATTACTGCCGGGCGGAGATAAACTCCTGACACAGGACTCCCCGGCTCTCAGGGGTTAATCAGGACATGCCTACAAATCACTCCTTTTATAGACTTTTAATAAATTCCAAAAAGAAATACCTGTGAATACAAGGCCTTGATTTTGCAGACAGGTCACTCTGCGGCTGAGTGTCAGTCTTCACTATCACTAGCATTCTATTCATGGACCACAATGCTGCAATGACAAGAATTGTGGGTGAACGCAGGAACATCATACGAATCCCTTATTATCAGTAAGCCGCCGTCCACCTCCCGAATAGTTTCTGACAATTCCTGACAACTTGCTTTTTATAAGTCTCCTTCACACGTCGGCGTTCCACGGACAGCACGCGTCCCCATTCTTTTTCATGTGTGTATTCAGACATCAGTGTTTTTAGCACAGATGCACGCTCTATTTTGTCCGTGTTCACGGATCCATCACGCCCTATGGTCTAGGGGTTCGTGAAAACCACGGATGCCATCCGTGTTTCGCGGATCCTTCACGGACAGCTCCACGGATGCATCACTGACCACGGATTTGAGCACGGACATGGACGTGTGAATGAGGCCTCAGCAGAGGGGAAATGGAGGGACGTCAGGATTTGTGGTTATTAAATCTCTAAGACAGAAGGAGAATCGGATCCGCCGTCTCCAGGGAGCGCCTGTCCTGACAACCTGCAGGGCGAGGGGAGACCTCAGGTGTTGTCAGGTAATCCTGCGACATGGGGGTCATTTACAACAACCGCCTCGGGGCTTCCATGTCTTGCCGCTATAAATGGCGGACATACAGCTGGGGGCTAATCGCCTGCGTCCACCGTCCACGCGGAAAGCATTACTTCCACTGAAGCCGATGGGAGACATCCGGGAGCGGAATCTGCTCTGTAAAAACTCAGTGGGGGCCATTTACAAAGGGTGGCTTTTTACACCAGTCTTTCCCCGTGCGCTGGCGGAGGATGCGCATAGCTTATGAGGAGGCATGTACCTCCGGCAGCCCGCGCGCCAGGCGTACATACCGCCCCTGACTCCAGTAATTTTATTCCAACATTTAGGCTAGGGCTACGCGACACGTGTCGCACGACAATTTTTACAATGATAGTCTATGGTGTCGCACTGCGACATGCTGCGACTGCCAAGATGGATTTTTCTGTGACTGTCGCGCCGCAGCATGTCACATGTCACAGTGCGACACCACAGACTAGCATTATAAAAATCGTCGCACGACACATGTTGCAGTGTAGTTGTGCCCTATGTGTCGCGTGACTTATGTCGTCAAGTAGCCTTAGCCTTAAACCTGTTTCCTGGCATAAATGTTGGTAAATTTTTTCGGGCAGGCCCCCACCACTCCCAAGCATGGCGCAAAAACGTCCATGCGACAAAATACTGACGTACGGGTGTTTAACAAATAAAAAAATACATAAATAAAATGGCAAAAAAAAGGCCCTTGTGACTTTTTTTATACAAAAAAAGTTTGTAAATGAAAATGACCCCCAGTGTGAACATACCGTTATCTACATGTGATACAGTCTGCAGAGCTGTGTATCTAATCCTATCCTGTGTGATACAGTCTGCTGAGCTGTGTATCTAATCCTATCCTGTGTGATACCGTCTGCTGAGCTGTGTATCTAATCCTATCCTGTGTGATACAGTCTGCTGAGCTGTGTATCTAATCCTAACCTGTGTGATACTGTCTGCTGAGCTGTGTATCTAATCCTAACCTGTGTGATACAGTCTGCTGAGCCGTGTATCTAATCCCATCCTGTGTGATACTGTCTGCTGAGCTGTGTATCTAATCCTATCCTGTGTGATACAGTCTGCTGAGCTGTGTATCTAATCCTATCCTGTGTGATACTGTCTGCTGAGCTGTGTATCTAATCCTATCCTGTGTGATACTGTCTGCAGAGCTATGTATCTAATCCTATCCTGTGTGATACTGCCTGCTGAGCTGTGTATCTAATCCTATCCTGTGTGATACTGCCTGCTGAGCTGTGTATCTAATCCTATCCTGTGTGATACTGACTGCTGAACTGTGTATCTAATCCTATCCTGTGATACTGTCTGCTGAGCTGTGTATCTAATCCTATCCTGTGTGATACTGTGTGCTGAGCCGTGTATCTAATCCTATCCTGTGTGATACTGCCTGCTGAGCCGTGTATCTAATCCTATCCTGTGTGATACTGTCTGCTGAGCTGTGTATCTAATCCTATCCTGTGTGATACTGCCTGCTGAGCCGTGTATCTAATCCTATCCTGTGTGATACTGACTGCTGAGCCGTGTATCTAATCCTATCCTGTGTGATACTGACTGCTGAGCTGTGTATCTAATCCTGTCCTGTGTGATACTGTCTGCTGAGCCGTGTATCTAATCCTATCCTGTGTGATACTGTCTGCTGAGCTGTGTATCTAATCCTGTCCTGTGTGATACTGTCTGCTGAGCCGTGTATCTAATCCTATCCTGTGTGAAACTGTCTGCAGAGCTGTGTATCTAATCCTATCCTGTGTGATACTGTCTGCTGAGCTGTGTATCTAATCCTATCCTGTGTGATACTGTCTGCTGAGCTGTGTATCTAATCCTATCCTGTGTGATACTGTCTGCTGAACTGTGTATCTAATCCTCTCCTGTGTGATACTGTCTGCTGAGCTGTGTATCTAATCCTATCCTGTGTGATACTGTCTGCTGAGCTGTGTATCTAATCCTATCCTGTGTGATACTGTCTGCTGAGCTGTGTATCTAATCCTATCCTGTGTGATACTGTCTGCTGAGCTGTGTATCTAATCCTATCCTGTGTGATACTGCCTGCTGAGCTGTGTATCTAATCCTATCCTGTGTGATACTGTCTGCTGAGCTGTGTATCTAATCCTATCCTGTGTGATACTGTCTGCTGAGCTGTGTATCTAATCCTATCCTGTGTGATACTGTCTGCTGAGCTATGTATCTAATCCTATCCTGTGTGATACTGTCTGCTGAGCTGTGTATCTAATCCTATCCTGTGTGATACTGCCTGCTGAGCCGTGTATCTAATCCTATCCTGTGTGATACTGACTGCTGAGCCGTGTATCTAATCCTATCCTGTGTGATACTGACTGCTGAGCTGTGTATCTAATCCTGTCCTGTGTGATACTGTCTGCTGAGCCGTGTATCTAATCCTATCCTGTGTGATACTGTCTGCTGAGCTGTGTATCTAATCCTGTCCTGTGTGATACTGTCTGCTGAGCCGTGTATCTAATCCTATCCTGTGTGAAACTGTCTGCAGAGCTGTGTATCTAATCCTATCCTGTGTGATACTGTCTGCTGAGCTGTGTATCTAATCCTATCCTGTGTGATACTGTCTGCTGAGCTGTGTATCTAATCCTATCCTGTGTGATACTGTCTGCTGAACTGTGTATCTAATCCTCTCCTGTGTGATACTGTCTGCTGAGCTGTGTATCTAATCCTATCCTGTGTGATACTGTCTGCTGAGCTGTGTATCTAATCCTATCCTGTGTGATACTGTCTGCTGAGCTGTGTATCTAATCCTATCCTGTGTGATACTGCCTGCTGAGCTGTGTATCTAATCCTATCCTGTGTGATACTGTCTGCTGAGCTGTGTATCTAATCCTATCCTGTGTGATATTGTCTGCTGAGCTGTGTATCTAATCCTGTCATGTGTGATACTGACTGCCGAGTGGTGTATCAAAGCTACCTGTATTCTATGGTGTGATATATCTGCTGAGCACCTGTACCTGAGACTATCCTGTGTGACACAGCTTGTATCTAAGCTGCCCTGACAGATGTGAGTGTATCTAATCCCGCCAGGTCAGGTGTGACTGTATCTAAGCTGCCCTGACAGGTGTGACTGTACCTAAGCCTGCCATGTCAGGTGTTGCTGTATCTAAGCCCGCCATGTCAGGTGTTGCTGTATCTAAGCCCGCCAGGTCAGGTGTGACTGTATCTAAGCCCGCCAGGTCAGGTAGGCAGCCTGTATCTAAGCCCGCCAGGTCAGGTGTGACTGTATCTAAGCCCGCCAGGTCAGGTAGGCAGTCTGTATCTAAGCCCGCCGGGTCAGGTGTGACTGTATCTCAGCCCGCCAGGTCAGGTGTGACTGTATCTCAGCCCGCCAGGTCAGGTAGGCAGCCTGTATCTAAGCCCGCCAGGTCAGGTGTGACTGTATCTAAGCCCGCCAGGTCAGGTAGGCAGTCTGTATCTAAGCCCGCCGGGTCAGGTGTGACTGTATCTCAGCCCGCCAGGTCAGGTGTGACTGTATCTCAGCCCGCCAGGTCGGGTGTGGCACTCAGTCTGTATCTAGGTGGGGGTGATAAGTATCGGGGGACACACCCCCTCAGGTCAGGCTCCCGCACTGTGGCCCCGCCCCCGCAGCACTGACCCCGCGGCTCCGCACAGCCACGCCCTCTGACCCGGTCAGTACTCTTGGTCACGAGTCTCCCGGGAGTCATTACAGCCTCTCTCTGGGGGCGGGTCCCGCGGGCTGTCAGTCAGCCGGCAGGACACGCCCCCCACGCCTCAGTGCTGGTCCCGGAGCTGTCACCCGCACTGCCTGCAGTGTCCTGCGCCGGACTGCTGCCGGACACCATGGCCCCCCGCTGAGCCGGCGCCCTCACTCCTCTCATGGTAAGGACCTGCTGGTTTCTGTCCTGTCAGTGACCTCCCAGAGGGCTCCTACAGCAGCCGGCCATAGCGCCTGACCCTGTGCTCTGTGTGTGCGTGCTGTGGAGTCTTCTCCGGAGCCTATGTCACTACCTAGGAAGCCTATGTTATAGCAGCCAGAAGGACAGCTGCTGTAACATGGGTGTCCACGAGTCTCCCCTATGGTATGGCATCTTTACACATTAAGCCCGTGTTATAGCAGCTGAACTTCTATGTTCCTGATAGCCTAGCCCTGTGTTATGTCACTATATGTTTGTCATATCGCACTGTGAACCCCATGTTATAGCAGCTGTGTAACCTAACCCTGCCATATAGCATGTTACATGTACTGCTATTTACACTAGAACCCCATGTTATAGCAGCTGTGTAACCTAACCCTGTCCTATAGCATGTTACATGTAATGCTATTTACACGTGAACCCCATGTTATAGCAGCTGTGTAACCTAACCCTGTCCTATAGCATGTTACATGTAATGCTATTTACACGTGAACCCCATGTTATAGCAGCACCGATGCTTTCCACGAAGCCTGACCTATAGTGTCCGGTACATTATAGATTATGTGCAGGAGCCGTACAGACTAAGCCTATGTTATAGATCAGGGGTGGCCAACCTGCGGCTCTCCAGCTGTTGCAGAACTACAACTCCCAGTCTGCCTACAGCTATCAGTCTACTGCCGGCGCATGGTGGGAGTTGTAGTTCTGCAACAGCTGGAGGGCCGCAGGTTGGCCACCCCTATGATACACAAGCCACGCTCCTGTAGGGGGGAGTATATATTGGGGTATGTCCGGGCAGCTCTGCCACACTGTAGCCTATGTCATATCAGCGCTGGTGCATGGGATGGAGATTAGTACAGATTGGGAGAAGAGGGCGTCAATAAAGGGACATATAGGGGCCCCACTTCCAGGTCATTACATGCTCTGCTGCTCCTCGGTGTCTGGGTTTGTGTTTCGGTATTTGTACCCCTGTCCCTGATGAAGGGCTGGGGGCAGTGAGGAACATGTGGTGGGCCCCAAAGACCTGGGAGAAAAAAACCATAATAATACTATGTTATAATAATACTAGAGTCTATTCATGCGACTGAAAAACCATCAAAGAGCATCTGTCAGCAGTTCTGTCTCTCTGACCTGTGCCATGTGCTCCTGGCAGCTGAAGACATCCGTGTTGGTCCATGTTCATATGTGCCGGGGGCATTACCGTTACTCCTAGAGGCTCTGCTCTCTCTGCTCTGCACTTTGATAGGACCAGTAAGTGTAAATGTGATCACACCTGGACCTGTCAATCATAGTGCAGAGAGAGCAGAGCCTCTAGGTGTAATGGTAACGCCCCTGTTGCTCCTAGAGGCTCATTTGCATATAGTAAAACCTCATTTTCTCAGGAATGCGGGCACATATGAACACGGGACCAACACGGGTGTCTAAAGCTGCCAAGAGCACATGGCACAGGTCAGCAGGTGTCAGTGGGACAGAACTGCTGACAGATGCTGATATAGGGGTTGGGCCTCTGGTGGGCTCAGTGCCACACTGCCTGGGGGATATCCTATCGCATACAATGGACCTGTCTGCTGCTGACCACTGTGCGCGGTGAGACGGTGGATTTATTTACAGTATAGTGTACTTAAAGGGGTTTTCCCATGAAAAATATTCAATTTTTTTTTAAACCAGCCACTGGATCTGAATACTTTTGTAATTAAACATTTAGCATAGCCACTGAGTTATTCAATAACATGTATCTGCACAGCGCCACCTGCTGTTTGTTTTTTCTTATTTCTTTGTCCTGCTCACCGAGAAGGCCGCACATGCTCAGTTTCATCTTTAAACTGCCTCCTGAGCTGTGATAGGGAGAGCATAGACACGCCCCCCCCTGGGCCGCAGCAGAAAGGACACGCCCCCCCAGCAGCAACAGAAAGGACACGCCCCTGAGCAGCAGCAGAGAGGACACTGCCCTTGAGCTGTCAGTTTGATATAAATCTAGCAGACCAATGAATGGGGAGATCTCTGGACCCATGTGAGGTGCCGGGCTGGTTCTAGCAGTGTTAGAAAGAGATTGTCATGTCCTATATGATGTCGGATTTTCATTTCTTACATTAGTCATGGGATTATCCCTTTTAAGGGAACTGCTATTTATGCAATTGTCTAATCTATGTGACCCTGAATCTCGCGCCGCAGGAGGAGCTGTGCATCTCTGGCCCCTGTAACTGATCTGAGGAGCCTCACTGCTGTGACAGCCAGAAAGACTATCCTGCACGTGTCCTGTTTGTAGGATCTTGTTCCCAGCGTCAGTCAGATCCTGATAAATCATTCATTGATGTTATTTGTAGGTTTAACGCTGCAGGGTCCACAGCTCTGCCTGCTCTCATCCCCTGCCTGCTGTGATGTCATAGATCTGCTGTGATGTCATTGCCCGCTCTGATGTCATTGAGTGCCCGCTCTGATGTCATAGAGCTGCTGCAGTAATTGAGTGCCTACTCTGATGTCATTGCCTACTCTGATGTCATTGCCTACTCTGATGTCATTGCCTACTCTGATGTCATTGCCTACTCTGATGTCATTGCCTGCTGTGATGTCATTGCCTGCTGTGATGTCATTGAGTGCCTGCTCTGATGTCATAGATCTGCTGTGATGTCATTGAGTGCCTGCTCTGATGTCATAGATCTGCTGTGATGTCATTGCCCGCTCTGATGTTATTGAGTGCTTGCTCTGATGTTATTGAGTGCCTGCTGTGATGTCATTGCCTGCTGTGATGTCATTGCCTGCTGTGATGTCATTGCCTGCTGTGATGTCATTGCCTGCTGTGATGTCATTGCCTGCTCTGATGTCATTGCCTGCTGTGATGTCATTGCCTACTCTGATGTCATTGCCTACTCTGATGTCATTGCCTACTCTGATGTCATTGCCTGCTGTGATGTCATTGCCTGCTGTGATGTCATTGAGTGCCTGCTCTGATGTCATAGATCTGCTGTGATGTCATTGCCTGCTCTGATGTTATTAAGTGCCTGCTGTGATGTCATTAAGTGCCTGCTGTGATGTCATTGCCTGCTGTGATGTCATTGCCTGCTGTGATGTCATTGCCTGCTGTGATGTCATTGCCTGCTGTGATGTCATTGCCTGCTGTGATGTCATTGCCTGCTCTGATGTCATTGCCTGCCTGCTCTGATGTCATTGCCTGCCTGCTCTGATGTCATTGCCTGCCTGCTCTGATGTCATTGCCTGCTGTGATGTCATTGAGTGCCTGCTCTGATGTCATAGATCTGCTGTGATGTCATTGCCCGCTCTGATGTTATTGAGTGCTTGCTCTGATGTTATTGAGTGCCTGCTGTGATGTCATTGCCTGCTGTGATGTCATTGCCTGCTGTGATGTCATTGCCTGCTGTGATGTCATTGCCTGCTCTGATGTCATAGATCTGCTGCAGTGATTGAGTGAGTGCTGTGATGTCATTGCCTGCTGTGATGTCAGGACATGGACAGGAGGAGGGGCTGACTGATGCCATTCTCAGTGGCTCCTCCTCCTTCTGATTAGATGACTGCACGGTACGACCTCCCTGGCGTGCGGTGCGCGGTGTACTTCTTAGGGTCTCTCACTTAGTGGGGGTTTTGCTCTGTTCAGGGCGACCTCTTCTAGGGCTAGTAATAGCATCAGCGGCGCACGGAGGGAGCGGAGCTGTTCTCCTTCTATTACTAATGTATTATACATCTAGAATTTGGCCTCCACCTCCCGCAGACTCGCCTGCCCGGTTTTCAGCGGACACACGCGTTCGCTTCTGCTGACTGCGATATTATTACGTGACTGCAATTTTATAGGCCATGTGGCATGCCGTTTCCCAGCTTTTCCTGCGCACATGTGTCTGGGGCTCATTACCTGGTGTCAGCATCTCCGCACCACAATGATAGAAGACATATCGAAACATTGTATCCTATAAAGTAGCAACATCCCCTACACAAAGTTGGGGGCAGGGAGTGAAAACTGGGGGCCCCCTGTTCGCAGCCTGAGGGGTCACTGGTGCATATAGTGATCCCTACTACAGTTATTCTAGGTCGGTTTGGAAGCTTGTGCCGCTCCAGTCACATATGTGACCAGCTTTCCCTTGGGAACATTTTTGGGCTTTTGCCACCCTGACCCCTGTGTCCAGCCCGCTATGGTACGGTATTTTTATAGTAGCTGCCCTGGCATGTAATAGCTGAGGAGCGTACCCTCCAGCCGCCCCTGACCTCACAGGATGAGACACGTCCACCACAAAGCACTGACACCCAGTAATTCTCAGCTCAGACCAGTTTCTGCTGTCGTTGCTACATCTGCAGTGTAACCACAGGTTCCGTTATATGGTACAAAGACGAAAAACATTCAAGTGCAGGAAATGTAATAATATGTGATTCAGAGAGAATACCGTCATATGTTACATCTTCATATATACAGTATTTATATTCCTGAGCAGTATTATAGCAGTTATATTCTTGTACATAGGAGGCAGTATTATAGTAGTTATATTCTTGTACATAGGAGCAGTATTATAGTAGTTATATTCTTGTACATAGGAGCAGTATTATAGCAGTTATATTCTTGTACATAGGAGCAGTATTATAGCAGTTATATTCTTGTACATAGGAGCGGTATTATAGTAGTTATATTCTTGTACATAGGAGCGGTATTATAGTAGTTATATTCTTGTACATAGGAGCGGTATTATAGTAGTTATATTCTTATACATAGGAGCAGTATTATAGTAGTTATATACTTCAACATAGGAGGCAGTATTATAGTAGTTATATTCTTGTACATAGGAGCAGTATTATAGTAGTTATATACTTCAACATAGGAGACAGTATTATAGTAGTTATATTCTAGTACATAGGAGCAGTATTATAGTAGTTATATTCCTGTACATAGGAGCAGTATTATAGCAGTTATATTCTTGTACATAGGAGCAGTATTATAGCAGTTAAATTCTTGTACATAGGAGGCAGTATTATAATAGTTATATTCTTGTACATAGGAGGCAGTATTATAATAGTTATATTCTTGTACATAAGAGGCAGTATTATAGTAGTTATATTCTTTGAAAATTTTCTTTTTATTGAAAAATATCATCAAAGTATATCACAGCGTTGTACATGGATATACACAATGGGACACAGATTAACTATGCGTCTTTTTTACACGACAGCATGACAAACTGTGCACATGACCTGCGTATGAATTCCGTGTGCAAATGATAGGACAATAATAATTTCTATGATTCAATTACATACATAGTAAACATATCCCACTTCTCAAGTGTTCCCAGAAGTTGTGGATGTACATTACATATATGCATAAGACCTTGTGAACACAATGACTATAGTAGTTATATTCTTGTACATAGGAGGCAGTATTATAGTAGTTATATTCTTCTACATAGGAGCAGTATTATAGTAGTTATATTCCTGTACATAGGAGGCAGTATTATAGTAGTTATATTCCTGTACATAGGAGGCAGTATTATAGTAGTTATATTCCTGTACATAGGAGCAGTATTATAGTAGTTATATTCTTGTACATAGGAGCAGTATTATAGTAGTTATATTCTTGTACATAGGAGCAGTATTATAGTAGATATATTCTTGTACATAGGAGAGGTATTATAGTAGTTATATTCTTGTACATAGGAGCAGTATTATAGTAGTTATATTATTGTACATAGGAGCAGTATTATAGTAGTTATAGTCCTGTACATAGGAGCAGTATTATAGTAGTTATATTCTTGTACATAGGAGGCAGTATTATAGTAGTTATATTCTTGTACATAGGAGGCAGTATTATAGTAGTTATATTCTTGTACATAGGAGCAGTATTATAGTAGTTATATTCTTGTACATAGGAGCAGTGTTATAGTAGTTATATTCCTGTACATAGGAGGCAGTATTATAGTAGTCATATTCCTGTACATAGGAGCAGTATTATAGTAGTTATATTCTTGTACATAGGAGGCAGTATTATAGTAGTTATATTCTTGTACATAGGAGCAGTATTATAGTAGTTATATCCCTGTACATAGGAGCAGTATTATAGTAGTTATAGTCCTGTACATAGGAGCAGTATTATAGTAGTTATATTCTTGTACATAGGAGGCAGTATTATAGTAGTTATATTCTTGTACATAGGAGGCAGTATTATAGTAGTTATATTCTTGTACATAGGAGGCAGTGTTATAGTTGTTATATTCTTGTACATAGGAGCAGTATTATAGTAGTTATATTCCTGTACATAGGAGGTAGTATTATAGCAGTTATATTCTTGTACATAGGAGCAGTATTATAGTAGTTATATTCTTGTACATAGGAGCAGTATTATAGTAGTTATATTCTTGTACATAGGAGGCAGTGTTATAGTTGTTATATTCTTGTACATAGGAGCAGTGTTATAGTAGTTATATTCCTGTACATAGGAGGCAGTATTATAGTAGTTATATTCTTGTACATAGGAGGCAGTATTATAGCAGTTATATTCTTGTACATAGGAGCAGTATTATAGTAGTTATATTCTTGTACATAGGAGGCAGTATTATAGCAGTTATATTCTTGTACATAGGAGCAGTATTATAGTAGATATATTCTTGTACATAGGAGGCAGTAATATAGTAGATATATTCTTGTACATAGGAGGCAGTATTATAGTAGATATATTCTTGTACATAGGAGGCAGTAATATAGTAGATATATTCTTGTACATAGGAGGCAGTAATATAGTAGATATATTCTTGTACATAGGAGGCAGTATTATAGTAGATATATTCTTGTACATAGGAGGCAGTATTATAGTAGTTATATTCTTGTACATAGGAGTCAGTATTATAGCAGTTATATTCTTGTACATAGGGGGCAGTATTATAGTGGATAACCATAACTGTGCCTTCTTGGAAGCTGATATATTGCTTTGCTCAGTGTGGGGTAATCATGGTTCAGAGAGTATGTATATAGTACAGTTGTGTGTATGTATATATATATTTGTGCCTTTGTTTGCATTTAGGTTTCTTTTGTGGCGAGTTGTCAGGAGTTGCTGAAGTAACATTGACCTCAGATTGTCATATTTGGCGCATTCACGCGGGAGAACACGCAGTGCGCATGTTGTACGGGCAGGGATATCGCTATCTCTTTCCCTCCCACTTCAGCTAATAGTCATCATGAATTTAGTGTTGGAAACGAGGAAGGAACTTTAGACCTGAGCAGATAAACAGGAAGAGCGGGTGTAAAGTCAGAGCCCCGGCCTGTGTGTAATTAGAAGGCGCACGGAGCTGATTAGCCGGAGGCGTCATTACTGGAGCCTGTGCATTGCCAGGTGCTGGCCTTTGGTTGATGGCAGACTCGTCCTCTTATAGACTGTAATTGGCTCTGAGCCTCAAACATTGGTGGAGATGAAACAGTCTTTCTGGCCATTTTCTGAAATTCCCCTTTAATCACTGGAAAGCCGGCTCTTCTGTCTGGGTGATGCCGCGGGTTGTGTTAAGGGCTGTGGCTGCAGCATAGTTCATAAATTATAGGTTCACTTTGGGACTCCTCTGCTGCGTCTATTTGGGAAAGTTCTGCAACTTCTATTCTATTTTGTAGTTCAGTTCCTCACCATTGTCTGGAAGCCAGAAGATCTAATACCGCTCACAGCTGAGGGCTGAGGCATTGCGGGGGGCCCTGAGACTGGCGGGGGCTTGAGAAGAGGTGATGCAGCGGCGGAGGGGATGTTGGGAATATGATTGTTACTCTATTATTTTATGGCACTGTAGGCTTTTATTAAAGAATTTCAAGGGGCTCGACAACCCCTTAAAGGGAGCCTGTCATCAACGTTATGTTGACCTCACTGAGGGCAGTATAAAGTAGTGACAGAAATGCTGATGTCAGCGCTGTGTCACTCAGGAGCTAAAAGTCAGTGGTTGCCAAAAACCAGCATCATAATCACTGCAGCCCAGTCCTTGTAAAGAGTCCCGTCCACCTGGGAAGAGTCCTGGTTATTATAATCGCCGGCTCTCCCTCTGCTGATGATTGGCAGATCTCTCCTAGAGAGAGAGGGAGAAAACTAGGCAGAAGCCGCTCAGTCATCAGCAGGAGATCAGGAGTAACCCGGACTCTTCTCAGGAGGCCGGGACTCTTCTCCAGGCCCAGTCTGCAATCATTGTGATGTCGGTTCTCAGCAACCACTTACTTTTAACCTATAAACGACAGACCGGAGAAATCCACTCACCTGTCTGTACTTTATACTGCCGTTAGTGTGGGCAGCGTAACGTTGCTGACAGGTTCCCTTTAATGTCAGGGATCCCAAGGTAACAGGTGTCAGATGTGTTCCCCAACAATGCCAATGATTTTGACGGATTTGCAGGAATTTTCCTTTTGCTGTTTGTTCTCCTGGTTTCTTCTGGGCTTTATAAGATCTCCGTCTGTAATAGATTTGTTGCTGTACGGTGGAGGTTTGATGTTGAGTATCTCCCCCAGCAGCAGGGGGCACCCTACCATGAAGCAGGATGATGAAATGATACCGCACAGTATGTCATATAGGATGAGAGCGATGGATATGAAGGGTAATATTCTGAGGGATCGGGTGTCACTCCAGTGCGCTATGATCCACACCAATCCAGCGGTGGATCCAGTCCTGCTGGTGATTACGTCGCTTTTCCCGGCTCTGTAATATCCCAGTGGCTTTGTGCTATAGATGGGAGTATACTGCCAGTGGGATTATCCCAGTTCAGATGGTCCGGATCTGCCCTCCTGGTAGGAATGTTGTCATTGATGTGGAATCCATTGATGCCAGTTCTTCTGTCTCTATTCACTGCCAGCAAGCAGAAATCTTGTAACTGGTGAGGGGTTGAACTTGTTTATTATACTTTTGCAGGTTGTCAGTAAGCTCAGACCTTTCATGGTAGTCGGATAAATTCCTTGAAGACTCTGCCCTGAAGCTAAAGGATGCAATATGCTAATGAGCTGTACGCAGAGGATCTCCGTAATTAGTCACCGTCTACATTCAGAGGATTAGTTACAAAATATTCGCCTTCTCCCATGTGTCAGATCCGTGGAATGTAAAGTGATCCTCGGCCTGCATTGTGCTCTACAATAAATATATGGTCTAGTATGTACCGTCATATTATACTACAGTGCAGTCCTATATACGGTACATATATATATTATAGTACGGTCCAGTCGTATATACGGTACATAATATATAGTATACTATAGTGCAGACCTATATACGGTACATAATATATAGTATACTATAGTGCAGACCTATATATGGTACATATTATATATTATAGTACGGTCCAGTCGTATATACGGTACATAATATATAGTATACTATAGTCCAGACCTATATACGGTACATAATATATAGTATACTATAGTGCAGACCTATATACGGTACATAATATATAGTATACTATAGTGCAGACCTATATATGGTACATATTATATATTATAGTGCGGTCCAGTCGTATATACGGTACATAATATATAGTATACTATAGTCCAGACCTATATACGGTACATAATATATAGTATACTATAGTGCAGACCTATATACGGTACATAATATATAGTATACTATAGTGCAGACCTATATATGGTACATATTATATATTATACTACAGTGCAGTCCTATATACAGTACATATTATATATTATAGTACGGTCCAGTCATATATACGGTACATAATATATAGTATACTATAGTCCAGACCTATATACGGTACATAATATATAGTATACTATAGTCCAGACCTATATACGGTACATAATATATAGTATACTATAGTGCAGACCTATATACGTTATATATTATACTATAGTGCAGTCCTATATACGGTACATATATATATATATATATATATATATATATATGTAATAGTACGGTCCAGTCGTATATACGGTACATAATATATAGTATACTATAGTGCAGACCTATATACGGTACATAATATATAGTATACTATAGTGCAGACCTATATACGGTACATATTATATATTATACTATAGTCCAGACCTATATACAGTACATATTATATATTATACTATAGTGCAGTCCTATATCCGGTACATATATATATATATATATATATATATATTATAGTACGGTCCAGTCGTATATACGGTACATAATATATAGTATACTATAGTGCAGACCTATATACGGTACATATTATATATTATACTATAGTGCAGTCCTATATCCGGTACATATATATATATATATATATATATATATATATATATATTATAGTACGGTCCAGTTGTATATACGGTACATATTATATATTATACTATAGTGCAGTCCTATATACGGTACATATTATATATTATACTACAGTGCAGTCCTATATACAGTACATATTATATATTATAGTACGGTCCAGTCATATATACGGTACATATTATATAGTATACTATAGTCCAGACCTATATATGGTACATAATATATAGTATACTATAGTGCAGACCTATATACGGTATATATTATACTATAGTGCAGTCCTATATACGGTACATATATATATATATATATATATATATATATATTATAGTACGGTCCAGTCATATATGGTACATATTATATAGTATACTATAGTCCAGACCTATATACGGTACATAATATATAGTATACTATAGTGCAGACCTATATATGGTACACATATATATTATAGTACGGTCCAGTCGTATATACGGTACACATATATATTATAGTGCGGTCCAGTCGTATATACGGTACATATTATATAGTATACTATAGTCCAGACCTATATACGGTACATAATATATAGTATACTATAGTGCAGACCTATATACGGTACATAATATATAGTATACTATAGTGCAGACCTATATACGGTACATATTATATATTATACTATAGTCTAAAAAAACATCGGTCTTAGGCCTCCTGCACACGAACGCGTGCGCCCCATGGTCATGCTGCGGCCGGCAAATTACAGGCCGCAATGCACGAACACCAACTGTGGGGCAGCCGCAGCAGATCACGGACCCGTTCACTTTAATGGGTCCACGATCCGCCTGTTCCACAAAAAGATAGAACATGGAGCACAAATTGCCGTCCTGCAGATTTCGATCCCCATTGCTTTCCCAGAGTTTAAAGCCCCATTCACTTGGCAGGTTCTGTAAAATGCTGTAGAGAAAGCGGCATCTCGCGTGTATGTAGCAACGGGGCACCTCCATATACCGTAGAATGGCGGAACCAGTGATCCCTCTTCACTCTTGGGGTACATTCACATTCAGCAGATTTGGGGCAGGGATTTCTTTGAGTCTCATTTATATGAATGGAGCTTGTGGAAATGTACTGCTACCACCAAACAGCCCATTCATCTGTATGGAAGGGATCTTCAGCCGCAGAATGATCTGTGAGTGACTTCACCTTTATGCCATGTATTAGTAATATCAGAACCGCGTCTCCAGTTCCGGACACGTCCGCAGAATAGATAGGGGTCCAGATGGCTTTTAGATTTGTCTAAACGGCTATGGAAAATGACCCCCACCCCAGCCGCAGCTGTCCCCTTCAGTATCCAGACTCTGAGTCCTGGAGGTGTCACAACCACACAGACACTTACAGCCCGGAGCATACGATGGATACATCGCACCGAAAGTATATATCTGTAAAGAATAAATCGAGGCAACTGGACGTCCTGTAGATTTCTTGAAAACGTTTCACTCGTTTTTCCAACGAGCTTTCTCAATTCTGAGTGACTGTACAAGAATTCTGGGAATAAATATGTAACTGAATCCACATCTGGTAATTATACTGCCACATACAATGCTGTCTTGACACCTTTTTCTGGGAAGTCTTTATCACCTACTGACTCCAATTAGGACAATGGAATCAACACCTTTGACCCAATGCTGGGTATAATTACCAGATGTGGATTCAGTTACATATTTATTCCCAGAATTTTTGTACAGTCACTCAGAATTGAGAAAGCTCGTTGGAAGAACGAGTGAAACGTTTTCAAGAAATCTACAGGACGTCCAGTTGCCTTGATTTATTCTTTACAGATATATAGCATGACCTGGATAAAGGAGAACCTTCACAGACATCACACCGAAAGGGTCGGCACACCCCATATAACAGCTATAGAATGTGTAACATTAAGCCGAGCGACACTGCAGGTGAAAACACACAATGTATCAACTTTGACTTTTCTAAGATTGGCCACATTGTATTCTTCCCAGCTTACTCCTCCTCAGCAGACTGCACCACGTGACCCATCAATGGCAGAAATGTCTCCATTATTTCCATACATTTGGATGGGATTTGTAAAAGTCCATGCTCAAGCTGTGGAGGGAGTGCAGCTCTGGAGTATAATACAGGATGTAACTCAGGATCAGGACAGGATAATGTATGTACACAGTGACTGCACCAGCAGAATAGTGAGTGCAGCTCTGGAGTATAATACAGGATGTAACTCAGGATCAGTACAGGATAAGTAATGTATGTACACAGTGACTGCACCAGCAGAATAGTGAGTGCAGCTCTGGAGTATAATACAGGATGTAACTCAGGATCAGTACAGGATAAGTAATGTATGTACACAGTGACTGCACCAGCAGAATAGTGAGTGCAGCTCTGGAGTATAATACAGGATGTAACTCAGGATCAGTACAGGATAAGTAATGTATGTACACAGTGACTGCACCAGCAGAATAGGGAGTGCAGCTCTGGAGTATAATACAGGGTGTAACTCAGGATCAGTACAGGATAAGTAATGTATGTACACAGTGACTGCACCAGCAGAATAGTGAGTGCAGCTCTGGAGTATAATACAGGATGTAACTCAGGATCAGTACAGGATAAGTAATGTGTGTACACAGTGACTGCACCAGCAGAATAGTGAGTGCAGCTCTGGAGTATAATACAGGCTGTAACTCAGGATCAGTACAGGATAAGTAATGTATGTACACAGTGACTGCACCAGCAGAATAGGGAGTGCAGCTCTGGAGTATAATACAGGGTGTAACTCAGGATCAGTACAGGATAAGTAATGTATGTACACAGTGACTGCACCAGCAGAATAGTGAGTGCAGCTCTGGAGTATAATACAGGATGTAACTCAGGATCAGTACAGGATAAGTAATGTGTGTACACAGTGACTGCACCAGCAGAATAGTGAGTGCAGCTCTGGAGTATAATACAGGATGTAACTCAGGATCAGTACAGGATAAGTAATGTATGTACACAGTGACTGCTCCAGCAGAATAGTGAGTGCAGCTCTGGAGTATAATACAGGATGTAACTCAGGATCAGTACAGGATAAGTAATGTATGTACACAGTGACTGCTCCAGCAGAATAGTGAGTGCAGCTCTGGAGTATAATACAGGATGTAACTCAGGATCAGTACAGGATAAGTAATGTATGTACACAGTGACTGCTCCAGCAGAATAGTGAGTGCAGCTCTGGAGTATAATACAGGATGTAACTCAGGATCAGTACAGGATAAGTAATGTATGTACACAGTGACTGCACCAGCAGAATAGGGAGTGCAGCTCTGCCCTTTGTGTTTTGCAATGAATTGCAGTTTACCATTTTTCTGTTGTTCGGCTTCAGCGCCTGTGCCAAGCAGAACAACGCCTGGCATTTATATTACGTTATATAAATTACTGTTGCAACCTTGGGCATGTTCGTTCAGAATGCTGTAACCTACAAGCAGATTCATAACATGTAGATAAATCAGCAAAACTGATCATTATGTGAAGAAGCTACTGGAATTTATATTGCTAGAAAATGCCATCCTCCGCTGTGCCCGAGGTGTGCCAGATCATTTCATAACACCCTGAAGATGCGGAGTCCTGGGACGTCAACCCCTCACATGGTGTGGGGCATTTATGTGAATGCTACCTCTTTTAAATGGGGCGGATCATTTTTACAATCTTCTGACTTATATTAGTGGTGGGGTCCCCAACAATGGCGGAAGTGAAGGGGCAAAGCGCTCATCTGTTCATCCCTCCTGAACAGCAGATGGATACATTGTATCAGCTAAAGCCTGTGGTTATCATGTGGCTGCATCTGTGGCATCTGACAACCTAGTGGCTGCAGCATCTGGAAAGGTTTCCATGAAAGTGTCGGGAGGGCAGAGCAGCTGTGACCTCAGTATCTCAGGGATTTATGTCGGTTTCACTGGATCCACACACCCAGCGTGAGCGGGATCCTCCTATATTCGTCCATCCCTCCCTGGTGTAATTAGGAGGATGATGAAAGCTGCACACAGGACGGTTCACACAGTAAAAGCTCATGTAGAAGCCTCGTTACTGATTACTCAGCTGCTGCATCCGAGACGCGTTATAATGCGCACAATTAACCTTCCTGCCGTATAAAAGGAAGAATTTTAAGTTACATGTGCAAGAAATACCTGGGAGGACTCCATAATGACTGACTATCTCCATGACCGGGTCTGACTCCAGTCTCATAAATAAGACAAATGAAATCTTCAATGAACGAGAAGCCACGATGCACCAGCTGCCTCCTGCACCCTCAGGGTTCCCCTAAAGGCGCCCCTTTAAGATTGATGTCTAGTTTAGAAAACTTTTTGTCAAATACCCTGTTAGGAATCTAAGAAGGAAGTTCCTCCATTCAGGACCTTAATCTATTAGCCGGAGTGGGGAGCGTCTCTTACTTCGGAGGACCCAGCACCTCCATCTATTACCCATTGATTTTAATGAGTAATCTGTAATGCTTTATTTCTCCTGCGGTGGCGCTGCAGGCAACATGAACCCTTGCTGCCAGTTCATTACTACTCCAGGTATAAAGAGCATTACTACTCCAGGCATCAAGACTATTGGTACTCAAGGTATCAATATTATTACTACTCCACGTATCAAGAGCATTACTACTCCAGGTATAAAGATTATTACTACTGCAGGTGTCAAGAGTATTACTGCTGCCTGCCTTTTGGTTTGAGGGCATAGCTATAGTAGGGTCAAAGGAAGCCTGGGGGATCTAGAGTACCTTCTATGACATAAGGAGAGTGTAATACGTTTTATATGGTGGGTGGAGGCCTCATTACACATTTGGCATCAGGGCCCAGGAGCTCAAGTTATGAAATGATTCCTATTGAGCCAGAAATACTTGGCACCAATCAGTTTCCTATATAGATGCAAGTAAAATGAAGACGGGAGCATCTATGAAATGTATCGGCAAATGGTGACTATTGTTACATTCTCTCCATTAGAGGAAGTGCTGACACCATACACATCATGTACTGGATACACTCGGAGTCCCTGTAGATGGGCTTGTGTCTTTCGTCCTTCCTTTGCCTATCCACATTGCCAGCTATAGGTGGTGGCAGCCAAAGTCATTGTCTTCTAATGTTGTTAAACAGTGTTGCAGTAGATTCCGTGTGGAATTCCGTGCGTGCCATGCTTCCTGACCGACGAATTCCGTGGCGCGAGTATTAATCATTATTTATTGGTGTCATCACGGCAGGAAGAGGAAGCTCCATGATCCAGCCGTGTCTAATTATATATCCGAAAACAAGAAGTGATTCTAGACTTTCTGTTCACGGAGGTCGAAAAGGAAATGATGTCCTCTCCCCAGTATGGAGAGGCTACTTTCACACTAGCGTTTCTTTCTTCCGGTATTGAGATCCATCATAGGGGCTCAATACCGGGGGAAAAACGCTTCCGTTTTGTCTCTATTCATTGTCAATGGGGACAAAACTGAACTAAACTGAATGGAGCGCTCCAAAATGCATTCCCTTCCATTTAGTTGTATTCCCAGACCAGAGAGCAAACCGCAACATGTTGTAGTTTGCTTTCCGTCCTAGGATGCGGAGGCAGGGGCAACGGTCTAAAGATATAAGCTCTGCCAGCTGAACACATAGTAGTGCCCATAGTGGCTGACCCATAGTAGTGCCCATAGTGGCTGACCCATAGTAGTGCCCATAGCGGCTGATCCATAGTAGTGCCCATAGTGCCTGACCCATAGTAGTGCCTGTAGTACCCATAGTAGTACCCATAGTAGTGCCCATAGTGTCTGACCCATAGTAGTGCCCATAGTGTCTGACCCATAGTAGTGCCCATAGTGTCTGACCCATAGTAGTGCCCATAGCGTCTGACCCATAGTAGTGCCTGTAGTGCCCATAGTGCCTGACCCATAGTAGTGCCCATAGTGTCTGACCCATAGTAGTGCCCATAGTGTCTGACCCATAGTAGTGCCCATAGTGCCTGACCCATAGTAGTGCCTGACCCATAGTAGTGCCCATAGTGCCTGACCCATAGTAGTGCCCATAGTGCCTGGCCCATAGTAGTGCCCATAGTTCCTGACCTATAGTGCCTGACCTATAGTAGTGCCCATGGTGCCTGACCTATAGTAGTGCCCATGGTGCCTGACCCATAGTAGTGCCCATAGTTCCTGACCTATAGTGCCTGACCTATAGTAGTGCCCATGGTGCCTGACCCATAGTAGTGCCCATGGTGCCTGACCTATAGTAGTGCCCATGGTGCCTGACCCATAGTAGTGCCCATGGTGCCTGACCTATAGTAGTGCCCATGGTGCCTGACCCATAGTAGTGCCCATAGTTCCTGACCTATAGTGCCTGACCTATAGTAGTGCCCATGGTGCCTGACCCATAGTAGTGCCCATGGTGCCTGACCTATAGTAGTGCCCATGGTGCCTGACCCATAGTAGTGCACATGGTGCCTGACCTATAGTAGTGCCCATGGTGCCTGACCCATAGTAGTGCCCATGGTGCCTGACCTATAGTAGTGCCCATGGTGCCTGACCTATAGTAGTGCCCATGGTGCCTGACCCATAGTAGCGCCCATGGTGCCTGACCCATAGTAGCGCCCATGGTGCCTGACCCATAGTAGCGCCCATGGTGCCTGACCCATAGTAGCGCCCATGGTGCCTGACCCATAGTAGCGCCCATGGTGCCTGACCCATAGTAGCGCCCATGGTGCCTGACCCATAGTAGCGCCCATGGTGCCTGACCCATAGTAGCGCCCATGGTGCCTGACCCATAGTAGCGCCCATGGTGCCTGACCCATAGTAGCGCCCATGGTGCCTGACCCATAGTAGCGCCCATGGTGCCTGACCCATAGTAGCGCCCATGGTGCCTGACCCATAGTAGCGCCCATGGTGCCTGACCCATAGTAGCGCCCATGGTGCCTGACCCATAGTAGCGCCCATGGTGCCTGACCCATAGTAGCGCCCATGGTGCCTGACCCATAGTAGCGCCCATGGTGCCTGACCCATAGTAGCGCCCATGGTGCCTGACCCATAGTAGCGCCCATGGTGCCTGACCCATAGTAGCGCCCATGGTGCCTGACCCATAGTAGCGCCCATGGTGCCTGACCCATAGTAGCGCCCATGGTGCCTGACCCATAGTAGCGCCCATGGTGCCTGACCCATAGTAGCGCCCATGGTGCCTGACCCATAGTAGCGCCCATGGTGCCTGACCCATAGTAGCGCCCATGGTGCCTGACCCATAGTAGCGCCCATGGTGCCTGACCCATAGTAGCGCCCATGGTGCCTGACCCATAGTAGCGCCCATGGTGCCTGACCCATAGTAGCGCCCATGGTGCCTGACCCATAGTAGCGCCCATGCTGCCTGACCCATAGTAGCGCCCATGCTGCCTGACCCATAGTAGCGCCCATGCTGCCTGACCCATAGTAGCGCCCATGCTGCCTGACCCATAGTAGCGCCCATGCTGCCTGACCCATAGTAGCGCCCATGGCGCCTGACCCATAGTAGCGCCCATGCTGCCTGACCCATAGTAGCGCCCATGGTGCCTGACCCATAGTAGCGCCCATGGTGCCTGACCCATAGTAGCGCCCATGGTGCCTGACCCATAGTAGCGCCCATGCTGCCTGACCCATAGTAGCGCCCATGCTGCCTGACCCATAGTAGCGCCCATGCTGCCTGACCCATAGTAGCGCCCATGCTGCCTGACCCATAGTAGCGCCCATGCTGCCTGACCCATAGTAGCGCCCATGGCGCCTGACCCATAGTAGCGCCCATGGCGCCTGACCCATAGTAGCGCCCATGGCGCCTGACCCATAGTAGCGCCCATGGTGCCTGACCCATAGTAGCGCCCATGCTGCCTGACCCATAGTAGCGCCCATGCTGCCTGACCCATAGTAGCGCCCATGCTGCCTGACCCATAGTAGCGCCCATGGTGCCTGACCCATAGTAGCGCCCATGCTGCCTGACCCATAGTAGCGCCCATGGTGCCTGACCCATAGTAGCGCCCATGCTGCCTGACCCATAGTAGCGCCCATGCTGCCTGACCCATAGTAGCGCCCATGCTGCCTGACCCATAGTAGCGCCCATGGCGCCTGACCCATAGTAGCGCCCATGCTGCCTGACCCATAGTAGCGCCCATGCTGCCTGACCCATAGTAGCGCCCATGGTGCCTGACCCATAGTAGCGCCCATGCTGCCTGACCCATAGTAGCGCCCATGCTGCCTGACCCATAGTAGCGCCCATGCTGCCTGACCCATAGTAGCGCCCATGGTGCCTGACCCATAGTAGCGCCCATGGCGCCTGACCCATAGTAGCGCCCATGCTGCCTGACCCATAGTAGCGCCCATGGTGCCTGACCCATAGTAGCGCCCATGCTGCCTGACCCATAGTAGCGCCCATGGCGCCTGACCCATAGTAGTGCCTATAATGACTCTCTTTAGCACCCAGGATCTGATCCAGGAATGCCGAGCTGCTTATTTTGGGTGCGCTCAGTCTTCCTATAATGCATCTGTAGATAAGTTGACAGGTTTGTAAAGAGTTAAAATATAAAAGCTAACGATTTTTCCAGAAAATGAGGCTGACTAATCCCGGAGCAGAAGAGCTAACCAGACCACGGAGCAATGTCTATATCTGATACGATTCTGCCGGTCCTTCACATCCCCTCCATAAACAGCAGCGGCGTCCATTGCGAGGATTCTGATCACACATTGGGGAATATTCTAAGCAATTTCCTGATTTATTCCACAGCCGAGCGTTAAATGTCAGATATTGTCATTTATCTCTGTAGTCTATCCATTGGGTGTATGATAAGTGTCATGGCAGCTCTCACTCGTGTTCATTGATTTGCTGGGGGTTGTAGTCCACAGCGGCCTTGTGTATCTGTTTTCTATCAGTGTTTTTGCGGGAGGAATACAGATTGTGCAGACTCATGAAATAAAAAAAAGTCGTGTTTGTAGAGACCTCGGCACAATAGGATTTCTGTCGACAAACAATGGACTCATTCTCCGGCGCTGAATGCTGTGATATTGTGAGAGAGGATAAATCCTGCGCTGTCGTGTGATCGCCGCGTCCCCGGTATAATCCACACATGTATTCCTTACAGACCCAGCCGTGCAGAAAACCCTTGATTGTGTCTGATGAGTGTATACGTAGAGACAGCGGCGATCTGCCGGGGCGCATCGTCTGACTGCAACATTGGCGCAAAATAAGCGCATAAACTGAACCTTCACAGAACCAAGGGGGGATTTAGCAAAGTAATGGCCGGGGGGGGCCTGTTGTACTGCCAGGCTCTACCCCCTTCTCACCGCTCATGTCCACCCTGTCACATTGCTAACCTCCGCACCCATCAGCCCGCTAAGCCCCATTCTCATTTCACTTCTACTACTGCTCTACAGCAGGGAAGGGCCCTCCTCCTACAATGGGCCCCTGTGCAACTGAACCGGCTGCAGAGGCAGTATGTCCACCCCTGATCTCTACGGGGCCCGAAGCATCTGTTTGGTTTGTAGGGTGGTAAGGTTTGCACCCCACGTGACTCCGCTGCTGCAGCAACCAGTGTCCTACATGTATACATCGTACATGTTCATACTTAGGCCTTATTCACACATGCGATTTTCACGCATGGTTGCTAGGAGATGATAGGGATGAGCAACCCTGGACCCCATTAAAGTAAATTCACTGTATTATTCTCCCTTTATAACATGGTTTTCATGGAAAATAATAGTATTCTTAATACAGAATGCTAAGTAGAATGTCGATTGAGGGGTTAAAAAATAAAAAAAAATTAACTCCCTTTATCCACTTGATCACCCAGCCGACATGTCTTCTTTCAGGACCTGCAAAAGGACCTTTAATGACGTAATCGCGCTCACCACGTGGTTACGTCAGTGCAGGTCCTGCTGAATGAAGATAGAAGGATCACGCGGTGAGTGCGGTGACGTCAGCGCAGGTCCTGCTGAATGAAGATAGAAGGATCACGCGGTGAGTGCGGTGACGTCATTAAAGGTCCTTTTGCAGGTCCTGAAAGAAGACAATGCCGGCTGCGCGATCAAGTGGATAAAGGGAGTTAATAAATGTTTTGTTTTGTTTTTAACCCCTCAATGGACATTATACTTAGCATTCTGTATTAAGAATGCTATTATTTCATAATAATAATAAAATCTACAGAACGCCTTCAGTGAGGAAGTCTGGGTTCGGGTCTGGGTACCACATTCAGTTTTTTTATCACATGCATGCAAAACACATTGCACCCGCGCAATAAAAACGGACTGAAATTGCACGCGCACTAGTGTGGGTTTCCCGCAATGCACACAAGACACATCCGGAGCTAATCCGGGACGCCCGTGTGAAAGAGGCCTAACAGGTCTGATTTTGCTGGGGCAATCAAAACCAAGAAAGAAGCAGGGTTTGTGCAGGCCCTGCCCCAAAGTGGGTGCTTTGTGGGCATTCCAGAGAATTTGGGGAGACTTCAAGGTTGTCAAAAGGGGTGGGGCTTAAAGGTCCGATTTTTACTTTCTAATTGTTGTGAAGTCCGGCTTCTCAGAGTCTGAATCCCCATTGACATTGAAAACACCCCAAAACTTCCATCTCTTTCCTTCGCTTTCTTAGAAGACTTAAAGGAGCACTCCAATCACAGTTCATACCCTGTGTTATGCCGAGGGCATGGGCTAAGGGGGTGGAGCATGACACGGGGATCAGTATGTATTGTATTACACCAGAAGCTTTCAGCAGATGTACTCAGTGCTGCTCCACATCGGGAGATCTGGCGCAACTCGCTCCTCGGAATTACCTACAGCAGGTTGACCTTTGGAGCAGCCCATGTCTCCACTAATAGCACAATAAATCACAGAGAAGAGGAACGATAATTATATGAAGCCGATTACAGACAAATGTGTCTTTAATTATTTTCTGCCACATAGAACAGTGGAAATGGAAGCCGCTTGCAATGCATTTGCCAACTCATACAAATAAGCGGTTTCTGCAGCGGAATCCCATGAAGAGTCTCCTCGTCCTCCGTGTTGGGTCAAAGTACTGAAAGTAAAGTGCACAATTCATAGAAAATGAGGGCAAAAGAAGGTGTGTATCGATCCCAGGAGATAAGACTGCATTTCTCTGATACTTCCCCTATAAATCACTGTAAATCATTACTAATCTCTATGGAAACTGGTAATTATTATGGGAAATGTCTACATAGAGCCAACCCAAGAATATAACTACTATAATACTGCCTCCTATGTACAGGAATATAACTACTACTATAATACTGCTCCTATATACAAGAATATAACTACTATAATACTGCTCCTATGTACAGGAATATAACTACTATAATACTGCCTCCTATGTACAGGAATATAACTACTACTATAATACTGCTCCTATGTACAGGAATATAACTACTATAATACTGCCTCCTATGTACAAGAATATAACTACTATAATACTGCTCCTATGTACAGGAATATAACTACTATAATACTGTTCCTATGTACAGGAATATAACTGCTATAATACTGCTCCTATGTACAAGAATATAACTACTATAATACTGCTCCTATGTACAAGAATATAACTACTATAATACTGCCTCCTATCTACAAGAATATAACTACTATAATACTGCCTCCTATGTACAGGAATATAACTACTACTATAATACTGCTCCTATGTACAGGAATATAACTACTATAATACTGCCTCCTATGTACAGGAATATAGCTACTATAATACTGACCCTATGTACAAGAATATAACTACTATAATACTGCTCCTATGTACAAGAATATAACCACTATAATACTGCCTCCTATGTACAGGAATATAACTACTATAATACTGCCTCCTATGTACAGGAATATAACTACTATAATACTGCTCCTATGTACAAGAATATAACTACTATAATACTGCCTCCTATGTACAAGAATATAACTGCTATAATACTGCCTCCTATGTACAAGAATATAACTACTATAATACTGCCTCCTATCTACAAGAATATAACTACTATAATACTGCTCCTATGTACAAGAATATAACTACTATAATACTGCCTCCTATGTACAGGAATATAACTACTACTATAATACTGCTCCTATGTACAGGAATATAACTACTATAATACTGCCTCCTATGTACAGGAATATAGCTACTATAATACTGACCCTATGTACAAGAATATAACTACTATAATACTGCTCCTATGTACAAGAATATAACCACTATAATACTGCCTCCTATGTACAGGAATATAACTACTATAATACTGCCTCCTATGTACAGGAATATAACTACTATAATATTGCTCCTATGTACAAGAATATAACTACTATAATACTGCCTCCTATGTACAAGAATATAACTACTATAATACTGCCTCCTATCTACAAGAATATAACTACTATAATACTGCTCCTATGTACAAGAATATAACTACTATAATACTGCCTCCTATGTACAGGAATATAACTACTACTATAATACTGCTCCTATGTACAGGAATATAACTACTATAATACTGCCTCCTATGTACAGGAATATAGCTACTATAATACTGACCCTATGTACAAGAATATAACTACTATAATACTGCTCCTATGTACAAGAATATAACCACTATAATACTGCCTCCTATGTACAGGAATATAACTACTATAATACTGCCTCCTATGTACAGGAATATAACTACTATAATATTGCTCCTATGTACAAGAATATAACTACTATAATACTGCCTCCTATGTACAAGAATATAACTACTATAATACTGCTCATATGTACAAGAGTATAACTACTATAATACTGCCTCCTATGTACAAGAATATAACTACTATAATACTGCTCCTATGTACAAGAATATAACTACTATAATACTGCTCCTATGTACAAGACTATAACTACTATAATACTGCCTCCTATATACAGGAATATAACTACTATAATACTGCTCCTATATACAAGATCATAACTGCTATAATACTGCTCCTATGTACAAGAATATAACTGCTATAATACTGCTCCTATATACAAGAATATAACTACTATAATACTGCTCTTATATACAAGAATATAACTGCTATAATACTGCTCTTATATACAAGAATATAACTACTGTAATACTGCTCCTATGTACAAGAATATATCTACTATAATACTGCTCCTATGTACAGGAATATAACTACTATAATACTACAAGTGCAACTGTAATACCGCCCCCCTATGGACAAATAGCAGACACACCATGTTTGACTGGATATTTGGTTCAGTGTAATCCTTCTTTTGGAAGCGATGATGCCAGTGCGCTGCTCACGGCTGTATAATTAATGCAGTTGTCACATGCTGTTGTTACTCTGTAGTCTTGTGCAGTTTCTTGTCTTGTTTCTTACATTCTCTTTAGGAATCTTGTGATAATGTCTGACGCCTCTGGGCTCGTGTACGGTGATATGTGTCAGCCCTGTGATGGGGTTATTGTCCCCTCATCCCTGGTTTGGCGGCACAACATGTAGATTACAGAGTTTTGTTATTTTGCGGTGTTGTGTCTGTTACTTGTGGGTTGTAGTAACTTCTTGTGGGGATGACACACTGAAGGTCAGAGGTGGATTGGATTTTTATGGTTGTCCCTTTACTGCTGACAGAAGAGAACTTGGTCGTCAGCCGGGATCTTTATTCATTTTTTAAATATGTGTTTTAGGGTAACTCCACCCAAAATATATCATTCTTTATTTTATCCTTATTTTACCTGTGCAAATGTTTCATGTTAATCATGAGGTCCTCAATGACGTCACCGCCATTGCCCTGAAGACTGAAAGGGCCTGAAAGAGCCCCCTCTCCCATGTGAGGAGACCAGTGATGTGTCCTAGTTAGGGGCCCAATAACAGGCTTGGCATTAGGGCCCCAGAGCTCTAATAACCACCGTTATTTTCATGAATAATGTGTAGGGTTGTCAGAGCCCTTCCCCCATCACTCAGTGGGAATAGTATCCTAAAGGCCTCATGCACACGGCCGTTGTGCGGCCGTTCCGTGCATTGGGGACCGCAATTGTGGCCCCCAATGCATGGGCAACATCCGTGCAGCGGGACGGACCCATTCAACTTGACATGTCATATTTTTTTTGCGGTGCGGAATGGAAAGAAACACCACGGAAGCACTCCGTATTGCTTCCGGTGTTCCGTTCCGTGACTCCGTTCAAGTGAATGCGGGGTGCACACGGCCGGCGGCTGTTGATTGATGACCCGCTGTTTGCGGGCCGCCCAACGACCTTGTGCATGAGGCCAAACTGTAAGAGTCCATTTGTGATTCTTGCCCCCACCACCCATGTCTGCACAGAAAGGAACAGAGTGGTGGAGTGACCCTCATGTTAATCCGGCTAATGATCAGAATTTGGAGTAACATGTATCCTGAGCTTCCTACTTCATGAATAGAATGCCAGAATACAGTAATCACTGACGTTTATTTAGACAGAGGGGTTATTGGGACTTTTCCTAGCAATGCAGGTATAAAAGCCACTTAGGATCTTTGGAAAGCTGGATGACGACCCCTGTGAGCACTAAGGTAACCCAGAAATGGTGGAGCAGAAGACTCCCAGGTAGAAGATGTCCGTGCAGCTCTGGGGACGATTCTCTCTGTGAAGCCATTTATATGCTGTGCTGTTCTACTTTTAGGAGTGGCTGGTATTGGAGGGTCAGTCTGGCCGGGCAGAGCTGCACTTGTCAGAGACGTTTCATGCTTGAAATGTCTCGCATTCCTCCAGCAAAACTGCCTGATAAGTGGAGGCTTCCAAGTGTAGAGCGCGGGCACTTCCCAGGGTGCCAGGGCAGCGCAGGGCCATACTTGGCCATCCTCGGCCTCTTTCCCAAGAGCCATCATCTCCTGACATTGAACTAAAGATAGTTACATCATCTGGGTTACAGTGTAACTTTTTCACCAATCTTAATACATTGTTTTCCGTTCGCCACAAGACACAGAACTTGATACATTGTCTCAGTTAGCTGGGAGCCTGCCCCAACCCCAGACCCTTTACTATAGATGTAGGGACGGAGTCTCAGCCTGGAGAGGATAGAATGTTGCAACGATTCTCTGATTTGCTTCACTTGTGGCCCCTGTGGAGGACCTGACCCCGGGCACATGCAGTAGGGTGAGTATTTGATCATAGATTTTTATGGTGATTATTTCTGTAGTTTTAGACTTTATTGCAGTATATACTTTAGTTTTTTCTCCTATGGAGGATGGAAGGTGGATCTGATGGATATAATGCTTGACTTGCAGCATTTACTATGCCTTGAGGGGACTGGGGTGAAGAAAGGTCTCAAGGGTAACCCTCACTACGGGGTCTTGGGGTTAAATTGGTGGTATTGATGTACAGGAGGCGGTGGGTCTTAGGATGTTTTATATCCTATGTTGCTGTAATGCAGAGCAATTCAAATACAACAGAAATGGAATTCAAATTTATTTCCCAGGATTCTTTTTTGGGGGGTTGGAATCGTAAGCATTTTGACCCTATTGTGCTTTCTACCAG
This sequence comes from Bufo gargarizans, assembly GCF_014858855.1. NCBI lineage: Eukaryota > Metazoa > Chordata > Amphibia > Anura > Bufonidae > Bufo > Bufo gargarizans. The sequence goes on from NC_058089.1 coordinate 1,685,461, forward strand.
TCTCATGAATCATTCTTTGGGGGTAGAACCCCTCTACCTTCACGCCCAGCCCTGAGAGTACCTAGATTTACCACCACCGTGCAGTGACCTCTACTAATCTCCACCATTCCTGCGGAGGTCCTGTCCCAAAAACTGCCTGCAGTATTATCTGTGCACTGAATAGCTCTATTATTTGGTCCTGTATGGTACTGGTATCTGAGCTCATGACGGTACCTTTATTTAAACACTGTACGGCACTATTATGTGTTCAAGATTATATACTTAGTACTATTACATAGGCACTGTATAGTACTATTACATAGGCACTGTATAGTACTATTATATAGGCACTGTATAGTACTGTTATATAGGCACTGTATAGTACTATTACATAGGCACTGTATAGTACTATTACATAGGCACTGTATAGTACTGTTATATAGGCACTGTATAGTACTATTACATAGGCACTGTATAGTACTATTATATAGGCACTGTATAGTACTATTACATAGGCACTGTATAGTACTGTTATATAGGCACTGTATAGTACTATTACATAGGCACTGTATAGTACTATTATATAGGCACTGTATAGTACTATTACATAGGCACTGTATAGTACTGTTATATAGGCACTGTATAGTACTATTACATAGGCACTGTATAGTACTATTATATAGGCACTGTATAGTACTATTACATAGGCACTGTATAGTACTGTTATATAGGCACTGTATAGTACTATTACATAGGCACTGTATAGTACTATTACATAGGCACTGTATAGTACTATTATATAGGCACTGTATAGTACTATTACATAGGCACTGTATAGTACTGTTACATAGGCACTGTATAGTACTGTTATATAGGCACTGTATAGTACTATTACATAGGCACTGTATAGTACTATTACATAGGCACTGTATAGTACTATTATATAGGCACTGTATAGTACTATTACATAGGCACTGTATAGTACTGTTATATAGGCACTGTATAGTACTATTATATAGGCACTGTATAGTACTATTATATAGGCACTGTATAGTACTATTACATAGGCACTGTATAGTACTATTACATAGGCACTGTATAGTACTATTACATAGGCACTGTATAGTACTATTATATAGGCACTGTATAGTACTGTTATATAGGCACTGTATAGTACTATTACATAGGCACTGTATAGTACTATTATATAGGCACTGTATAGTACTATTATATAGGCACTGTATAGTACTGTTATATAGGCACTGTATAGTACTATTACATAGGCACTGTATAGTACTATTACATAGGCACTGTATAGTACTGTTATATAGGCACTGTATAGTACTATTACATAGGCACTGTATAGTACTATTATATAGGCACTGTATAGTACTATTACATAGGCACTGTATAGTACTGTTATATAGGCACTGTATAGTACTATTACATAGGCACTGTATAGTACTATTATATAGGCACTGTATAGTACTATTACATAGGCACTGTATAGTACTATTATATAGGCACTGTATAGTACTATTACATAGGCACTGTATAGTACTGTTATATAGGCACTGTATAGTACTGTTATATAGGCACTGTATAGTACTATTACATAGGCACTGTATAGTACTATTATATAGGCACTGTATAGTACTATTACATAGGCACTGTATAGTACTATTATATAGGCACTGTATAGTACTATTACATAGGCACTGTATAGTACTGTTATATAGGCACTGTATAGTACTATTACATAGGCACTGTATAGTACTATTATATAGGCACTGTATAGTACTATTATATAGGCACTGTATAGTACTATTATATAGGCAGTGTATAGTACTGTTATATAGGCAGTGTATAGTACTGTTATATAGGCACTGTATAGTACTATTACATAGGCACTGTATAGTACTATTATATAGGCACTGTATAGTACTGTTATATAGGCAGTGTATAGTACTATTATATAGGCACTGTATAGTACTATTATATAGGCACTGTATAGTATTGTTATATAGGCACTGTATAGTACTGTTATATAGGCACTGTATAGTACTGTTATATAGGCACTGTATAGTACTGTTATATAGGCACTGTATAGTACTGTTATATAGGCACTGTATAGTACTGTTATATAGGCACTGTATAATACTATTATATAGGCACTGTATAATACTGTTATATAGGCACTGTATAGTACTGTTATATAGGCAGTTTATAATACTGTTACGTAGGCACTGTATAGTACTGTGACGTAGGCACTGTATAGTACTGTGACGTAGGCACTGTATAGTACTGTGACGTAGGCACTGTATAGTACTGTGACGTAGGCACTGTATAGTACTGTGACGTAGGCACTGTATAGTACTGTGACGTAGGCACTGTATAGTACTGTGACGTAGGCACTGTATAGTACTGTGACGTAGGCACTGTATAGTACTGTGACGTAGGCACTGTATAGTACTGTGACGTAGGCACTGTATAGTACTGTGACGTAGGCACTGTATAGTACTGTGACGTAGGCACTGTATAGTACTGTGACGTAGGCACTGTATAGTACTGTGACGTAGGCACTGTATAGTACTGTGACGTAGGCACTGTATAGTACTGTGACGTAGGCACTGTATAGTACTGTGACGTAGGCACTGTATAGTACTGTGACGTAGGCACTGTATAGTACTGTGACGTAGGCACTGTATAGTACTGTGACGTAGGCACTGTATAGTACTGTGACGTAGGCACTGTATAGTACTGTGACGTAGGCACTGTATAGTACTGTGACGTAGGCACTGTATAGTACTGTGACGTAGGCACTGTATAGTACTGTGACGTAGGCACTGTATAGTACTGTGACGTAGGCACTGTATAGTACTGTGACGTAGGTATTGTATATCGCTATGACGGGTATTGTATGGCACTGTTATATGTTCACTCTATAGCACTATTATATAGGTACTGTGTATAGTACAGTACTTTTATATATGGACTGTATGACACTATTATATTTTAAACATCATATTACTATTTTGTGTTCACTCTGTGGCACTATTATTTAGGCACTGTTTAGCACTACTATATGTGTGCTGTATGCCATTATTATGTGGTCACTGTATGTCACTTTTACATGCGCACTATATTACCGTATGAGTTAAAGATCATGGGTCGGGGGGAACTAACTCCCCTTAGGGAGAGAGCACCTTAATCAGTGTGAGGAGCCTTATAGGCCATAAATGCTCCTCTGGAATTCTGGGAGGGAAGAAATGCAAATGAGCTCTTAACAAGCTCCGCCTCCAATGCCACCAGATGTAATGCAGCTATCCTATAGGTCAATGTTCAGCTCTTAAAATAAGGTGCTTTCTCCCTAAGGAGAGATAGTCCCCCCCTGACCCAGACACAGGCCTCCTACCCAGTTAAGCCAGTTCTCTCTGCTCTGCACTGATGAGGGGCAATCACCCCGAAACAGCTGTCTGCAGATGAGGTGCTGGCTTATTTAATACCCAGGTCAAGTCTCAAGGCTTATTTTAAGAGCTGAACATTGACTTATAGGATTGCTGCCTTACATCTGGTGGCATCAGAGGCGGAGCTTGTTAAGAGCTCATTTGCATCTCTTCCCTCCCAGTTAAAGATCATGATACTGTTAGTTGTACATACTATGACAATATTATATAAGCACTGCACTATTACACGGGTACTGTTTGTGAGACCGACCACAATCGGTGCTTAACTGGAAGAAGTAGCTGCAGGACAGGGGTCAACCTAAGTGGAGACCCTTTTAAAACCTGGTGATGGTTCGCAGTGAGCGGGTGTTTGTTTTATCTGTGATACATTGTAGTCTCATAGCTTTGTCTGTGATACATTGTATTCTCATAGCTTTGTCTGTGATACATTGTATTCTCATAGCTTTGTCTGTGATACATTGTAGTCTCATAGCTTTGTCTGTGATACATTGTAGTCTCATAGCTTTGTTATATATTGTATTCTCATAGCTTTGTCTGTAATACATTGTATTCTCATAGCTTTGTCTGTAATACATTGTATTCTCATAGCTTTGTCTGTGATACATTGTAGTCTCATAGCTTTGTCTGTAATACATTGTAGTCTCATAGCTTTGTCTGTGATACATTGTAGTCTCATAGCTTTGTCTGTGATGCATTGTATTCTCATAGCTTTGTCTGTGATACATTGTAGTCTCATAGCTTTGTCTGTGATGCATTGTAGTCTCATAGCTTTGTCTGTGATACATTGTATTCTCATAGCTTTGTCTGTGATACATTGTAGTCTCATAGCTTTGTCTGTGATACATTGTAGTCTCATAGCTTTGTTATATATTGTATTCTCATAGCTTTGTCTGTAATACATTGTATTCTCATAGCTTTGTCTGTAATACATTGTATTCTCATAGCTTTGTCTGTGATACATTGTAGTCTCATAGCTTTGTCTGTGATACATTGTAGTCTCATAGCTTTGTCTGTGATACATTGTAGTCTCATAGCTTTGTCTGTGATGCATTGTATTCTCATAGGTTTGTCTGTGATACATTGTAATTTCTTAGCTTTGTCTGTGATACATTGTAGTCTCATAGCTTTGTCTGTGATACATTGTATTCTCATAGCTTTGTCTGTGATACATTGTATTCTCATAGCTTTGTCTGTAATACATTGTAGTCTCATAGCTTTGTCTGTGATACATTGTAGTCTCATAGCTTTGTCTGTGATGCATTGTATTCTCATAGGTTTGTCTGTGATACATTGTAATTTCTTAGCTTTGTCTGTGATACATTGTAGTCTCATAGCTTTGTCTGTAATACATTGTATTCTCATAGCTTTGTCTGTGATACATTGTAATTTCTTAGCTTTGTCTGTGATACATTGTAGTCTCATAGCTTTGTCTGTAATACATTGTATTCTCATAGCTTTGTCTGTGATACATTGTAATTTCTTAGCTTTGTCTGTGATACATTGTAGTCTCATAGCTTTGTCTGTGATACATTGTAGTCTCATAGCTTTCTCTGTAATACAGTGTTTTCTCGCAGCTTTGTCTGTGATGCATTGTAGTCTCATAGCTTTGTCTGTGATGCATTGTATTCTCATAGCTTTGTCTGTGATACATTGTAGTCTCATAGCTTTGTCTGTGATGCATTGTAGTCTCATAGCTTTGTCTGTGATACATTGTAGTCTCATAGCTTTGTCTGTGATGCATTGTAGTCTCATAGCTTTGTCTGTGATACATTGTAGTCTCATAGCTTTGTCTGTGATACATTGTCGTCTCATAGCTTTGTCTGTGATACATTGTCGTCTCATAGCTTTGTCTGTGATGCATTGTAGTCTCATAGCTTTGTCTGTGATGCATTGTAGTCTCATAGCTTTGTCTGTGATACATTGTAGTCTCATAGCTTTGTCTGTGATACATTGTAGTCTCATAGCTTTGTCTGTGATACATTGTAGTCTCATAGCTTTGTCTGTGATACATTGTAGTCTCATAGCTTTGTCTGTGATACATTGTAGTCTCATAGCTTTGTCTGTGATACATTGTCGTCTCATAGCTTTGTCTGTGATACATTGTAGTCTCATAGCTTTGTCTGTGATACATTGTAGTCTCATAGCTTTGTCTGTGATACATTGTCGTCTCATAGCTTTGTCTGTGATACATTGTCGTCTCATAGCTTTGTCTGTGATACATTGTAGTCTCATAGCTTTGTCTGTGATACATTGTAGTCTCATAGCTTTGTCTGTGATACATTGTCGTCTCATAGCTTTGTCTGTGATACATTGTAGTCTCATAGCTTTGTCTGTGATACACTGTAGTCTCTTAGCATTAAGCCAATTACCCAGGAATTTATCTGAGCAGACAGATTCCCTGTAATCAAAATGTAAGAAATCCTGAGGCACAGTCTGAAAATAAGATTATTCTCCCGACCTGCACGATTCCCGTAGATTATAATGTAATAATGCTTCCTGCCAAATCTTAGCAGACAGATCAAGGATCCAGGGTCAGTGCGAGTGAAGTCTGAACTGTCTTCACCTTGTTTTGCCGATGGAACTCATGACGCATACCCTGACTCTTAGGACTTCTCCGTGCCTGTGCTGTGGACCGCAAATTGTGGTCCACAATGCACGGGCACCAGCCGTGTGGCTGACGCATATGGATCGCGACCCCATTCACTTGAATGGGGTCCGCGATCCGTCCGTTCCGCAAAAAGATAGAGCAAGTTCTGTGTTTTTGCGGTGCAGAGGTACGGAATGGAACCCACGGAAGCACTCTGTGGTGCTTCCGTTCTGCACCGCATCTCCGGATTTGTGAACCCATTGAAGTGAATGGGTCCGCATCTGTGATGTGGAATGAACACGGACGGTGCCCCGTGTATTGCCGACCCGCCGTATGCAGGCCGCAATTCGGCAACGGAAGGGAAATGGCTGTGTGAATGAGCCCTTAAAGAACATTTTACCCTAAATTGAAAATATGACCCCCAGTTGTCACTCCTGAGTCCCCTACGTGGTAACAGACCCTGAGGCAATTAGTACTGCGTCCATAGGGTCCAAACACCTCTGTCCACAGACAGTTTTCCGCTGCCCGACCTGGTGTCAGTCTTCACTGCAGCTCTGCTCTGTGAGCGAATCAGCAGCAGCACAAACCTCTCTGGTATTTTGCTACACTGTATCAGTCAGCAGTCCAGGCTCACAGAGCTGAACAGTTGTATCCACTTCTCAGGTCAGAGCATGCTCACTGTGTACAGGAACCAAGGGTGTTGCATTTACCGACAGCAAGCAGAGATCTTGGAAATTATGAGAAGTTGAAACACAAAATCTATTAGAAAGTTGTAGTACTTTTCATTTGTGCTATAATTAAGATTAATTTCTATAAAACTGGAGACCCCCTTTAACTGCTGTGTAATGGATGAGCCATGCTACATCTGTGGTTACGGTCTGTTGGGTCCATTGCACAGATCTTTAACCCATTAGTCATTCGAATGATTACAGAAAATGGGTGTTATATGTGAGCGTGGTATGTGGTAATGAATCCATGTCTTGTATGTAATACAGAATCTGCTGGAGCGGATAATAAAGTCATATTTTCGGAGACGGTACAGACCTCGCCAGGTCTTATCCAGAGAGAGTCTGGAGAGTATCAGCCCTAAACGCACACATTCAGCACAATCCGACACCTTCCACGTCTCCGGGCTCCTGGAAGTTGTCAGGATGATACCAGTGTGCCTGATGGATGATCTCAACGTTCCCTTCATCTACCTCATATGTATCAGCCGTTACAATGTATCATTCTTCAGCTTTTTTGTATGTGTCATTTCTGACAACCTCGGAATATCACAGAAGTTGTCATGTATGGAGGCCATGCACGCAATATCGGAAGCATATACTTCAACTATCGGGCCCTTGGAGGGAGAGGACCCAGAGGAGGGAAGAATTGGCCCAAGTGTCATGGAAATGGTGTGGATGTTGCCATTCAGGAGCCTGGGAAAGCTGGATGACAGGATTTTAGGTAGAAATACTCTAAAGCTGGTAAACGATGACCTATAGATGTATCTCAGCTGCTCGGTATGACCCGTATCTGTAAACGGCTGCAGGTATCACTGATATAATGCAGTTCTATGAGGACACGACCTCTGCTGGGTCCGCCCGTCTGAGGCCACCGAGGTGGAAAACAAGTGTCCTCCGCCTGTGTCTGCACATCCCACAACATCAGGCAGCGCCGAGCATCTGGACGTTCTCTGTACCTTGAGGACACAATGTTCTCTGCAGGTTGTGAGCTTATTTATAAAGCCCTGGAATAACAGCGCGGGATATTACAAGAACGCTCGGCGTGTAGCCTCCGCCGCCGATCAGCCGGGGCTATGCTTGTGTGCACAGGGCGAGGGAGACGCCTTCATGTATAGTGTGTGCTTAGTGCTGGACGTGTTACTAAGAGTGTCACAGGCAAATCACAGCCACATAGAGAGATAAGAGAGAGATGGAGAGAGATGAGATGGAGAGAGATGAGATGGAGAGAGATGAGATGGAGAGAGATGAGATGGAGAGAGATGAGATGGAGAGAGAGGAGATGGAGAGAGAGGAGATGGAGAGAGAGGAGATGGAGAGAGAGGAGATGGAGAGAGATGAGATGGAGAGAGAGGAGATGGAGAGAGAGGAGATGGAGAGAGAGGAGATGGAGAGAGAGGAGATGGAGAGAGAGGAGATGGAGAGAGAGGAGATGGAGAGAGAGGAGATGGAGAGAGAGGAGATGGAGAGAGAGGAGATGGAGAGAGAGGAGATGGAGAGAGAGGAGATGGAGAGAGAGGAGATGGAGAGAGAGGAGATGGAGAGAGAGGAGATGGAGAGAGAGGAGATGGAGAGAGAGGAGATGGAGAGAGAGGAGATGGAGAGAGAGGAGATGGAGAGAGAGGAGATGGAGAGAGAGGAGATGGAGAGAGAGGAGATGGAGAGAGAGGAGATGGAGAGAGAGGAGATGGAGAGAGAGGAGATGGAGAGAGAGGAGATGGAGAGAGAGGAGATGGAGAGAGAGGAGATAGATAGGAGAGATTTATATCAAATGATAGATAGGAGATAGGAGATAGATAGGAGATAGATAGGAGAGATTTATATCAAATGATAGATAGGAGATAGGAGATAGATAGATGATAGATATAGATAGATGATAGAGATATATAGATAATAGATATGAGATAGATTTATATCAGATGATAGATATGAGATAGGCCTTATGCACACGGCTGCAGTTTTGGCGGCTCAGATGCGACCCATTCACTTCAATAGGGCCGCAAAAGATGCGGACAAGAATAGGCAGTTATATTAAAGGCTGTCCGTGCCGTTCCGCAAATTTCGGAAAGCACACGGACGCCATCCATGTTTTGCGGGTCCATCATTTGTGGCCGCGAAACACACCACGGTCGTGTGCACGTAGCCATAGATAGATTAGCAGCAGTTTTCTGTCAGGTTTACAGACGTTTCGGAAGTTACATTAAAGGGAAGTTGTTGTTGGGAATAAATCTCCTGTTTTTGTCTGGGGAGCGGAGGGAGAGAACAGAAGTCCGCCGCGGTTGCCATGTTCTGTTTTCGCAAGGAGTGTCTGATTGCGGTTTGGATGCCTACTCGGGGAGGCGTTCTGCCGAGGTTTTCTTATTTTTGGTCTTTTTCAACTTTCCCAGATGTTCTTGCAAAACCAGTGACCTCTCCCCACATCTGAGCGGCAGCTGTAACGGACCCTAGAACAAAGCAGGTGTTAGAGGTGCTCTGTACCGCCATGCAGTGCTCCTCCTTACTGCACAGGCATAGCTGCCATGGAGGGATGCCACCCAGCTTTCCTGGACTCCTCACACCCCCTCTCTATGTCCCTGCATAGGAGTCTGGGAAAGATGCGTGAAGCCCTCCAGTGGCCATATTGGTCATCCAGCTTTCCCAGAATGAGACGTAACAGAGAAATGTCTGCATTTACTGGGAATTTCTTTTCCTGTCTCATCGTAGTCAGAAGTGTCACGAGGAGCCTGAGCTGTAAGTGTCTGAGCGCTGGTGGAGTGGACTTTGTTGTCCTTCCAGCAGTTAAGCTCCCGGTAGTGCGTCTGTCTAGCTTTGGCTGTTAGTATTCGGGAGGATGTAATAATCTGCAGTCAGACCAAATAACTTCTCTCCTTCCTGGGAAGTCTAATACTTTTTCTCTGTGGGGTAAGATTTTTATCCTAATTTGGTTTCCTCCCTGTGTTTTCTGACTCAGCGACTTTACTGTGCACTTGTAGCTCTGAGCTGGAGATGAGCTGGAGATTCTATCTAATATTGAATCTATATCATATCTAATCTATCCATCTCATGCATATTCTAATCTGTGTATCACTATCATGTATCTGTTTGTACATTGAACTGAAAAATCAATCTTTATCTCCTGAGCTCCCCCTAGTGGTGGCTGAGGGCAGTCAAATGTTACATTTCACTTTTCTAGTTCTTTGCAGGGGATTTATCAGAAATATTATTGGGCAAGGTACTGGCTCTCCTTAAAGAGACCAGCTACATATGGAGAAAAAATATGCCAAAGGGCATCTCCCAGGGAAAAAGAATCATCTCCAAAGTTGGACTTTGACGCATATGGAGCCATTTCGAGAAGGTGGCACTAGTGAGATGGTTCTCTTTCCCTGAGAGATACCTCGTTGCATAAAAGATTTATTAAAAAATATTCACCACAGAATTTAAATTCTATGTCCAACTTACATCCCTTCACTGCAAGCTTCTTACATGTGTGATCTTCTTTATTGCAGGTGTTGAGACCAGTCCAAGACATTTCCCACCCTATGTAGTGTCCTATAGCCTCTGGCCACCTGAATTATGGGGGAGACTGATGACGACAAGCAGGGCCAAGCCGGACAGCTCTTTGAAAACTTTATCCAGGCCACAACGTGTAAAGGAACCCTGCAGGCCTTTAACATCCTTACCCGGCAGCTGGACCTAGACCCCAAAGACTATCGTCACTTCTACAGCAAGCTCAAGTCCAAGGTCACCAGCTGGAAAGCCAAAGCCTTATGGAGCAAACTGGATAAACGGTACAGCCAGAAGGAATACAAGAAAGGGAGGGTATGCGTGGGGACGAAGGTAAGCGAAACGCGTGAGGCATGACACATCCATGCGGGCATAAGATGAGTCCACATAGCTGATGTGGAGGGAGAGAGGGGCTCAGCATGGGTCCAGTTCCCCTTCCATTAGTGGTGTCTTCTCCCCTCCTTAGGCACCCCAGCATTACTAAGCAATGAAGGGGGGGATGACCTTTTCTCCTACAGCGGAGGGTGTTAAGTAGTCCTTGGGTTCTCCTGTGTTATGATGAGAGTAGTGGTAGCAGGGTTTTTTGTTTAACACTATGTGGCCCACGGTGGGAGCCTCCACTGAACCTGTCCTCTAAATAGGCACCCCAACTTTATAACTTCTTGAAATGTGTGGACCCTGGACTTGTCCTCCTTGTAGGCACCCCACCTTTATCATGTACACCCTCGGTGTGTGCTTCCCTTGAACTTTTCCTCTCTCCATAGTTTCTCCATAATGAGGAAGGCTACTTTCGCACCAGTGTTTTTACTGGATCCGGCAGGGCTCGGCAAAAACGCTTCCGTTACAATAATACAACAGCCTGCACCCGTCATGAACGGATCCGGTTGTATTATGTCTTCTATAGCCAAGACGGATCCGTCATGAACTCCATTGAAAGTCAGTGGGGTCGGATCCATTTTCTATTGTATCAGAGAAAACTGATCCGTCCCCATTGACTTGCATTGTGGGTCATGCTGGATCCGTCTTAATCCGCATTCCGGAACGGAAAGAAAACTGCAGCGCGCTGCGGTTTGCTCTCCGGTATGAGAACGCAACCAAACGGAACAGAATGCTTTTTGGAGCATAACGTTCTGTACAGTTACGTTTTGGCCCCCATTGACAATGAATGGGAACAAAATGGAAGCCTTTTTTTTTCCGGTATTGAGACCCTATGACGGATGTCAATACCGGAAGATAGGAACGGTAGTGTGAAAGTAGCCTAAGCAGGAAAGGGGGAGCTGACATTTCTCCTATAATGGAGGGGGTTCACCAATCATTGGGCTCTCCTATTCCATGATGGGGGTTGTGGTGGCAGGTTGGGAGTTTTGTGAACTTCAGGAAGCATTTGGCCCCTATTTTAAGGAGTTGGAAACCCCATTCATTAGCCGGGCTCCTATAAGAGCAGTGACTGGTAAGACTGTGTCAGCGGGTGCACAGTGAGTGTGTATCACAGAAGCAGACTCGAGCGTCAGCTCTGAGGGCGCTGCCAGCTAGAACTGAGGATCCCTTGATATTGGCCTCTTCGGCTTGTGGATTAAACACTTCGTAGCTGCTGGTTCTAGAGCCTTGGTCACTCAGTGCATGACAGGTGGACACTTGTGTCCGTACGTGGGGTGAAGAGGATGTTATAAAAGGATTGCAATCTTCCCTTTACTTCTTGTCGCGAATTAAGAGCGCGCCAGGCTGAACTGAAGTGAAAATTGACTGTTAAAGGGACCCAAACAACAGTGTTTTTTGTGTGAAATCTCTGCTTGCTGTCAGTGAATGGAGACCTTCTTGCTAACATCCAGAGGCTGAAAACCTGTCCTGACGTAATACTTCTCACAGCAGGAGTTGTGTTACAGTTGGATCCAGTGTAGACAGTCCTCTGTGAGCTATCCTATGGTTGGCACTAAGGCTACTTTCACATTAGCTTTTTTTTGCGGATCCGTCATACCGTTACAATAATACAACAGCCTGCATCCGTCATGATCGGATCCGGTTGTGTTATGTCTTCTATAGCCATGACGGATCTGTCATGAACTCCATTGAAAGTCAATGGGGGACGGATCTGTTTTTATTGTGTGAGAGAAAACAGATCCATCCTTATTGACTTACATTGTGTGCAAGGACGGATCCGTCTTGCTCCGCACCACATGGCGGATAGAAAAACGCTGCAGGCAGCGTCCAGAGCGGAAAGGAGACTGAACTGATGCATTCTGAGCGGATCCTTTACCATTCAGAATGCATTAGGACTGAACTGATCCGTTTTGGACGCTGAGCCCTGAACGGATTTCAGAAATGGAAAGCCAAAACGCCAGTGTGAAAGTAGCCTAAACTCTCTTCTGGCCTGAGAATTCGATACAATGTATCAGTCTGGAGCAGGCTGTTTACAAAACAGGCTGGATACAAATGTAGCATCCTCTGAATATAAATGAAAATATTCCCCAAAAGCAAGTGAAGATACGGAAGGTTAGGAAGGGAAAAGCTTTAATTTATAAGAGAAAGGATTAGGCTTCATTTATATAAAAGTGGGAGAATATAAACACCCCCCCCCCCCCCCCCCCCCCCAATTGATTTGCTTGCTGCTGTGAGGTTCATATCCTTTTAACAATGCTCTTACGAGGAGGACGTTCATTGTCCAGTGAGCGTCCACGCCATCCCATGTATACATGGAGACGCCTATGGGTACACTAGGGGTCAGCGACCTCCAACACTTCCATGGGGATTCCAAGAACAGAGAGCGAGTGTGCAGGCTGGGAGTTGTAGTTTCACAACAGCTGGAGGTTGCTGAACCCTCAGCTTTACCTGCTGTGGGGCTCAGTCGCCGGGGAACCCTTTCTAGGGGTGTGATCATGAGGATATTTGGAACATACAGCCTTCCTTTAGCCGAGGCAAATATTCAGCTGGGTGCCTAGCCCTGTGTCTGAATGCCCTGCTCATGGGTGGTATGTTGGCTCCCCCTTGGCGCCCAGCACCTGGGGCACACCCTCCTGCAGATCGTTCAGAGCTACATGTATCCCCTTTTGAAAGAATTTGCTTTTCTCCTCGAGCAGACCCAGTCGTCACGTTATGGTCTTCGCTTCACACGAGACGTCAGTAAATGAATATCCACAATCTGGACTGAGGATTCGAGGAATGTCTGTAACTTTCACAATATTTCCTCCTTGCCAATGTTAAACATGCATTTTTTGCCCGTGAGTCACCACCCGGACCTGCTTTATCCATTACAGCATCTTGTGAGGAGCTGTCATTTACAAGAAGGTTGGGGGGGGCACCCCTTTATTCGGGGGGGGGGGGGGGATCGTCACTTCTTTTCAAAACTCATGACCTCGTAGTCGCTTTATCAGGTGGAGGGAAGAGTTTACTCCTTGTCTTCTCTACAGAACATTCTTCAGCCTCAACGTAATCCCCGTAAGCTGAACTTCCTCTTACTCAGGATGAGTGGCTGTCAGATGATGGATGTCGAATAGATAGGAACACCGACCCCAGCACAGGGCTGCACCCCGCCGCCTGAGGCAAAAGGTGAAATGGTGCTCACATCCCCAAAGAAAAGAAAGCTTGCAGATCTGGTCTTGGAGGGGTAAAATCTGTGGTGAAACTTGGGGAAGACTCCATGGCAAAACCCACAGTAGAACATTCTTATGGGTGGGGGTGGGGCTTGTCCTCAACCAAAAACTTCCACTGTGTGTGCATGATTATCTATGGTGCTTGTTGGTGAAGGGGTTAAAGTGAATCCATCAGCAGTTCTGTCCCTATGACACTGGCTGAGGTGTTACATGTGCGCTCAGAAGTTGGTCCCATGTTCATATGTGCCCGCCTTGCTGAGAAAGGTTTAAATATATGTAGATGAGCCTGTAGGAGCAATGGGGGCGTTACCGTTACACCTAGAGGCTCCGCCCTCTCTGCACTCTGACACGGCCGGGCAGTGAAAATGTAATCTCACCTGATCAATCAGAGTGCAGAGCGGAGCCCCTGGGTGTAATGGTGGCAAAGAAAGGCTGGACGCGCGGAAAGGCGTCCATTGTTACAAAGATGACGTAAAGGATACATGAATGGAAGAATCGGCGCCCGCTGGGATTTCTTTGCTACATTGTGGATTTCTTCCTTCCCGTGTGGGCGTCCTAAGAAAATGCTGACCGTTCCTAACCACATATTTCTAGGTGTAATGGTAACGCCCCCATTGCTCCTAGAGGTTCATTTGCATATAGTAAAACATCATTTTCTCAGCAATGCGGGCACATATGAACACGGGACCAACACGGATGTCTTCAGCTTCCAGAAGCACATGTAACCGGTCAGCCGGGGTCATAGGGACAAAACTGCTGACAGATGCCCTTTAAGGGTATATGTAAGGAAACGAGTGAGGTACCCGGTGTCCGGTGGTTACTCACCTCCTCAGACTCCAATGTTTGGTCCACAACTAGGAGCTGAACCCAGCCCCCATATATTTTGGCTAATGGTGCGAGGCACAGTGTCCTCACAAATACACCATGTGCCCTAATAAAGGAGCCCCTTGAAGGGGTTGTTCCAATATAAGCCTTTCATGGCTGAGATGGGAATAACCGCAGTAAGGGACGAGCTACTGAAATAGCCGAGCGAAGGCCAAGACGGGACAATCCTTTTAAGAGGGACTTCATTCTTTATTATACTTTATTGTTTCTGAGGAGGATTTGCCATGGATTTCTCCCAATGGTGGAATGGTCGGGGATATCAGCAGCGTAATGTGACCGCCTATGGATTTACTAGTCTTAGCGCAGGTCTAATTCTACGGCCGATTTTATTTCCAGCAGCTCGTGAAGGACGTTTGGTAAAATCTCATCCGCATTTCTGGTGCAGTAACTGCAGATTTTCAGCACCTCCTCAGCATAAGCAGCACCCTGTGTGAACACGCGCCTATAGTCTGTGTACAGAGACGCTCTATGGAGACGCTCTACCTCTACCCAACCTGTTTCACCTGTTTGACCAAGCACCTGAGCCCTGGGCATTCCTAGAAGATAGGGGCCCCACAGCTGACCCTGTTATGGCGCTGGGCGCAGGTTACATTCTTATCAACCCCTTGTTTGCTTACAATGCAGTTCCAGCCCAGACTCCCTCCACCCAGTAGCAAATGGCAATGGTTCCAGCTAGAACTGGCCGTCTCTCTGCAGGGGCCCCATATCACTCTGCTTGTGCCCTTGTCCAAACCCATTTTGCCACCATCGCTCCTCATATCTCGCAGCCCCCCAAATATTTCAGGAATGCCTGGAGAGCGGGACCTCGCCATTCCCATATATTCGTATGTAAAACGGGGCGCGTGGGGTGACGGTCAGCGTCTGATGACTGCGGCTTTTGTGTTTCTTGGAGACGGCACAAACTTCTGGAATTAATATTTCATGGGAGAAAGAAATGTTTCTGTGAAATCTCCTGGCAGATCTCACAACGCCTTGAGCTGATTTCCTCAGATGTCGAGCAGGACACGAGCCACCGGTTCAGGCCCAGAAAAACTCGCCGCGCCCCCGCTCCCATTGACAGTCATGAAGCCGGAGCAGAACAATACAAATATTGTCGACTTCTCCGGCTCCTCAAAGGATCCGATTGATTGGATTGAAAATATTATCATGCGTCTCATTCAGTGTGAGCTCTGATTGAACAAAGAGGCTCCTGTCCCCTAATCCCCAATGTCAGCGCGAAATAATCCCGTCTAATACATAGAATTATTACACGCGGAATACTGATATACCGTATTATATGCATCATAGGGGTCTTCCATGGTGGGCTGTGTGGGGACGCTGTATGGTGCGTACACTATGTACAAATAACCATCCCAAAGACTACTTTCATATAAGCGCTATATGGTACGGTTCCCAAATACCAGTGCCTTATGTGGTCTGTATAACATTGCCATACACTGCTGCTACCGCCATATCCTGCAAAAATAATATACTGCACAGTAAGCTATATAATAATAATATAACAAATATACCACCATATATTATACAAATATGACCATACAGTGTGCCAATGACTGAGCCATGTATAAAGTTGTCTAATGCCAGTGCCATACAATAGTATAAGTGAAAGTGCCCCCATATAGTGCTCATATACTAACAGCGTAACAGCACCTAATAACAGTGCCATTCACTAAACGCTGCCATATATTGCACAGATTCTATCTACAATGCCCAAATAAGTGTTCCATGTACAATATCATCTAATAACAGTGCCATATAATGATAAAGGTAAATACCGCCATACAGTGCTCTTATACTAACAGAGTGGCCAAATGATAACTCCATACATTAAGTAAGCTAATAATCATGCCATACAATAGTATAAGTAAATACTACCGTATAATGCTCATATGTAGTGACAAAATGAAAGCTCCATAATAACCATATAAGTAAATACTACCGCGCAGTGCTCCTATACCAACATACAGTGCCCAAACATCTGCTCCTTGTATAAAGACATCTAAAAACAGTGCTATGCAATAATATAAGTAAACACCGCTACACAGTGCTCAGATACCAACATACAGTGACCAAATAATAGCTCCATAATGTAAAGACATCTAATACAGTACTATACAATGTCCGAATAATACTGCTATATAATTAACGGTAGAATTCAAGGTGGCCACAAGCTGTAGATGCGAGGCCATCTTGGGCAACCTCTGCAGCAGGGGAAGCTTCGGTAGTAAGTCCGCTCTGCCTCCAGGAGGTGCTGTCCTTTTTAGGACTCATCAGTGCAGACTCCAGTAAACCTAATGTGAAATCTGTACTGCACAATCTGAATCCCAACTGGGTAACCTCATCCTATGGGGGATATGCCCTGCACTCTGGGGTTGTATCGCCCCCTCCGCCACAAAGCTGTTTACAGGCAACCCTAAGAAGGTCCTTATAGACTGTTCTGCTCCGGGCTCAGCAGTGCAGAGCAGAGGTTACTATTCCACAAGAGGAGCCTCACAGAACATAGTGCTGGAAATTATTAAAGGGCCAGTCCACCTAATGTGAAATACGTACTGCACAATCTGAATCCTAACTGGGTAACCTCATCCTATGGGGGATATGCCCTGCACTCTGGGGTTGGCTCCTATAGACTGTTCTGCTCTGGGCTCAGCAGTGCAGAGGTTACTATTCCACAAGAGGAGCCTGACGGAGTATAGTGCTGGAAGTTCTTAAAGGGCCAGTCCACCTAATGTGAATTTGCCCCATATTCTGCACCAAGGCAGGCAGGGGCAGCAGTATTGGGAATGTATTGCTGCATCAGTACCAGATTTGCCATTCAGGAGTCTGGGAAAGCGCGGTGAAAATTCCTGAAGCAGCGGTAGCGGTGTCCATATTGAACAGCGTGACCTTGGACTATGGAATTGTTCTGCTAGCGGGATACAGGGAGAGAGCTTTCTTCTATTACTGGGCGCCATTTCCCAGCGAGGATGTAGGTCACCGAGCTCCTCCATATATAATCTAATTAAGACGTATTTTTTCTACATGTGTTCGTTTCCTAGGTTTAATTATATTAAATAACTTCTTGTATATTTCTGGAATGAAGATTGATGTTTGGCCCTCGGTGCCGAGATGTCAGGAGACCACACAGAAAACCTCCAGGCGGTGGACGAGCAGAGCGGGAGCAACACTGGGTACTGGGGATTTAGACAGCTGACGGTCATTTGTTGTTCAATTATTCAGAAGCTTTAGATTTAATTCCTAGAAAATGTGAGCCAAGATCTCTGCTGCCTGTGACACCCGAGACAGAGCGACCGAGACGTCAGAGAGCAGAAACGCTAAAGAAACCGAGGAGATCTCAGTGCAACATGTCAGAAACGTATAAAGTAGTATCCCCACTAAAGGAAGCAGTATTATAGCAGTTATATTCCTGCACATAGGAGCAGTATTATAGTAGTTATATTCCTGTACATAGGAGAAGTATTATAGTAGCTATATTCCTGTACATAGGAGACAGTATTATAGTAGTTATAGTATTGTACATAGGAGCAGTATTATAGTAGTTATATTCTTGTACATAGGAGCAGTATTATAGTAGTTATAGTATTGTACATAGGAGCAGTATTACAGTAGTTATATTCTTGTACATAGGAGCAGTATTATAGTAGTTATATTCTTGTACATAGGAGCAGTATTATAGTAGTTATATTCTTGTACATAGGAGCAGTATTATAGTAGTTATATTCATGTACACAGGAGCAGTATTATAGTAGTTATATTCCTGTACATAGGAGAAGTATTATAGTAGCTATATTCTTGTACATAGGAGGCAGTATTATAGTAGTTATATTCTTGTACATAGGAGGCAGTATTATAGTAGTTATATTCCTGTACATAGGAGCAGTATTATAGTAGTTATATTCCTGTACATAGGAGGCAGTATTATAGCAGTTATATTCCTGTACATAGGAGGCAGTATTATAGTAGTTATATTCCTGTACATAGGAGCAGTATTATAGTAGTTATATTCTTGTACATAGGAGGCAGTATTATAGTAGATATATTCTTGTACATAGGAGGCAGTATTATAGTAGTAATATTCTTGTACATAGGAGGCAGTATTATAGTAGTAATATTCTTGTACATAGGGAGCAGTATTATAGTAGTTATATTCTTGTACATAGGAGGCAGTATTATAGCAGTTATATTCTTGTACACAGGAGCAGTATTATAGTAGTTATATTCTTGTACATAGGTGCAGTATTATAGTAGTTATATTCTTGTATATAGGAGGCAGTATTATAGTAGTTATATTCCTGTACATAGGAGGCAGTATTATAGTAGTTATATTCTTGTACATAGGAGCGGTATTATAGTAGTTATATTCTTGTACATAGGAGGCAGTATTATAGTAGTTATATTCTTGTACATAGGAGGCAGTATTATAGCAGTTATATTCTTGTACATAGGAGCAGTATTATAGTAGTTATATTCTTGTACATAGGAGCGGTATTATAGTAGTTATATTCTTGTATATAGGAGCGGTATTATAGTCGTTATATTCTTGTACATAGGAGCAGTATTATAGTAGTTTTATTCTTGTACATAGGAGGCAGCATTATAGTAGTTATATTCTTGTACATAGGAGGCAGTATTATAGTAGTTATATTCTTGTACATAGGAGCGGTATTATAGTAGTTATATTCTTGTATATAGGAGCAGTATTATAGTCGTTATATTCTTGTACATAGGAGCAGTATTATAGTAGTTTTATTCTTGTACATAGGAGGCAGCATTATAGTAGTTATATTCTTGTACATAGGAGGCAGCATTATAGTAGTTATATTCTTGTACATAGGAGGCAGTATTATAGTAGTTATATTCTTGTACATAGGAGCGGTATTATAGTAGTTATATTCTTGTATATAGGAGCAGTATTATAGTAGTTATATTCCTGTACATAGGAGCAGTATTATAGTAGTTTTATTCTTGTACATAGGAGGCAGCATTATAGTAGTTATATTCTTGTACATAGGAGGCAGTATTATAGTAGTTATATTCTTGTACATAGGAGGCAGTATTATAGTATACACATCGTTCTCTGTGGGTCTACACAGACTTTAGAGCCCTCTGGGGTCACTGCTGACAACTCACGCATATCCTGCATCAGGAATATCCTTTTTCAGGATGATCCTTTATATAGAAACTGGCAGGTTGGTCTTAAAAAAGAATATACTGAGGCTCTGTAGTGCGTGCTGAGATGGTCGCTGGGTGATACAGTTACAGAGTCTCCTGCCGGACGGACAGATGCGCTTTATGTGATCCTGAGCTCTCATCTTGCATCCTATGGAGCCGATCCATCACTAGTATATAGCTTCATGGCATTATTACCTGCGTTTGTATAAGAGGTCACAATGACCATCGTCTCCACAGCTGCAATGATTATGGGCCTAAGGAGTGGTCATGGTGTCCACACGTCATGGTCAAATAACCTTTTTCTGTGCTGTGATTTTTCAGAAATCGTGGCAAAACCGCAATTTGACCACAACATGTGAACACCATCTTGGAATGGTAATTGGTGCATCTATGTATTAGATATGATACTTACGGTATACAATATGGAACTTTTTATTATACAGTAATAGTACTGTAGGTTCCTAGTATTATATGGTACTGATACTATACTAAGGGTCCTTGTATTATATCGTACTTTCCATATCCTACATTGGACTGGTATTATGCGGTCCTTGTATTGTATAGTCCTTGTCTTATACTGTAGTGGAATGATATGGTCTTTGTTTTATATTGTCCTTGTTTTGTATTGTACTGGTATTCTATTGGTTTTGTATTTTATGGTCCTTGCATTATTTTTATTGATATTATACGGACCTTGTATTTTATTGCACTGGTGTTATACTGGCTTTGTAGTATATGGTCTTTATCTTGTATTGTACTGGTGTTATACTGGCTTTGTAGTATATGGTCTTTATCTTGTATTGTACTGGTATTATACTGGCTTTGTAGTATATGGTCTTTATCTTGTATTATACTATTATTTGTATTGTATTATGTGGTCCTGATAGTCCTTGCTTTACATGTTCCCTGCCCGTTCCGTTAGTCGCTGACCACGCCGACCTGTGTATAATCTCCTGTCGTTCCTTTATCATGCACTAACATTGACCCTCCTTACATCACTGACATTTTTGGCTCTTGTCTTAACAAAGAAATGATTTTATTCATTGCCAACCCTAACGAGCAGCAGAGATGTGAGTGTTCAGCCAAGGGATGTGCGGAGCAGGCAGGGCGGCTGGGGCTGATCCGCCGTCCTCGTGTGTGCGTCCGGCTCTCGTACACATATTTCACTCATCACCTCACTCGCCCGTTGTGTCGGTGCTGTTTCTATGTCCGTCCTGAACACTGGGATAATCTCCCCCATCAGAATGCATCTCAGGGGATCTCATAGGGGATTGGCTGCTAATGATGGAATAGGCAGAGCTCCCAGATTTATAGGTTGCAGCCAGAGATGTACTACTGCTTATGTTCATCCTGATCTTACTGGTGTGTTGTTAATAGAATACCAGAAATCCAGTAAAGACTGACACTGCAGACCAGTATAAGAGAGCGTTCGGCCAGGAAATGCAGCACAGTTTGTATGCCATGCAGGATTATAGAAAGCTGAGTGACAACCCTTTGAATATTATGGCTATTAGTGAGGCAGAGAGGCAGAGCCGGTGAGGATGACTCCGGGTCATTCTTTAATTTTGGTTTTGTTCCAGAGGTTTCCTTTTTTAAAGACCATACTAAAATTCTGTCTGCCTGCAGCCACCACTAGGGGGAGCTCAATATATACAGATTTTTACAGCTCCTATTGAACTACAAAATAAGTGTATACAGGGAGCTCCCCCTGGTGGTGACTTAAAGCCACCAGAAGCGTAAGATTTAGAGAAATATAGAGCTGCCAACCTAATTATATTTGCTTCCATGACAATTCTCCAACCTAATTGCCCATTTACAAACATTTTTAAGCCAGGTTTTTGCATAAAAATAATCTCAAGACCCCTTTTTGCAACTTTTTTAATGCTCATGCAACATTATTTTGTCGCACAGGCGTTTTTGCTCCATGCTCGCCACTTGGGAGCGGTGGGGGCTGGTCTAGGGCCAGGACATCGGACTCGGCAAATCTACTAGCATTTTACGCCTGGAAACTGGGTTGAATGTTGGCATAAAACTACTCCAGTCAGGGACTGGAATAGTCCTTCTTCCTGGTGCACAGACTGCCAGAGGTGCACCTAATTTAGGACGAGGTGTGCGCCATGTCATGAATAAAC
Source organism: Bufo gargarizans (assembly GCF_014858855.1). Lineage (NCBI taxonomy): Eukaryota > Metazoa > Chordata > Amphibia > Anura > Bufonidae > Bufo > Bufo gargarizans. The sequence goes on from NC_058089.1 coordinate 1,707,475, forward strand.
CAACGTAAAAAGCTGTTCTTTGTAATTGACCCCCTATGTTACCTCTCGTATCATTGAGAGCCTCAGCTATACATTTATATGGATGCAGGCGATACAATGTTGCGCATTGTCAGTTGCCTTTCGCTAACATTGACACTTCTATGTGGAATTCCATAGAAATGTGCAAAAAATCTCAGTCCAATGAACTTGCTGCACTCTTTCCCGGGTTGTGCACTGGGCTGATGAGGGGGTCGCTGGGTATAATGTATGGTTATTACACTCCTCAACGTTGAAACTTCATCACTAAGAAGGACAAACCATGAGGTTGTGCAAATTGCAGAAGTAGCGGTTGCTGCTAAGAGATGCAGATGATGACATTTTCCACCACCCGGCTCCAATCTGTGCAATATGGGAGGGGCACAAAAGCCACATTTCAAGCAAAGTTTTTATCTATATAAAACCTCATAAATTGGATCAAGTCGTGTGGGATGACCACGTGAAGCCTCCTGTTCATCGACATGTCAGTTATTACAATCCTGAAACGGAGAGACCTTGGTTTATGACTGCGGCAGACCGCTGTGCACCTAGGCCGAGATGTCAGCGCTGTTCAAGGCTGTGCGTCCTGGTGGCTGGGAGAACGACAACGAACTGGAATGACAGCAGGAGGTGCACAGAGGCGAATCCTCTGATTAGAAGAATGGTGCCCAGTAATCCATTCTGTACTGCAAGTGAACTGGACGTCACATCCCAAGCCTAGGGTGGCGAACGGGATCTGTACAAACCATCAGAAGGCGTCTGCACGATCCAGATACCGATGTTCTGGTGACCTCACCCACCGCTCTCCAAGGCTATCATGGTGCACAGCAAGACAGCAATGGAGGCTGGAGGCTGGCTCTTCAGCTATGAGTCCCGCTTTTGTCTCAGATGCTACGATAGCCAGAGATTGAGCTGGAGACCACGTGGACAATGCCATGAAGAGGCCTTCACAAGGGAACCTTACACTAGTGTGTGCACCGCGGTGTCGGGCACCATCCTGTTACCGGTAACCTGGATACGGTTTATATTTCCCTTCTGATAAGCGTTGGCAGATTTGAGTGCAGAACGGCGCTGAGCGCCCAGAACACAGCACAGACATAATGCAATTTCCTGCTGCTTGTGCCCGGGTTGCCTCACCCTGTTGGCGAGTTGCCACCTTTGTGGGTGAACGGTTTGCTCCTTGGCATGTATGCATGGATGGCCAATCTGAGGCTCTCCGGATGTTGCAAAACTACAACTCCCAGCATGCCCAGACTGCCTACAGCTATCAGCCTACAGCAGGGCATGGTGGGAATTGTAGTTTTACAACAGCTGGAGAGCCACAGGTTGGCCATGCCTGTACTAGAGTCTATGTTGGGGTCGGCAACCTCCGACACTCCAGCTGCTGTGAAACTACAAGTCCCAGCATGCACAGCTGTTCTCAAAACTCCTATAGAAGTTAATGGAACATGCTGGGAGTTGTAGTCTAACAGCTGGGGTGCCAGAGGTTGCTGACCCCTGATCCATCTAGTAACATGATCTGCACTATGGGTGAAGAAGTGGCATCAGCCAGCTAGATGGGCAGCAGCGGAAAGGATTCGGAGAGCCCATCCCCCACCTGCACAGAATATCAATAGTGTCAGTAGAGCCAATCAACTGTTGGGTCCTCTGGCACTGACCAGCCGCTCGGTCCAGTAGTGCGTTCCTTTAAGGGGATTGTATAACCATAAGCTACCATTTTCAAAACTTCCGTTTGCAGTCAGTGAATGGTTCCATCCTCAGTGAAATCTCCTCCTGCTTGCAGTGTAGCAGTCAAGGAAATTCACTGTCTCCAGGCTGATGTCTGCTATCTGCACTGATACATTGTAACAAACCCATGGAAGCAGAATATAAACAATGAAGTATCACAGCAAACCGAGATGCTGAATATGGTGAGGAACAGAACAGAGTCCTTAAAGGTGTCATTGCCCTTTAAGAACGCCGCTCTGCCTCGGTGCCGGGTCACACCTCATTTGGGAGAGGGTTTTGCTCAATCTGCATCTAATTTCAGTTTGCTTTGCAGGGCTCGGATGATTTGTCTTTGCTTTCACAGACCTCCTAAGATGATCAGCCGCGTGTAACACAAGATCTCCCCTCTCCTTATAGAGACAGGAGCGGCGGGAACATCCCGGATAAACCTCTAGGTCTTATCCAGGATCTGGCCGCCCTCCAGCCACCAATTCTCCCTGTTATAGAAAAGTGACAAATGTCACATGCCCCATGACGGTGTATGACGCATGTAACAGCATGCTGGGAGTTGTAGTATTGCTGCAGTGTACAGTGTAACGGCCCATACATCTGCAGCAGAGCTTCTGACCCAGCTTTCCGGGAGTCCTGAATAACTGTGTGACTACAATCTGTGACTCCAACTTAGCTGCATTGTCTATTGAAGCCTGAGGTTGTCTGAAGCTCAGGCTCCTCCATGCTTTACACTGCAGTTCTGTTCCATTAGAGAACAGCTATGATCAGTAGCTCCAGCATAACTGCATTGTATATTGAAGTGCGAGGTTGTCTCATCTCTACCTCGTGTCTCATCAGAAGCTTAGGCTTGTTTTGTCCCTCCTCCATGCTTTACACTGCAGCTCTTTTCCATTAGAGCACATCAGTGACTTCATCCTGACTGCATTGCCTTTTGGAGTCTGAGGTTGTCTGATTGCCCCCTTCTGTCTCATCAGAGTCTTGGGCTGCAGTTTTGTCCCTCATTCTTTACCTTGCAGTTCTGCTCATTCAGATTGGCTGCTGTGTACAACATACGCTGATGGGCACTGCTCATTCTTCAGCCATCTATGGCGTTTGCTGCGCAGATTACGCCGCTCGGACCAGATTCCTGGAATGAAACGTTTCTGGGAATTTTCCCTTTTTTTGCACCTTCAGGTCCCTAAACCCGTCCAGAGGGTCTGTAAAACATGTTCAGAACATCTTGTTCCGTGCGTTGTCATCAGCCTTTTCTGGAGCGTCCGGCGGCGGCCGGGAAATATGACAACGTACGATCAGAATTTCCACTGCACAGAAGAGAATTGGCCAATTATTTCATGGAAGGTTTATTTATAACATCTCTGATCTTCGATGGAACGTGGTGGACGCTGCAGCAATCTTCACCGGTGTCAATAACCAGGGGTATCCGTCACCCGGGGGGGGGCAGCAGGAGGCTCTCCCGGGGCCCCGCAGGCCGTCTCTGGGCTCTGGAGAAAGTCCCGGCAGGTGCCCACCTTCCTTTCATTTATCGGAGATGGAGGGACTGGGTCTTGGCAGCCGCCACATTTCCTGGGGAATAATACAGTTTCCTGGATGAACATCTGGCCGCTGTGTGTCCCTCCATCTATAGGAAATGTGGCGCAGCCTGAACACACTACCCCACGATCACTCATCGCCCTCCCAGTGCCCACGGGCACCCCTCTCCCTGCCCCTAGATTTGCCGTCTGAGCCGGGATGTTGGCATGCAGTCCGTTTATTTGTAGCAGTGAGTAACCAGGAGAATGAGATGACTACATGGACAGGGCACTCACTGGAGACACTGCAGGGTGCATGCTGAGGGTTGTAGTTCAAATCTGTGATGGGCACCTCTATGATGGGTTACTGCGTTATTTAATGTCCGCTTTAGATGTGCTGCGTCTGAGTAGCAAAAAGTCAACTGTTTGTTCTCCCATGGGTAGTACCAGGATGCCAGCATAAATAGTGCCAGCCAGAGTGCCAACATAAATAGTGCAAGCTAGTGTGCCAACAAAGTGCCAGCCAGCCAGAGTGCCAACATAAATAGTGCCAGCCAGAGTGCCCCTATGATTGGTGCAAACCAGAGTGTTGGCATGAGTGCCAGCCAGAGGGCAAACATAATAGTGCCAGTCAGGGGGCCAACAAGAATAGTGCCAGCCAGAAGGTCAACATAAATAGTGCCAACATGAATAAATGTCAGACAGGGTGCCAACATAGATAGTGCCAGCCGAGAAACCAATATAAATAGTGCCAGACAGAGTGCCAAAATAAAAAGTACCAGCCATGGCACCAAGACAAATATTGCCAGCCATTATGGGTGCCAGCATAAATAGTGACTGTTAGGGTGCTTCTGTAAATAATGCCAACCAGAATGCCCCTATAAGTAGTGCCAACCAGAGTACCCCTATGAAAAGGGTCATCCACATTGCTGCACTAATATTGCCAGTGTCCACATGGATAGTGCCAGCCATACTGTTCTTATGAATAGTGCCCACATGGTGACAGCCAGAGTGCCCCTATGAGTAGTGCCAGCAAGAATACCATAGTAACCATAGTGCCCCCAAAAGTACTGGGAGCCTTAGTACCAACCAGAGTGCTCTAGTTATCGCCACTATGTGCCAGGAAGCGTCCCCTGTTTGTCCAGCGACTGACCCTTCCTATAGGAGTATATAGACGGCGTGCCAATCCTGGGGAAACTGCGACCAAAACTGCACCGTGTGAACCTGACCCGAGGTAGATGAGGAGGTTTCCATCCCGGTACAGATGGCGGAGATGAGATTCCCGCCATGGCCGCGTCCCATGGACCCTTATCTCACTGGGATTATTTCACCTTTACCGTAGGAAATGAGATAAATGGAGGGTTATTACCGCCTGGCCGTGCGCTGATGACAGACATCATGCCGTGTTCTAACCGCTCTGGAATGTTTGGCTTGGTTCAGGCAACGGAAACTTCCTATAGAAATGTACCAGGGGTCAGAGCCCACAGAGCTTACAATCTGATCTGTTATTAGCAGTGGCCCCTATGTGAACTCCGCTATCCCAGCAGGGCGGTCCTGGGAGGATTGGCACCCAGTGCACCCCTTGTGATGTACTGTAATAGTGTCATGCTCCGCCCCTCTGACCCTGTGCTGTAAGTAATAAGGGGGTGTACAGGACCGGCTCTGGGGAAGTGCATGCAAAGGAAAATGTAGTTCAGGACTGAATCCAGGAGTAATGACCTCTGTGAAAGCGGGAGAGAAGAGCGTTCACAGGGTCTCCATATGGCGCCCCTGACGTGATCAGGTTGTAGAAGAATGGCCCTGACCGCCGCCCTAACTCCATCCTTTCTCTTATTTTAGTGTTTGATAATTGGCGGGGGCCCCTGCGGACTGCGGACGGCCATTGAACTGGCCTGTTTAGGAGCCAAAGTGGTTGTGGTGGAGAAGAGAGACACGTTCTCCCGGAACAATGTGCTCCACCTCTGGCCTTACACCATCCACGACCTCCGCTGCCTCGGAGCCAAGAAGTTCTATGGAAAGTTCTGCGCAGGAGCCATCGATCATATAAGTACGTACCATGAACACCCCCGGTAGGATAGCCTATATCTTACATTGGTTACTTTCTTTTGCTGGTCCAGGTCCCTGACATTTCCTAAATATCTGCTTGTTGTCAGTGAATGCAAATATTGTTGTTCAAATCCAGATGCTTAAAGTGGACCTCTCACCTCTCCTGACATTAGTAACTACACGCAGTCCCATGTAATAACAATTATGGAGCATCTGTTCTTATCACTCTATATTGTGTTATTCCTCCATTATTCCTGGTAGAAGTCATGAATGAATTTCCATCCGCCTGCTGGAAGGGTACAGATGGGTGTTACCAGTCAGGAGTGGGACACTTCTAGAAGGAATAACAGAGGACTGGTACAACATACAGTTTTCCAGAATTGTTATTGCATGGGGGATCAGGGGCGGTGACGGGCCCTCTTTAGATCTGTACAGACCCACCAAGCTGAGGGTTTGCCCCCTTGTATCCAGTGTAGACATTCCTGTGGGGTGTACAGCCTGGTACCCGGGGTGATACATTGATACATTGTAACAAACTACTGCAGTGCTTGGTTCACAGAGGATACAAATGTGGCAAACCCTTCTGCCGCCCCTTCCTCTATGTCCCCGTGGAGCAATGGTTTGCCCAGCAGAGGGACGGGCGCTGGTCCTGTGTGGCTTCTCATGGGCTCGTGTCTTGCAGGTATCTGGCAGCTGCAGCTCATGTTGTTTAAGATTGCGCTTCTGCACGGCATTGAGATCCACGTGAACGTCGAATTCGTCAAACTCCTGGAACCGGCAGAGGATCAAGAGAATCTGAGTAATTTCTTCTTTTATTCTGTACTCCAGAGAAATAGTGAATATAATGTAAGAAGGTGGCACACCTAGGATAGAGCATAGCAGGATCTGGGCACAGGGACTGGCAGAGGTGCCCATATAATCCTGAAGTGGAGGACGTCAGCATGCAGGGGCCACTTAACGAGAGTCTGTGACATTTTGGCACGGGTAGGTTGCCGATGATCTTGGACGCAGCATCGGGGGAAACGCGTCTCATGATGCCCGCTGGTGTGTGCCTGGATCAGCTTTGAGATTGTGCCATGTCTCCCTGGCACCATTCACAGGAGATCATGTCAGAGGAGCCGATATTACGTTTCATAACTGTGACAAAGTGATGACAAAAAGATTTTAGAAGCCTGAAAGTGAGACCCAGCGGGCAGAGGGGGGCATTAAATCACGGCTGGTTAGTAGCAGATACGGGACATTGGCACACTGCATGAGATATTACTGGGCACGCTCCGGTACCTAAAGCCGTAGTGCGTCATCGGTGCCCTCCGCAGTAGTGCCACATCCAACCACAGGGCTCATATATTACTATCTACGGTACCCACTGAATACCAGTTATAGTCACTACGTCTATGGTGCCCACTTTATAGACATCTGTAGTACCCATATAATGCCACTTCCTACCATAGTGCATAGTACCAGCCATGGTGCCCACTGTTATATTGCCCAACAGTTGAGACAAGAACCTTAATATTTTATATTCCTCTTCTTTTTCCCCAGAAATCGGCTGGAGGGCGGAATATCTTCCTCAGGACCATCCGTTATCGGACTATGAGTTTGATGTCATTATCGGGGCTGACGGGCGCAGGAACACCCTTGAAGGTGAGATGCCACCGCAATGGGGGGGGGGGGGTGAGATTTGGGATATTTAGCAGGATGTGTCCCTTCAGTAGGGAGTGCTGTTCCTATACATAACCTGCATATAGGCTGGCGCGCTCGTGCCGCCGGCGTACAGATGGGTATTTTTAGGAAGTGGACGTGTCACATTGTTTCTTATGATAAAAATAGACATTGTTTCCATTGTTACAAATTTCACTTTTTCTATAATTAGCCCCAAACTATGACAATCTGCAGCGGAGACGCCATAAATCCCAATTACACCGCACCTACAGTATCCTGGACTGCGTCCGCCCCCGGTGGGGTGACGGACTGGTTCATGGCTGGTAACGCCGTCCCTTCTACCTGCCCCAGAAGTGTAAATCCCTGGGTGTAGAATAGATGAATGTCAGGACTGGGAGGATCACAGGGGACGCTGCGCCACATCCCGTCTAATCTTATAAAAGGTCCAAATGGTTCAGCCCCCCCCCCGTCTATCACCTCATAGGAATCCTAGAAAACAGGATTCCTTTCAGCTCTTACTCTCTTTAAATTGTTCACCTTTTTCAAGATCTCTACTTGCTGTGACTAAACAGGATCATTCTTGTTTACATACAGATGGAATACTTCTCACAGCTGAGGGTTTGTTACAATTGTATCCAGCTTAGACAATGCTCTGTCAAGTAAACACACCTGCAGCACAGATCTCTCTCTCTGTCCTGATAGTTTGTTACAGTGTATCAGCGCAGGTAAAGTGTATCAGTCTGGTGCCCAAGCTGTTTATCTCACAGAGGATTAAGTTAGATATATTGTAACAAACCCTCAGCTGTAAGAAAATATTCAGTCATGACAGGTGGTTGGCTTCTGGATGTAAAGAAGAATGTCTCCATTCACTGAAAGCAAACAGTGAATATCTGCAAATATTGAGGAGTCTAAACGAGTTGCAGAACTTTTCATTACCTACCACAGAACCCCTTAAATTAATGTTGTCTTCTATATTACCTGGCGGAGCAGAGTTTTCCAGCAGCACAGAGTATTTCAGTGTAGAACTGTATTTGACAGGGGCAGTGTTTGGCAGTCACAAACTAACAGTTACATAGTGAATAGAACAGGGTCCCCAGCAGCACAGAGGATTTAATTATAGCACCGTGGGGCTAGTTTAAGCTCACAGATTGAGAGTGGAAGTAACAGGGCCCCCAGCAGCACAGAGCATGTCAGGAGAGGAATGTGCAGATCTTATAAGGGACAGTGATCAGACGACTCATGTAATGATGCTACTGAGGCAGTGTCCTGGTGTATGAGTTAAGACTTCATGCAGTGCAGAGTGTTTCAGGAGAGAGGTATGCAGATGTGACCCCATTCACAAAGCGGTCTTACATCCAGCTTCTGTTCTGCAGGATTCAAGAGGAAGGAATTTCGAGGTAAACTGGCCATCGCCATCACTGCCAACTTCATCAACCGGAACACGACGGCGGAGGCCAAAGTGGAGGAGATCAGCGGAGTTGCCTTCATCTTCAATCAGAAATTCTTTCAAGACTTGAAGGAAGAAACAGGTTTGTCCTCATTCTACAGCCGAGCATGAGAGGGGCAACCCAGAGATATTCCGGAGTCGCGGCCTTTCCCTCACAAAAGCTGCGCAGAGAAAGTTCTGCGGTAGAACGATCTATAATTAGATTCTGTTCTGCTGGAAGGTCGCACCGTGAAGGGCTAGCTCATTACAGGGCATCAGTTGGCATAAGAACAGTGTAATAGATCTGGGCAGAAGGAGGAAGACGTCTGGACTGCACTAATAGTCCTGAGCTCACACCTCTAAGATGTCCCTGCTGGTTCAGGGTCTGCTTTTTATTAAAACCTGCATCCTTCATTTCTACTTTTTAATTACATTACTTATCCTGTACTGATCCTGAGTTACATCCTGTATTATACTCCAGAGCTGCACTCACTATTCTGCTGGTGTAGTCACTGTGTATATACATTACTTATCCTGTACTGATCCTGAGTTACATCCTGTATTATACTCCAGAGCTGCACTCACTATTCTGCTGGTGCAGTCACTGTGTACATACATTACTGATCCTGTACTGATCCCGAGTTACATCCTGTATTATACTGCAGAGCTGCGCTCACTATTCTGCTGGAAGGTCGCACCGTGAAGGGCTAGCTCATTACAGGGCATCAGTTGGCATAAGAACAGTGTAATAGATCTGGGCAGAAGGAGGAAGACGTCTGGACTGCACTAATAGTCCTGAGCTCACACCTCTCAGATGTCCCTGCTGGTTCAGGGTCTGCTTTTTATTAAAACCTGCATCCTTCATTTCTACTTTTTAATTACATTACTTATCCTGTACTGATCCTGAGTTACATCCTGTATTATACTCCAGAGCTGCACTCACTATTCTGCTGGTGCAGTCACTGCGTACATACATTACTTATCCTGTACTGATCCTGAGTTACATCCTGTATTATACTCCAGAGCTGCACTCACTATTCTGCTGGTGCAGTCACTGCGTACATACATTACTTATCCTGTACTGATCCTGAGTTACATCCTGTATTATACTCCAGAGCTGCACTCACTATTCTGCTGGTGCAGTCACTGTGTACATACATTACTTATCCTGTACTGATCCTGAGTTACATCCTGTATTATACTCCAGAGCTGCACTCCCTATTCTGCTGGTGCAGTCACTGTGCACATACATTACTTATCCTGTACTGATCCTGAGTTACAGACTGTATTATCCTCCAGAGCTGCACTGCATTCTTCAGTGCTGAAATCCTCCAGCATTCTCTGTGGTGCAGTGTCTTCAGTGCACTCTCTGGTGATCTTCCTCTTGCATGTGTCTTCTTTGCTGTACACTCATCTGATGTAAGCCACCTACCTGTCCCTTTGTATTAGGAGCTCTGCCGTTAGGTGCTACCAAGCTTACTGACAGTTTCCTAATGTTCTTGTCTTCCGGTTTCAGGGATCGATCTTGAGAACATTGTGTATTACAAGGACAGTACGCACTACTTTGTAATGACGGCAAAGAAGCAAAGTCTCCTGGATAAAGGCGTCATCCTGAATGTAGGTGGCCGTGGACGCGACCGTTCCCTCTGACCTGAAGCAAGCGCTATGCAGGCGACTAACCTGAGGTGCAATGTTCTGTCTCTCCAGGATTATGCCGATGCAGAGATGCTGCTGTGTGCGGAGAACGTGGATCAGGAGAGCCTGCAGTCCTATGCAAGAGAAGCTGCCGACTTTGCCACCAATTACCAATTGCCGTCTTTGGACTTTGCCATCAATCATTATGGGCAGCCAGATGTGGCCATGTTTGACTTTACCTCTATGTACGCCTCTGAAAATGCGGCGCTGGTCCGGGAACGCCACGGGCATCACCTGCTGGTGGCGCTCGTCGGGGACAGCCTGCTTGAGGTTGGTAGGAAGATCTCAGATTTCTGTACATTTTCCTGTTTAGAGTCGGCGTCACCATGTGCCTCATTCTGTCTCCTTTCCAGCCCTTCTGGCCGATGGGGACGGGCTGCGCCCGCGGGTTTCTGGCGGCGTTTGATACAGCCTGGATGGTGAGGAGTTGGTCCCAGGGGACTCCGCCCCTCGAGATCCTGGCTGAACGGTAAGACATGACTGAGCAGCAGAGGCCTCTTCTTTCATCAAGGTTTTACTTGGCGATTTGGCCAGTAGATGGCGCCGGTCTGAAAACTCACCCTGACTACAACGTAACCTCAGTGTCACTCAGGTGATCAGATACAATGTATCACAGGTTGCTACATTTTGAGATTCTTAGTCAAACCATAGCGGTATCGGCCGCAGTAAGTCACCTGACAGCTAAAATTAGTGATGTCACTGAGCCATGAGGCACAGGCTACCTCACGGCTCAATGACCTCATTAGCCAAAGGTCTCTCTTACTGCATTTTGGGCTATAACTAGATAATATATTCTTCAGCACAGAAACGTGACTCATTGCGCTACTTTACTCATCAGTCAGGGAAGTGGGGTGAAGTTTGAGGGTCTGATAACCCTAACAGCAGGATATGATGTAAGATCTGCATCGGCTGCAGCAGCCGAACCGCCCCCGACCTCCCGGTCATCAATGTTCTGCGATCGATCCCTGAACTGGCGGCTTCCTGTAAATTCACTATAACGGATCGCTGCCTTCTCTCTCTCCGCCATATAGACAGAGGGTGTATTCTTCCATCATAACGGTGCCTGCTCCTGCAGAGCTTGCAATCTAATATACTTGTATAGGGATTTAAAGTGCCACCATGTGAGGAAGAGATGCAAACATAGGAAGCACATGCAAAATGAATGCCGATGGTGATGCCCTGTATTGGAACCCAATGTCCCGGAGCTTAAAGGCAGAGGTGCCCCACAGGACTACATTCTACAATAATCAATGCCCCAAATTTAAACAGGGTTCTCCAATTTTGCAAATCCCCTTTTGTGACAGAAGAACATTAGGGCTCATGTGGCCGGGCCCGTGCTGCGGACCGCAAATTGCAGTCTGCGATGCATGGGCACCAACCGTGGGCATGCGGATCATGGACCCATTCATTTGAATCCCTTGAATAGGTCCGCAGTCCGGGAGGTGCGGTGCGGAACGGAGGCACAGATCGGAAGCACTACTTAGTGCTTCCGTGGGCTTCTGATTTGTGCCTCCATTCCGTTCCGCTCCGCATCTCCCGGATTGCGGACCTATTCAAGTGAAAGGCCGCAATACTGTCACGGCCGGGCAACGACCGTGTGCATGAGCCCTTAAGCTGATCCCCAGCGATCTTTGCAGGAACCTAACAAGTGTTTGATTTCCCTGCGGCGCCACCACGGGACGGATGAGGCATTACACTTTTCTTATTGAAATCACATGAGCTTTCCATGTAGGGTAAAGACCTGGGGGGACCTCTGGAGCAAGAGACCCCCCTGATCTATGACATTGGAATTCCCTAATGGATTTTGTGAAATTGGGTTGTCTAACGCTACTTTCTCCGGCATTGTGATCCGGCTGCCGGTCCCAGCAGAGAATGTTAGGAATTGGCCGGACGCAAACCGCAGCGTGCAGCAGTTTCTGCCTGGCCAATTCTCTGCATATTTGCCAGATTGCGGTCAGATCTCCGCCGGACCCCATTATAGTTAATGGGGCCGCGGGCATTGCATCTGGCAGTGCCGGATCCGGAGAATTCTGGAAGGCTGTTCTCTGCCGGAATCCATGCAGCAGATTTGAAAGTAGTCTAAGCCAGGTGTTGATGGTGTGTTCCCATTCACTGACAGCAAGCAGAGCGCTTTAGTCACATAAAGTATGAAAGTGATTGTAGCAGTGGTGCTTGTATGTTAGAACATGATACCACACAGGCTGTTTTGTGACGGCGCAGTCTGCTGGGGTCCCACTCTAGGGGGACACGTTTTGGAGCCCCCTCCTCACTTGTTCGGGCCCTGTGAATAGACGTCAGGTAAGAATAGGGCCCCTGTAATGTTTTCAGCATTGCCCATGTTAAAATATAGACGTACTGAAGGCGCCTGTAGCTGATGTAATGGATGACATCATGGCATACGGTCTTCATCTCCTCTCCTTGTCCTTGTTTCGTTCCTGACTCACTTGTCTGTGGTCGGGAACTTTAAAATTAGATGTCAAGAATCAAAGCAGAAGAATGTGGATTTTAGGATCTTTCTGGTGAATGTTCTCAGAAGATTATACCCCGGGGATACACGTACAGCGATGAGCTCATGCAGTGTACGAGGGGCGGCATACTTAGCGTCTCATTCACAGCCTCAGCCCCCATTATCCTGACCACAGTCTGACGGCACCGCGGGGGGGTTGGGGGCTTCTGACTCCGGCTAACGTGTGTTCTTTTCTTGTATCAGGGAGAGTATCTACCGCCTACTACCTCAGACTAAACCCGAAAACATCAGCAAGAACTTTGACCAGTATACGATCGACCCCGCAACTCGATATCCCAACCTCAACTCCAACTGCGTCCGCACTCTGCAGGTTCGTGGCAGAAAGTGATAGAATAGCATGGAGGCCGAGGCATAGCCCTTCGATGTCCGTGGGTGCAGCGGCGGCTTCTCATATATATATAGTCAGAATTAAACATCTGAAAGTCGGTTTATAATATCTCACTTCTTCTGGGCTGAGAAAGGATCCCTTGGATATACAGGCCCAAAGCCTGGGGCTGCACTACTGAGAGATTCTGGTGACAGCATATCCCAGTATATATCAATTCAGAAATAGTGTAGGCGCAGGCAGGAGGTGGGGATTGATGGGGACTTGGATCCTACAAGGTCTCCAGCAATCCATCAGCCTGGGGCATGTAATCATCAGCATCTCTCAGTAGTGCAGCCTCAGGTATGTTTCTTCCAGTAGGTCTTCTTTTAGGGTTGTCTCATGTTTAGGACCAGCTTAAGATTTTCTCAGAACGGGTCCAGGCCCATGGCAATGTCTTCTCTGGAGGCACGAGGTGGAGAATACCTCAGTATGAAGAGACGCTGATGATTGATCCCCTCATTCTCAGTCATACCCTTTGCCTGTAGCTACTCTTCATCTGTTACTATGTATCAGCCTTGTATCCACGGTTACAGGAATATTGTGATTCTTTGTATCAGTTTTGTTTGCAGTTCATGTTGGGACCTTGTCCCGGTTCCAGTTGCTCCTCTTTGCCCTCGCTTTGTAACACGACCGCGCTGAGCAGAATCTGCTGATTGAGACGGTAACCAGGGACAGACGTCCCTCCGGGCAGAGGATTGCGTATACTCGGAGTGTAATCTGGGATACATAGCACCAGTCACCCGCCGGCCGCCTGCTGCTCCGCGCTGTATAAACGGCGCCGATGTGTGGGAACCGGTCTCCCTTTAAATTACATCAAATATTAGAACGTTCTGCAATTTTGTAATGTTTTTAGGACACCTGCTTGCTGTGTGAAAACAGAAACATTGTTGCGATTCATTGGCTGAAAAGTTGCCCTGACTTAGTCGCTCACACAGCTGCAGCGTGTCCGTATAAGTAAAGGCACGGTAAAGGACGACGATAACGTCTCGTAGACGACCAGGTTAGACCATCACCATCAGGGAGGGTTCTATCACTGGAGAGAAATTAGTGCTGCTACTGAGTGGTCACTTGCCCTGACACATTGTAACAAACCCTCAGCAGTGTGTACAGTACTTGCTTGGGGTTGTCTTTCAGCATTCACTGACAGCAAACAGATTTTATTCCTCATCTCAGACTCTGGTGGCAGTAGATCTGTTTTGTATCAGATCCCTCGGGATCCCCTTGACTTATAATCGGCCCATCGGGGTTGTGTGGTGAAATACTGCAGCAGGTACAAAGTGTGACCAGAGCCTTAGTGTGTATGAGTGATTCCATTCCACCTATAAAGGGGTCCTCCGCTTTGGACACTCCTTACTCGTTAGAAAAAGGTCTCTTGACAATAAGCAAATCGCAAAGCGTTTCCTACTGGGACCCCCCAGAAATGACTGTAATATGTGGGCACTCCTGTGGCCTCCCTGCAGCAGCGCCACCACAGGAGAAACAAAGGATTGCACAGTGTCCACTGTAATGCAGGACGGGTCCTCCAGAGCGAGAGACCATCTTTGTATCTACTCTGAGTTTTCTAAACTGGACAACCCCTTTAAGGGCATCTGTCAGCAGTTCTGTCCCCATGACACCGTCTGACCTGTGCCATGTGCTCCTGGCAGCTGAAGACATCCGTGTTGGTCCCATGTTCATATGTGCCCGCATTGATGTTTTAATATATGCAAATGAGCCTCTAGGAGCAATGGGGGTGTTACCATTGCACCTAGAGGCTCTGCTCTCTGCAACTGCCGCACCCTCTGCACTCTGACAGGTACAAGCAGTGTAAATGTGATCACACCTGATCCTGTCAATCAAAGTGCAGAGGGTGTGTCAGGTGCAGAGAGAGCAGAGCCTCTAGGTGTAATGGTAACGCCCCCGTTGCTCCTAGAGGCTCATTTGCATATAGTAAAACCTCGGGCACATATGAACACAGGACCAACACGGATCTCTTCAGCTGCCAGGAGCACATGGCACAGGTCAGCCGGGTAAGAGGGACAGAACTGCTGACAGATGCCCTTTAAGGTAAGGTGCCCATAAGATAGTGTTATATACTGATACATTTAACCAAATCCGCGTTTTCTTGCAGGTGAAGCACTTATACTTCACTGGGGAGTTACATGGATGTCCTCTGGAGAGAGCCAGCTCCATCAGGAGATCAGTGGGGCTAAGCCGGCACGGTAGGTACAGGGCAAGTCTTAAAGGGCAAGTCCTCCTCCTTCTCCCAGGGTTGTCGGATAAAAGTCTGCTACTCTGGATACAGATGAGCGGAGCGTCACAACCTCATCATTTGCTTCATCGTCCCCACAGGGTTATACTAGGAGATACATTTGGGTGGATCTCCCCTTTAAATACTAAGTATATCATATCTTGTTCCATTGTTTCATCAGAATCTGATATTCGACCCAACAAGCTCCTAACCTGGTGTCAGAAGCAGACTGAAGGCTACAGGAACGTGAGCGTCACAGACCTCACCAGCTCCTGGAAGAGCGGCCTCGCGCTTTGTGCCATTATCCACCATTTCCGGCCAGATCTTATGTGAGTCGATCGCGGACAATCCCACTGATCTGTGACATTCCTTCACCTCGCGCCAACAGAAAGTCATTTGAAATATGTCTGAACAGTAAATTGTAGGCATCTTAAAGAGCACCTGTCAGCAGCATCATCCCTATTACACCAGGAATACTCCCTGTAGGATTGATCCTGCTGAATAAAATGATACCTATTCTTTATGCAAATTCAGGCTTCAGTGCACTTAGGGTGGAGCCTAGCCCCTTGGTGCACCTTAGCTCCCCAGATTTCCAGTGCTGGCCCCACCCCTCAGTGCACTGAAGCTCTTTTTTGGAGGATGAACACCACAACTGATTTCACAAGACCGGTATCATTTTAATCAGGATCAACCCTACCAGGAAATGCCTGGTTTGATGGAGTTGATCCTGCTGACTGGTGCTCTTTAAACTCTTCCCAACCTTTGCCGTTCATGTACAGCGGACGTCAGGTCTTTAAAGACTATGAGCACAGCGGGCGCCATAGCCACCTGATTTCTGCTAATGCCTGTGATCAGCGCTAACGCCGATCACAGACATCTAACCCCCTCAGATCCCATGGCATCTCGCAGGCTTTTTCCCAGGAGCGCTGCGCTTCCAGGGCCTGAACGGCTTCCACGAGCTGAGATGCGGGAAGCTGTACATTTGCCCCTTGACCATTGGACCACCAATTGTTTGCATGGTGGTTAAGTCTGAAATCTACTGAATGGTGCCAGTCAGGGGATTAAAGGGGAAATCTGTCATGTGACTCCCTCTCAGCTCTTCTGATTGGCTGAGCGGGCTCACAGAGGGACGGGGCTCAGGAGACCACGCGTCTTCCGGCCCCCTACGAGGACGCGCGCACATGTTGTTGTAGAATTTGTTAGGAATCTTTCTCCCCCGTCCGTAACTCCCTCTCCATCTTTTCGTAAGCGAGCGGCGCCTTTGATGCCTTTAATGAGGCCGTTCTTCCTGTGATACTGTATCCTTTGTTCCTCAGTGACTTCCACTCTTTGAACGAGGACGACGCCGTCAGGAACAACCAGCTGGCGTTTGATATCGCGGAAAAAGAGTTTGGAATCTCGCCCATCACCACGGGGAGGGAGATGGCGTCCACCGAGGAGCCAGATAAGCTCAGCATGGTCCTGTACCTCTCCAAGTTCTATGAATTATTCAGGGGCGCCCCCCTGAGGCCCATCGGTGAGTGGCTGTAGCTTGTGAGATGATGTAAGAGCAGAGCCCTCCTGCAACTCCTCCTGGACACTAGACGATGAGTCCCAGCTCCCCGTCCCTTGCATTCATGCCGTATAGAAAGGAGATGGGTTCAGTGTATGGCCAGGAGGAAGCACTGGGGCCGTGACTGCAGAGCAGGGGCTTGGATATGAAATGACCCAGTCTCCATATACTATTACCTCTGCACCCCCCCATAATACACTGACCGATCAGTATCATTGACAGCCAGGCTTCTTCAATTGGACTGATTATTTTAATACCCCCCCCCCCCCCCCTGCAAGCGGAAGTAACAACATCTCAGCTATGTCCATACTCTCTTCTCTTTGCAGAATCCTCCCCCAAGGACAATGGGAAGAATGGAAAGGCGAACGCCTCCAAACCATCCAGTCTGCTCAGCAATAATTACCTCAATTTAACATTACCCAGGAAGAGAGTGCCAAAGGTGAGAACTGAGTGCAGCTCTGGAGTGTAATACAGGATGTAACTCAGGATCATCCTGTATTATACTCCAGGGCTGCACTCACTATTCTGCTGGTGCAGTCACTGTGTACATACATTACTTATCCTGTACTGATCCTGAGTTACATCCTGTATTATACTCCAGAGCTGTACTCACTATTCTGCTGGTGCAGTCACTGTGTACATACATTACTTATCCTGTACTGATCCTGAGTTACAGTACAGGATAAGTAATGTATGTACACAGTGAGTGCACCAGCAGAATAGTGAGTGCAGCTCTGGAGTATAATACTGGATGTAACTCAGGATCAGAACAGGATAAGTAATGTATGTACACAGTGACTGCACCAGCAGAATAGTGAGTGCAGGACTGGAGTATAATACAGGATGTAACTCAGGATCAGTACAGGATAAGTAATGTATGTACCCAGTGACTGCACCAGCAGAATAGTGAGTGCAGCTCTGGAGTATAATACAGGATGTAACTCAGGATCAGTACAGGATAAGTAATGTATGTACCCAGTGACTGCACCAGCAGAATAGTGAGTGCAGCTCTGGAGTATAATACAGGATGTAACTCAGGATCAGTACAGGATAAGTAATGTATGTACACAGTGACTGCACCAGCAGAATAGTGAGTGCAGCTCTGGAGTATAATACAGGATGTAACTCAGGATCAGTACAGGATCAGTACAGGATAAGTAATGTATGTACACAGTGACTGCACCAGCAGAATAGTGAGTGCAGCTCCGGAGTATAATACAGGATGTAACTCAGGATCAGTACAGGATAAGTAATGTATGTACACAGTGACTGCACCAGGAGAATAGTGAGTGCAGCTCTGGAGGATAATACAGGATGTAACTCAGGATCAGTACAGGATAAGTAATGTATGTACACAGTGACTCCACCAGCAGAATAGTGAGTGCAGCTCCGGAGTATAATACAGGATAAGTAATGTATGTACCCAGTGACTTCACCAGCAGAATAGTGAGTGCAGCTCTGGGGTATAATACAGGATGTAACTCAGGATCAGTACAGGATAAGTAATGTATGTACACCGTGACTGCACCAGCAGAATAGTGAGTGCAGCTCTGGAGTATAATACAGGATGTAACTCAGGATCAGTACAGGATAAGTAATGTATGTACACAGTGACTGCACCAGCAGAATAGTGAGTGCAGCTCCGGAGTATAATACAGGATAAGTAATGTATGTACACCGTGAGTTTTCATACTGATGATACTGTAGTTGCATAAATGACTTTGCTCCGTTCCGTGGGGTTTCTGCTGTGTTCCTGTGTCTGGTTAAGGCCTCTGCTGGAATCAGACATTAGAATCGCTGACATGGGGAACATGGACCATTTGGTAATCATTTCCTCCAGTAGCCTGGACCTGAGTGATGGAGGATGTGACCCCTTCATCATCCTCTTCTGCTTTACAAGGTGCAGCTGCTGCAGAATCCTCCCTGGAGCCGCTGATACTTTGTGATTTATGAGAATATAATGGAATCCTCCATAAATAAACTGTAGGATTGGCGGAAATCTCTCACTGAAAGACACATTAGACGAGCGTCTGCTCCACTTCTCCTGACGGTCCGGGGATCAGACGCTGCCTCTCGCCCCCTCCATCTCGCACCTTACACTAATTCGAGGAGATAAGTCTGTGGCCCCCTAATTGTGATATTACCCCAAATTGCCATAGAAACAAAACACAGGAAACGCCAGAACCTCCGACTCGATGATGTCATCTAATTGCCCTGACAAATGGATTTGACTTTACCTCCTGAAGTTAATTATTCGGGACGTGGACTGAGACGTTTAAGCCTTTTATACTTCAATCCCAGAAAATAACCCGACTCTGCTGTATCTCCCACCCCCGGAATTATACAAAGTGAAATCGATCACAAAACACTTATCTCATGCATGAAGTGTACGCTGTGCGACTGTCAAATCCTTCCCCTCACCGCCGATGTGCTGCCATGTAAGAAGCACGCGTGCATGCCTCCCCCTGATGTGGGCCATATGGCAGGCGCCCCCACTGCCGCATTATGTGAGGAGAGTGGGGGGCACAAAGGATCAGGAATAGCAGAGTATGAGCGTGGGGGGGTCTCATACTGCACCCTGCACATCGACCCAGAGGCTCTCATAGGGGGGTACTTTCACACTCGCGGCAGAGGATTTCAGCAGGCCGTTCCCTCGCCGGCAACTCGGACGCAAGCGGATGGCATTTGTCATGCAGATGCGGATCCGTCTGACAAATGCATTGAAATAACGGATCCATCTCTCCGGTGTCATCCGGAAAAACGGAGCCGGTATTTTATTTTTTTTCTAAGATTTAAAGGTCTGCGCATGCAAGGACCGGAAGAACGGATCCGTCAATGCGCCAATTTTAATTCCGGATCTGGCACTAATACATTTCAATGGAAATTAATGCCGGATCCAGCATTCCAGTAAGTGTTCAGGATTTTTTGCCGGAGAGAAAAATGCAGCATGCTGCGGTCAAAAAACGTAAAAGGGACTGAACTGAAGACGTCCTGATGCATCCTGAACGGATCGCTCTCCATTCAGAATGCATGGGGATAAAACTGGTCAGTTTTTTTCCGGTACTGAGCCCCTAGGACGGAACTCAATACTGTAAAAGAAAAACGCTAGCGTAAACGTACCCTAACGCCAGGGTTTCTGCATTTTTCTTAGTGCATGAAATACTATTCCCTCAGAGGCATCCAGGAAAACACGTATACATAGCATCCTTTGAGTCCATTTAATGTCCTGTATTATGCGCGTTTACAATCGTGGCTCTGGAACAAGCGAACGCCCATTTTCGCGCGTTCCCGCTGAAGTCTATGTACGGGAACGCACGACAAGACGCCCCAAAGAAGCTCCTGTACTTCTTGGGGCGTCGGGCGTTTTACAGCGCGATTGTCTGCGCTGTAAAATGCTCAGGTGAGAACCATTCCCATAGGGAATCATTGGTTCTTGCCTGTTGAGCGTTTTACAGCGCGTAGGAGCGCGCTGTAAAACGCTCAGGTCTGAACCCAGGATCGGGCGTGTTGAAATCCTGCAGCCCAGTGCTTCTTTAACCCAAGTTCTTACTCCCCCCACGCACATGAAATAGTTGGCAGCTCTTGCCAATGTCATTGGGTTTGGCCAACGCTTCTCGAACATCTACGGACACTAAGTCTTTGAGTCGCCCTTTTCTGTTTAGTTGTTGGCTAGCAAACACCATGGCTGCCCGCTCCTGGCCTCAAGGGTAGTCACCCAGGAATTTCTGTAGCCTGGACCAGGGATGCTCAACCTGTGGCCCTCCAGCTGTTGTAAAACTACAACTCCCACCATGCCCTTCTGTAGGCCGATAGCTGAGAATGATGGGAGTTGTAGTTTTGCAACAGCTGGAGGGCCGCAGGTTGAGCATGCCTGCCCTAGACTAGTTGTCTGATGATGCAGCCCCTTCTTTCTAGCGACTCTCTGGACGATTCTCTCTTCAGTCCTGATGGTTTGTGACATTGTACCAGCCCAGACGATTATCTAGATAGGATGCAATTCAGACAAACACTTTCAAATATCCTTTGCATTATAACGCCCCATCTCTGCTTGCTGTTACTGAATAGGAAGCTCACACAGAGCTAATCTCTTGTTACAATGTATCACTGTGGAGTCCAAGCTGATTGTATGGATTGGGTGCGATTGTAGCAACTATCTGCTGAGAGAAGTAGTAGATTTGTGTAGGTGTTTAGCCTATGGATGTCAGTAAGAATGTTTGCATTCACTGACAGCAAGCAGAGAGCTTCAAACTAGCAATAAATAGATACAAGAAGTATATAACTTGTTGCTGATCCTGCATCATGCTATCTGACCTCTGTGCATGTTCTACTTGGCGCTGGATAGGTCGAGGGTCCGGCTCTGAAGTTTGCGTCTGCGTTAACTTCAGACGCGACCTCTGGCGCCTGTGCACTAACTGTCTGCGCTTGCCTACATCCAGGGAGAAAATAAATCTGAGGAGAACGATGTGAACAAGAGGAGGAGGAGGACGATGCAGCTCTTTGATGAGGTTGGTTCTGCTGACTGTACACAGATTCAGTATTGGAGCAGTATTATAGTGTCGCCCCGATACTTCGTACTCGCTGCTCGCCGCGGCCGGTAACCCGAGAGCAGTTGTCATACCGGAGCATAGAGCGCAGCAAGGATCCAGCAGATCTCCAGGGTTTTATAATGTTCATTTTAGGACATTCCTGCCATGTAATATAATGTTACCATACATAGAGAATAGTCTCAATAAAGCCAGTCATATATCGCGTATCCCACTGTCATTGGCATTCAGGAGTCAAAAAAGAAAGTCCCCAAAAAAGATACAAAGAGACAACTAGGACATAACTGCACATAATGTACTAAATGGGAATGTTTGATAAGAGCATCTGTCAGCAGTTTTATCCGTATGACACCGGCTGACCTGTGCCATGTGCTTCTGGCAGCTGAAGGCATCTGTGCTGGTCCCATGTTCATATGTGTCCACATTGCTGAGAAAAATGATGCTTTAATATATGCAAATAAGCCTCTAGGAGCAATGGGGGCGTTGCCATTACACCTGGAGGCTCTGCTCTCTCTGCCACGCCTTCTGCACTTTGATTGAGGGAATTAGGTATGATCACCTTTTTACCGCCTGGTCCCGACAGTGGCGCAGAGAGAGCAGAGCCTCTAGGTGTAATGGTAATGCCCCCGTTGCTCCTAGAGGCTCATTTGCATATAGTGAAACCTCATTTTCTGAGCAATGCGGGCACATATGAACACCGGACCAACACGGATGTCTTCAGCTGCCAGGAGCACATGGCACAGGTCAGCCGGAGTCATACGGACAGAACTGCTGACAGATGCCTTTTAAGAGACAGAAAGAATTCTTTAAGAACTATCCTGAACGATAAAAGCCTTCTTCATGCGATATATATATTTAGTATCCTTCTAAGATTAAGTGTCCTCCCCCTTGTTAAACATTTCTGTTCATTTCTATTATCAGAACACAATTAGGACTCGACATAAGACACAGTCGAGGAATTTCAAGCCCTTATAGGAATGTCCTCATAATATAAACATATGACACATAGCACAGCGACCCAGAGCCAGAGACTATAGAGCGTGAAAACCAGACCTGAGATAACGATGACAGATCGGTCTGACTTACCAGGGCGGTCATAACAGTCTGTGCAGAAATAATCACCTATAACAGCTGGTAAACCCGGAAACCTATGGAACCACAACTCGCAGCACATCTGATAGCTGAATTTTAGACAGTGCTTCAAGCTGCCAAGTCAGGATCACATGTTCTGGAATGCCGCTATTATACTAAACTACTATAATACTGCCTCCTATGTACAAGAATATAACTACTATAATACTGCCTCCTATGTACAGGAATATAACTACTATAATACTGCCTCCTATGTACAGGAATATAACTACTATAATACTGCCTCCTATGTACAAGAATATAACTACTATAATACTGCTCCTATGTACAAGAATATAACTACTATAATACTGCCTCCTATGTACAAGAATATAACTACTATAATACTGCTCCTATGTACAAGAATATAACTACTATAATACTGCCTCCTATGTACAAGAATATAACTACTATAATACTGCTCCTATGTACAAGAATATAACTACTATAATACTGCCTCCTATGTACAAGAATATAACTACTATAATACTGCTCCTATGTACAAGAATATAACTACTATAATACTGCCTGCTATGTACAGGAATATAACTACTATAATACTGCCTCCTATGTACAGGAATATAACTACTATAATACTGCCTCCTATGTACAAGAATATAACTACTATAATACTGCCTCCTATGTACAAGAATATAACTACTATAATACTGCCTCCTATGTACAAGAATATAACTACTATAATACTGCCTCCTATGTACAGGGATATAACTACTATAATACTGCCTCCTATGTACAAGAATATAACTACTATAATACTGCTCCTATGTACAGGGATATAACAACTATAATACTGCTCCTATGTACAAGAATATAACTACTATAATACTGCTCCTATGTACAAGAATATAACTACTATAATACTGCCTCCTATGTACAAGAATATAACTGCTATAATACTGCTCCTATGTACAAGAATATAACTACTATAATACTGCCTCCTATGTACAGGAATATAACTACTATAATACTGCTCCTATGTACAAGAATATAACTGCTATAATACTGCCTCCTATGTACAAGAATATAACTGCTATAATACTGCCTCCTATGTACAGGAATATAACTACTATAATACTGCTCCTATGTACAAGGATATAACTACTATAATACTGCTCCTATGTACAAGAATATAACTACTATAATACTGCTCCTATGTACAAGAATATAACTACTATAATACTGCTCTTATGTACAGGAATATAACTACTATAATACTGCCTCCTATGTACAGGAATATAACTACTATAATACTGCCTCCTATGTACAGGAATATAACTACTATAATACTGCTCCTATGTACAAGGATATAACTACTATAATACTGCTCCTATGTACAAGAATATAACTACTATAATACTGCTCCTATGTACAAGAATATAACTACTATAATACTGCTCTTATGTACAGGAATATAACTACTATAATACTGCTCCTATGTACAAGAATATAACTACTATAATACTGCTCCTATGTACAAGAATATAACTACTATAATACTGCTCCTATGTACAAGAATATAACTACTATAATACTGCCTCCTATATACAAGAATATAACTACTATAATACTGCCTCCTATGTACAAGAATATAACTACTATA
This sequence comes from Bufo gargarizans, assembly GCF_014858855.1. NCBI lineage: Eukaryota > Metazoa > Chordata > Amphibia > Anura > Bufonidae > Bufo > Bufo gargarizans. Next base: position 1,731,518 of record NC_058089.1, read on the forward strand.
ATACTGCTCCTATGTACAAGAATATAACTACTATAATACTGCCCTGTATGTACTCGGGTATGGGAGATCAGATTGTACAGGATACCTGTCAGATAAGAGTGGGGTTGCACTTTACATCTTTGTAGAGCGTCTCTGCAGTTTCTGTCTGGAGACGTCTGAGATCTTCTCGCGCTGCTCCAGTCATTGGGATTTCCTCCAAGTTAGATATTAGTTGCTGGAATCTGTGGTATGTGCTCCGAGGCTGGTGACGGCCCGTATGTCTCTCTCCATTTTCATTCTTTGACTGGAGAGGTAAATTTCTGGGGTGATTAAACAGGTAAAAGGTTCCGCAGACGCCAAAAAGTCGCCTTTCACACTTATTGTTTTTCAGTCGGGGAACTTTTCAAGTGAAAGCATCAATTCTGTCACGGAGTGCAGCGACACGAAGGAGGTGATTAATCAGAATAAAGTCAAGTCCATGGCTACTCAGCTCCTGGCCAAGTTCGAGGAAAATGCGCCAAATTCATCATTACGGAGACAGGTAAATTGGCGCATGTATAATAAGCTTATTACATGGGTCGCTCTCCGGCGCCTGCGAGGTCAAGACTTCAAAACGTTATATAATAATCCAGTCAACGTCTCGTTAATATCTCTGCTTTTCATAACCTAAAGGGGTCTCCAAAATAAAGCCTCCTCACTGCACGCATGACTGTTACTTCTGTTTCAATTCTCTGTCTTTTTCATTATCTGCGCTTGCTGTTAAGTGAATAGGGACTTCTTTTTTTATATCGGATCAGTTCTAATACTTCTCACATCTGAGGGTTTCTTACAATTGTAACCAGTCTGCCCAGTCCTCTGCAATGTAAACATCCTGGACTCCAGACTGATGCATCTTCCCTGCACTGATACATTGTAGCAAACTATCAGAGATTTCTCAAAGCATCCTTTTTAGACTGTATGCGACCAGCAAATCCTCAGATGTGATTAGTTTGTTTCTGAACGTTAAAAAAATCCCATTCACTGACAGCAAGAGTAAACCTTGAAAATGGCGAGGAACTGAGACGTAAAGTCCATTATTGTATATGTGACCTTTGCAGTGATGTTGGAGTATTACCAGGAGACACCTGTTTTATCCTTATCTTAGGGTGGCGCCACTTCCGTCCCTGACATGTGATTGATGGGTGTCACGCCCCCCACCCGTGATGTCAGCACAAGGAAGAAATATTCATATCCACAGTGTATAGGTAACACATCTCTTAGGCTCCATTCACACGTCCGCAAAGTGTTTTGTAGATCCGCGGATCCGTAAAACATGGACAGCGGCAATGTGCGTTCCGTATTTTGCGGACCGCACATTGCCGGCACTAATAGAATATGCCTGTTCGCAATTGCGGACAAGAAAAGGACCTGTTCTATTTTTTTCAGGAACGGAAGTGCGGACCCGGAAGTGTGCCCCATAGAAATTAATGGGTCCGCAATTCCGTTCCACAAAATGCGGAACGAAATTGCGGACGTGTGAATGGAGCCTTAGGGTACTTTCACACTAGCGTTTTTGTTTTCTGCATTGAGTTCCGTCCTAGGGGTCAGATCAGTTTTATCCTAATGCATTCTGAATGGCGAGCGATCCGTTCAGGACGCATCAGTTCAGTCCCTCTTAAGTTGTTTGGCCGGAGAAAATACCGCAGCGTGCTTGTTTTCTCTCCGGCCAAAAATACTGATCACTTGCCGGATCCGGCATTACTTTACATTGAAGCGTATTAGTGCCGCCATTAAAAGTTCCAGCAAAACGGATCCGGCTTTCCGGTCTGCCTTTAAAAATGCAAAACAATTAATACCGGATGACACAGGAGAGACGGATCCGGTATTGCAATGCATTTGTCAGATGGATTCGCATCCGGATCAGTCTCATAAATGCATCCGTTTGCGTCTGGATTGCCGGATCCAGCAGGCGGTTCCGGCGACGAAACTGCCTGCTGGAATCCTCTGCCGCAAGTGTGAAAGTACCCTAAAAGAGATTTTCCCAAATGAGATGCTCTTCCCTGCAGAGTGACCACGCAGGGGTGCCGCTTCTCTATAGATAGTGGGGGCCACAGCGGTCCATCGATGAGCAGTCTCCTACGTCACGTCCTACGTCAGCGCGCCATCATCCTTTACAGGAAACTACACATAAATAATCGAAACTTTGTTGCAATTGTACGAGTAGTAATTGTATTGTTTCTGGAATAGCTCCTAACGTTACATTGCAGCACCGCATGGAGTATTTTCACTATAGTTTACCTGGTCTCAGGTGCTGCAGCTTTGGATGTAATTGGAGTATAAAGCCAATGTCCTGTCCATGTGTGCAGCAATGTCCATTACCACGAGGTGTGAATAGTATTTTGTTCATTTTTCCCTTCTCATCTTCTTCCAGAGATGTTTCTAATCCCCATCTGATCCCTCATCGCCCCCTCCCCCGCTCCTCCTGACAACTCCGCTAATCTCTGCCTCTCTTCTCTGCTGTCATTTCTTTATCATTCATCTGTTTTGAAACAAAAAAGGTTTTACCCCCTCCTGATACCTCCGCACCAGAGCTCACACCCTGCGACCTGCCTCCTGTTAACCCTCGCTTTGCTAAACCTCCGGAACCAACCCCTTGCGTTACTCAGGCTGATCCCAGAAAGCAGGTATGATGTAAGTGAGGCGACTGACGTTTAGAGGCAACTGCAGAACTCCAGAACAGGGGTCTGTACACTGTGACCACCCCCAGCTCTTAAACTACAACTCCCAACATGCCGATAAGTTACCTATGGCTGAGCAAGTGCCCACATCTCATAGCTTAAATCTGCATCAATTCTGTTTGAGGTCCTTTATTATACTTTAGTCACATCCAGAGCTGCATTCACAGTTCTGCAGGATCCTGGTGGAAACTGACTGCAGTTTATCAAAATTTGAGGATGAAGCCAAAGAGTTTAGCTCTAAATATGTCAATATTTTTGACGTTCCCACAAAACTCTACCAGACTATTCCGCTTTGTATGTGACTTCGGTAGAAGTAAAGCGTTTACTCAGTTACTCAACAACTACACTTAAAATTGTATAAATCAAAATTTTGACACCTTTCTCATACATGTGCTTCAATTTCTCATTGTTTTTAAAAATTTCTGCTTTCTGTCAGTGAATGAGAACATTTTTATTTGTATCCAGTTGCTGACAACACTTCACAACTCTAGTTCAGCTTGCACAGCTTTGCGTTTGTTACACTGTATTAGTGTGTTGCTCTAATACTGATACATTGTATCAAACATAGAAGTGAACTATGGATCTTTCCATGTCGCCAAGCAGTGAAACCCGACTCGTGCATGCGATGATTAGACACCATGTACAAAGAGCTTCTCCCTCATGTCCCCAGTCTGTAATCATTAGACAACACATTCTGTGCTCCCGCAGAAGCTTGGGCGCCATCAGACAACCTTGGCCAGCTGATCGCAGCGGTCATTGGGGATTAGATTTTTTTTTATGATCACCATTTCATCTCGGCTGCACCAGCACTTTATGGCTAAGGTGCCCAATATTGGCTCATTAGACAAACATGCGCCCTCTGGCAACTTAAACATGTTATACAACTATACAATAGAAATCTCTACATAATTGTCCTTATGGCCAAGTCGGTGATGAGCCACATAGTGTCGCTCTGCTGCAGATCACGGACTGTAAAGATCTCATTTGAAGCCAATGCGTGGGTGTAATGCATGAGATCTGGTGTACACCGAGGAACCCTTCTTTTCATTTGCAGTCTTTCCCAGTTTCAGGCAGTGGCTAGATCCCAGCAGCTGGCCCGACATCTGCCAACCTTGCCTGCCACAGCGGCTGTGACCAGAGAGACAGCCAGGCCTGCCCCAGCTGCTGTGACCAGAGAGACGCACTCTAGAGAAGAGACCGCCAGCCCTCCCAGTCCTGCTGAAAGCGAAGACTCTCTCACCACTTCCTATCCTTCCATTCTTGCTCTGTCTGGAATCTTAGAGCGTCTGCAGCACATTGAGGAGAGGGCTCAGCAGGTGACCTGGCCACCCTCAATTCTAAATAACCCAGCATGACTTTTCATATAGCATGCAATAATAATTTCACATACAGTACAGACCAAAAGTTTGGACGCACCTTCTCAGTCAAAGAGTTTTCTTTATTTTCATGACTATGACAATTGTAGATTCACACTGAAGGCATCAAAACTATGAATTATCATATGTGGAATTATATACATAACAAACAAGTGTGAAACAACTGAAAATATGTCATATTCTAGGTTCTTCACAGTAGCCACCTTTTGCTTTGATTACTGCTTTGCACACTCTTGGCATTCTCTTGATGAGCTTCAAGAGGTAGTCACCTGAAATGGTCTTCCAACAGTCTTGAAGGAGTTCCCAGAGATGCTTAGCACTTGTTGGCCCTTTTGCCTTCACTCTGCGGTCCAGCTCACCCCAAACCATCACGATTGGGTTCAGGTCCGGTGACTGTGGAGGCAGGTCATCTGGCGCAGCACCCCATCACTCTCCTTCATGGTCAAATAGCCCTTCACGGCCTGGAGGTGTGTTTGGGGTCATTGTCCTGTTGAAAAATAAATTATAGTCCAACTCAACGCAAACCGGATGGAATAGCATGCCGCTGCAAGGTGCTGTGGTAGCCATGCTGGTTCAGTGTGTCCCCAGCAAAGCACCCCCACACCATCACACCTCCTCCTCCATGCTTCACGTGGGAACCAGGCATGTAGAGTCCATCCGTTCACCTTTTCTGCGTCGCACAAAGACACGGTGGTTGGAAGCAAAGATCTCAAATTTGGACTCATCAGACCAAAGCACAGATTTCCACTGGTCTAATGTCCATTCCTTGTGTTCTTTAGCCCAAACCAGTCTCTTCTGCTTGTTGCCTGTCCTTAGCAGTGGTTTCCTAGCAGATCTTCTACCATGAAGGCCTGATTCACACAGTCTCCTCTTAACAGTTGTTCTAGAGATGTGTCTGCTGCTAGAACTCTGGGTGGCATTGACCTGGTCTCTAATCTGAGCTGCTGTTAACCTGCGATTTCTGAGGCTGGTGACTCGGATGGACTTCTCCTCCGCAGCAGAGGTGACTCTTGGTCTTCCTTTCCTGGGGCGGTCCGCATGTGAGCCAGTTTCTTTGTAGCGCTTGATGGTTTTTGTGACTGCACTTGGGGACACTTTCAAAGTTTTCCCAATTTTTCGGACTGACTGACCTTCATTTCTTAAAGTAATGATGGCCACTCGTTTTTCTTTACTTAGCGGCTTTTTTCTTGCCATAATACAAATTCTAACAGTCTATTCAGTAGGACTATCAGCTGTGCATCCACCTGACTTCTCCACAACGCAACTGATGGTCCCAACCCCATTTATAAGGCAAGAAATCCCACTTATTACACCTGACAGGGCACACCTGGGAAGTGAAGACCATTTCAGGTGACTACCTCTGGAAGCTCATCAAGAGAATGCCAAGAGTGTGCAAAGCAGTAATCAAAGCAAAAGGTGGCTACTGTGAAGAACCTAGAATATGACATATTTTCAGTTGTTTCACACTTTTTTGTTATGTATATAATTCCACATGTGATAATTCATAGTTTTGATGCCTTCAGTGTGAATCTACAATTGTCATAGTCATGAAAATAAAGAAAACTCTGTGAATAAGAAGGTGCGTCCAAACTTTTGGTCTGTACTGTGTATCCTTCTGGGTAATTATACCGCAACACCTGCACGATATTACCCACGTACATAAAAAGAGGCACATAAAACGGCACTCGCTCCCTCCTTACTCATGGGTGGTGCACAGGGACCATGACATCAGCAACGTAAGGAGGAAGCCAGCCTGAGGTCAGATGGTGGTATAAACCAGAGCAGGCGGTGGCTCATTTCTTTCTTGCTGTGGGGCCCCTCACCTCTGTGCATGCTCTTGTTTCCTCAATACTCTGCACCTAACAAAGTCACCAAATGTACCCAAGTAATAAAAGAATGATTCTGTTGGAGGGTGTCTCCAGGATGAGTGTAGAATTGTCCAATGTCCTGTATCATCAATGCTACAAAGTTGTGTGGAGGTTCAGCATTCAGTTAAACTATGGTAATTCTTGACAACTTTGTTGCAGATATAACGGACCAGGCGAATAGGAAACAACTAAGATTCTATATTAATTGAGTTTCTAAATATAAGTAAATAATGCATCCAATATAGACAATCCTCTATGAGCTGTGCTGCCTGCAGAGAAGGGGGGGGGGGCCTCCTGTGCTGCCTGCAGAGAAGGGGAGGAGCCTCCTGTGCTGACTGCAAAGAAGGGGAGGAGCCTCCTGTGCTAGCTGAAGAAAGGGGGTGGGGCCTCCTGTGCTGCCTGCAGAGAAGAGAAGCTACCTCCTGTGCTGCCTGCAGAGAAGGAGAGAGCTACATCCTGTGCTGCCTGCAGAGAAGGGGAGGAGCTACCTCCTGTGCTGCCTGCAGAGAAGGGGAGGAGCTACCTCCTGTGCTGCCTGCAGAGAAGGGGAGGGGATTTCTCCTGTGCTGCCTGCAGAGAAGGCGAGAGATACATCCTGTGCTGCCTGCAGAGAAGGGGAGGAGCTACCTCCTGTGCTGCCTGCAGAGAAGGGGAGGAGCTACCTCCTGTGCTGCCTGCAGAGAAGGGGAGGAGCTACCCCCTGTGCTGCCTGCAGAGAAGGGGAGGAGCTACCTCCTGTGCTGCCTGCAGAGAAGGGGAGGAGCCTCCTGTAATGCTGCAGAAAAGGAGAGGGGTCATCTGGCAGCCATCATTTCATCTGTTTCATCAGTTCAAGCTTCACTAGTAATCAGATTTTTCTAAAATTAATATGTAAGTGGATTTTTCTATGTCCTGTCTCTGCATGTGACACCTGGGTGGTCAGTCTGTGCTCTCGCACTGCACAATCATACAAATCAGCAAACAGCAGCAGCGACCAATCAGACACTTGCTCTCATTATCTAATATTGACAGGTGCACGCTATCACCTGATTGGACGCTGCACGTCTTCTCGTCACCTTGTCTTTTCGCTATTTCCTTCTCACTATTTTTTCTCTTCTTCCTCTTCGTCTTCAGAGAAGAGCTCAGGCTTTAGCCATAAGAGATTTTCATAAAAAGAATATTAAGGAGAAAGCCGCGCACTTGGCCTCCATGTTTGAAAGTCCGAATTTCCTGCAGGTGAATATTCTGGCGTGGCATGCGTGTTATATACTCACATATCTACCAGTCAGATGTGGTACCGCTACTAACCTGATCTTGGTGCGTGTGATTCTTACTGATTACCTTCTGTGCAGCATTTATAGATGGGTACAAAGTGAACAGCGCTCTAATAGACCTACACTGCAGCCCAGCCCCCGCAGATCAGACATCCACTCCAGGAGCAGCAGTTCTCTCTGGTATTTATTGGCGGGGGTCCTTGGGCACTGCCCGCATGCTTGGTCCAGGTGACACAGAGGAGGTGCCCAGCTCACACATTTGGATGATTTCTTCCTTATCTAATCTAATGGACCCATCAGAAAGAAGTCATGATAGTAGCAGGGGCGCCGGCGCAATGGCACATGAAAATGCCTGTAACTTTCTAATGGACTTGCATTTTCAAGGTTGCTGCTTGCTGTCAGTGAATGAGAACCTTCTCATTATCCCAGAGACTGAGCAGTGAGCTCTGAGGCACTGTATGGAGATGTGTCAGTTGGACCGGATCTGAATTGGCTTTCGGTATCTGGATGTTAACAAGAAGGTTTGCATTCACTGACAGCAAGGGTAAATCTTCAAAATGGGGGAACATTTAAGCAGAGTATGTTGCGGTTTTGCTGAACGGCAGAGCACTTTGGCGGTGTGTCGCTTTTTCCTATAATTATGGCGCTTGGACCATTGGCACAATCGCCTACATTTTCCTCATTGGGGGTCCCTATAGGAAAGTCTGCTGCTCACCCCCCCATTGCCTGGGGCACAGAGCCCCCGTACATTCCCCTTTAGGACGCCATTACCAGACCGCCAGCGTGGGTTTGCCGCTCTTTGCTCATCATCTGGGGGAGTAGCCGGAATGATCAGAGGGTTTGCAATGTAAACTGTCATGTCCGCCTGTTGGGTGTAGGGGTGTTACCCGGGACAGTGCAGCGGACGGAGGCCTGCCGCATGCACCAGCTTCCACGTCGCCTAGTTTAGATTTGTAGAACCATATCTGACCGGATACAATCTGAATCTGGGAAAGCTGGGTGACAAACAGTATGGCTGCCGTTACTGCTCCCACAGTGGTGTCACCGAGCTTGGCAGGACCCCTGACTGTCAGATCTTCCCTGTATAATTAGGCAGGTGTGCGGTTCAGACCTGGGGAAAGCTGGGCGGCGGCGGCCGCAGTGCGGGACGCCATTTTGCGCTGTAACTGTCTGCGGTCCTATAATTCTTCCATTTCACTTCTGTTTAGAGTAAACTCGTCTCCGACAGTCCGTCCCACTGTTCGTCTGAACTTCCTTTATACAAATCACACGTTTCTGGTCGGTCAGCTCCACCATCGCCGTCCATCTCTGACCACGCCCACTGCGACTTTCCATCAGAGAAGGTACGGCAGCATGTTAACATGTGTGTTCATTACTGACCTCACCCGTGTGCTGTGGTCCAGGAGCATGCAGCTGACAGCATGCAGAGATCTTGACAAATGTTGAGAACACAAAGTATATTACAACGTTGCAGAACCTTTACTCTGTTTGCATAAGGCTAGATTAACCCTTACATGACGCTTTCAGTCGTTGTTCATGTGGAATTGCTGTCATTTGATTTTCTGTCGCTTTTGATTTGAACAGATAAAACCCCCATCCTCCGGCGTGTCCTATAATCCATTTGCTTCTCCTGTTCCTTCATTTTCTGACCTCTCTCCATCATCCCCCAGCGATTCCCAGCTTAAAAAGGTACCGCAGCCTGATGACCGATATCTGTGTCCGAGACTGAAATCACGTGCACTTCACACTGTATGCAGAGGCCATTTACAGCAGCCTGTATTCCGCTAGTGCACTGCTGTTTTAGTCAGCCTGTGACCTGATCGACAGAATACAGACTGCCATAAAACAGCCAGGGACCCGAATGCTCTTAGGACTGAACAAATCCAATGGCATTGAGTAATATATGAGAGAACTCCTGATCTAAAATGACCCCCCGGCAGCAGCGCTCATCTCGCACCGTCTTTCTCTTGGCTGAGTATATAATGGAAACCGCTCATGTCTTGTAGAAGTATCAGGAAACGTTGTCTTAATATTTATCCTTTGCCCTCTTATTCTACAAAGACGAGTGTCAGGAGACAGAGCGCAGAACGAGCTCCGCGCACCTTATCCTGCGGAGAGACGTCTACTGCGCGGCTGCTTACAAGCCACAAATAAGACCTCCTTATATCCACATTTATATACCGTCCGTGTGCACCTTACTTCATGTCAGCGCTCAGCTGTTACTTCTGCGTTATTGTCAGGTCGTAGAACACAGAGCAAGCAGTGGTGAGCCCAGGATAAAACAGCGGCTATTCTTCCCTGATCCGGAACAGGTGACTATTACAAAACTGCAAAAGCGAAACAAGTGTTTATGCTGCATGATAATATGGTGTATACTAATGTATCACTGTATCACTAATGTAACGTATATTGTAGATTAACCAACTGGAACGGACTGCTTCTATATTGTAAGTGCCCCTTATGTATGAGAATAGAACTACTATAATACCGCTCCTATGTACAAGAATATAACTACTATAATACTGTCCTATGTGCAAGAATATAACTACTATAATACTGCCTCCTATGTACAGGAATATAACTAACTACTATAATACTGCCTCCTATGTACAAGAATATAACTACTATAATACTGCTCCTATGTACAAGGATATAACTACTATAATACTGCACCTATGTGCAAGAATATAACTACTATAATACTGCCCCCTATGTACAAGAATATAACTACTATAATACTGCCCCCTATGTACAAGAATATAACTACTATAATACTGCCTCCTATGTACAAGAATAGAACTACTATAATACTGCCTCCTATGTACAAGAATATAACTGCTATAATACTGCTCCTATGTACAAGACTATAACTACTATAATACTACTCCTATGTACAGGAATATAACTACTATAATACTGCTCCTATGTACAAGAATATACTACTATAATACTGCCCCTATGTACAAGAATATAACTACTATAATACTGCTCCTATGTACAAGACTATAACTACTATAATACTGCTCCTATGTACAATAATATAACTACTATAATACTGCTCCTATGTACAAGAATATAACTACTATAATACTGCCTCCTATGTACAAGAATATAACTACTATAATACTGCTCCTATGTACAAGACTATAACTACTATAATACTGCTCCTATGTACAAGAATATAACTGCTATAATACTGCCTCCTATGTACAAGAATATAACTACTATAATACTGGCTCCTATGTACAAGAATATAACTGCTATAATACTGCCTCCTATGTACAAGACTATAACTACTATAATACTGCTCCTATGTACAAGAATATAACTACTATAATACTGCTCCTATGTACAAGACTATAACTACTATAATACTACTCCTATGTACAGGAATATAACTACTATAATACTGCTCCTATGTACAAGAATATACTACTATAATACTGCCCCTATGTACAAGAATATAACTACTATAATACTGCTCCTATGTACAAGACTATAACTACTATAATACTGCTCCTATGTACAATAATATAACTACTATAATACTGCTCCTATGTACAAGAATATAACTACTATAATACTGCCTCCTATGTACAAGAATATAACTACTATAATACTGCTCCTATGTACAAGAATATAACTACTATAATACTGCTCCTATGTACAAGAATATAACTACTATAATACTGCTCCTATGTACAGAATATACTACTATAATACTGCTCCTATGTACAGGAATATAACTACTATAATACTGCTCCTATGTACAGGAATATAACTACTATAATACTGCTCCTATGTACAGGAATATAACTACTATAATACTGCTCCTATGTACAAGAATATAACTACTATAATACTGCCTCCTATGTACAAGAATATAACTACTATAATACTGCTCCTATGTACAAGAATATAACTACTATAATACTGCCTCCTATGTACAAGAATATAACTACTATAATACTGCTCCTATGTACAAGAATATAACTACTATAATACTGCCTCCTATGTACAGGAATATAACTACTATAATACTGCCTCCTATGTATAAGAATATAACTACTATAATACTGCTCCTATGTACAAGAATATAACTACTACAATACTGCTGCTATGTACAAGAATATAACTACTATAATACTGCTCCTATGTACAGGAATATAACTACTATAATACTGCCTCCTATGTACAGGAATATAACTACTATAATACTGCTCCTATGTACAAGAATATAACTACTATAATACTGCCTCCTATGTACAAGAATATAACTACTATAATACTGCCTCCTATGTACAGGAATATATCTACTATAATACTGCTCCTATGTACAAGGATATAACTACTATAATACTGTTCCTTTGTACAAGGATATAACTACTATAATACTACCTCCTATGTACAAGAATATAACTACTATAATACTGCTCCTATGTACAAGAATATAACTACTATAATACTGCTCCTATGTACAAGAATATAACTACTATAATACTGCTCCTATGTACAAGAATATAACTACTATAATACTGCCTCCTATGTACAAGAATATAACTACTATAATACTGCTCCTATGTACAAGAATATAACTACTATAATACTGCTCCTATGTACAAAAAAGTATATGGAACTGAATTGAAGGGAATGCTGCTTTATATCTGTCCTACCCCTGTCACACAGTATAATGCAATTATTCTAGTAGGCTTTTCATCCTCTCGTCGCGGTGCTTGTGTTTGCCGTTCTTTCTCACATTTACATAGTTGCATCTTGCTGTGTAACCAGGAAGCTCTGTCTTCCTGCAGCAGACAGATCAGCTTCCTGTATTTAAGCAGACATTATAATCAGCAGGGCGAGCACATTGTGTTCCTGTGTGACCCGTTATCTCCGCCGCTGCTGACAGCCGCATTCTGTCTACACTGTAATTAAAGTTTGTATTGGGCTGTTATAATAGTCTCATTTCTTATAGGTTTCGTTCCCCGCCTTAACTATATGACATGGGCTAAATATTGGGTTAAAGAGGTATTTTTTGTAGTATGTTATAGATTTGTAAGTTATAGCCCTGGCCCTTTGCCTGATGGTGGAGCTGGAAGCTCTGTTGGCTTTGGCTTTGCTTTTATTGGCCAATACATCTGCAGTGTGAGATTCTAGACTGAACACAAAAGGAATAATCCAACATGTGGGAAAATCTCCCTTCCTCAGGCTGTTTATAGACGTGCTGCTCACTTATGTGGGTTCTGAGCAGGTTCCCTGGTTTTGAAATCCCTCTATTTCCCAGAGTAAATTCAATGTGCCGTCCAGTATGGCTCTTGGCCTCTCTGCAAACCCCATGGCCGTCCCTAACATCAGTAATAATGGATTGTGCGTTTTGGATGAACCTTTCTCCAGTGGTTTATTAGGGCATGTAGAGGTAATCGGTGGATCCCCCATGGGACCCCTCTGTTACCCAGAGTCAGTCCAGTATGTATTCTAATATAGCTCATCGTCTCTACAAACCCCATGGCCGTCCCTAAGAGCAGATATAATCGCTTGTGTATTTTAGATTTAACCTTTTCCTATAATTTATAAAAGCATATGGAGATAATGATCAGATCCTCCACAAGTATCTGCAGTGTTTAATTCAGTATACCTCGTGGCCTCTCTGCAAACCCCATGGCCGTCCCTAATAGCAGATATAATCTGTGTATTTTGGATTAAACCTCCTACTATGTGTTTTTTTTTTTTAAAGAATATACAGTTAGTGAGCGATTCCCCCATTTTAAGACCCCTCTATTACAAAGAGTAAATGCAGTATGTAATCCAGCGTATTTCGTGGCCTCTCTGAAAACACCATGGCGGCTAATAGCAGAAATAGTGGCTTGTGTATTTTACATGAAACCTCCCTCTGTGGTTTATTAGAGCACGTAGAGGCAATGAGCGGATCCCCTATATTATAAAGAGTAAATCCAATGTGTAATCCATTGCTGCTTATGGCCTGTTTGTAAACCCCATGGCGGTCCCTTGCACCCAAAATAATGAGTTTGTGGGATTCTGATGAACTCCCAATGTATTATTATCCCTCTAATACCCAGAGTAAATACCTGTGTAATCAGTGTAGCTCGTGACTGTGGCATTTGTTGAAATCAAACAAATGCTTTATATTTCTTGCTGTTGGACCGTAGGGAAAACAACATAACAACTGCTCATAAGGGGCCCCTGCTAGAAGCTTGAAACTTCTGTGACCGGGACGGACCTCCTACACCCCCAACTACCATGTGCTCCTCAGAGTTCTGCTGATCTCTTGTGTGCAGACACAGAGGCTTTTGGACACCCCTCTTAATCTGAGGCCTGGATGCCCTTATGGCTACACTATCGCCCCAGCAGGAGCCCCATAGATGCTTTGTATTATCCAGGAATGATATTGACTGGAACAACAACTAGGCAACATGACCAATATACGTGATGTCACTGGCCTAGGAAGAGGCCTAAGAACTCACTGAGTCCCGTGGCCTCCTCGAACAGCTGATCGGCGGGGGTCCTGGAAATCGGACCCCGGCAATCTGATATTGATGACCTATCCTGAAGAGGGGTCATCAATATCAATTCCTGGAAAACCCCTTTAAGGGACTCTCCAGTCTGAATGAGGTATTGGGGGTCACAGCTCTAGGGTCTGCTGTCAACATTCAAATTTTTTTCTTGAAAAATTCCAAAAATATATGAAAAAAACATGAAATGTATATGATCTGGGCATTGAGCGAGGGGATATTAACACAGTTGGTTGCAGGGTTTCCCCGGCTTTGATGTTGGATGATCTGAGGAGAAGGAAACCTTATAATAAGGCAGTATATAGCCACCGGCCATCAGGCATGATGACATTGGTTGTATACGGGGTCTTCCCGCTGCAGCTGTTCTCCAGGAGTCTGAGCTTTCTGACTTGCATTAAGCGTCGCCCAGAAATTCCTGGGATGGTTTTCAAGGAATTTCCATAGTTTGTAAACGAGGTTGAAATCTTGAAATGTGTTCCCACGAACAAATTCCCCAAGGGAAAGCGCTGCCATGGCTCGTATAACAGCTCAACACTTGTCTGAAATAATACAGGGCTGCTGCACCAGATGTTACATAACGCAGTGATGACCAAGGGCTATGCAACATGGCGAAAGTTGTGTGAAGGCGCCATTATGGAGCTATCATCCAGTGACAGGACAGTAAAGAATGCAGATTAAGGGGTTGGGAAATTGGGTGATGACCCCATTGTGAGGTATAGTGGCGCCGTCATGCAACTTTACCCAAATATGGGTTTGGCTGAAGGTATAAAGCGTGGTCCGTTGCCTGTGTGCTGTGATTGGCTTCCGATCTTTCCACTTTGTCTTATTCTCTGCCTTTACCTCTTGTCTCGGATAGATGACTGTAGGGAATGTGTCCAGCAGGATAGGTGCGGTAGCAGAAGTCCTGGTCAATCTGTACATGAGCGATCACAAATCTAAGACCAGGTCTCCCGAGCTGGTAAGCGGCTAAAATGGCATCGATCGGGGGGTGCACACTAATATGTAGTCTGGGGGGACGGGGAGGGGGGCAGTAATGAAGTAACGCAAGATGCTGATTATTTTATGCTTGACTGATTTTGTAAATACTTCCTTTACTCATCTTGTCTCTAGTCACATTCAGAGCTGCATTCAGATTGTGAGAAGTTGCTGCTTAGGTGACAGAGCTGCGATCCTCTAATGCACTGCAGTCTCTATAATCGGGTCTCAGTAATAGCATTTATAAATGTCACATGACAGGAGAGGCCGGACCCCCACCTAGGACGCAGGCTACGGGGGGCCATTACCAAGGGGCAATAGCTGTAATCTGACCCTGACACCACAGAGGAGTCTGCTTAGTACAGACATTGTACCAATAGTGGTAAGATATTATGCCCTTTAGTATGGGAGTCTACAGGAAAGGAGAATTTTGAATGCAGCTCTGGAGGTAACTGGAGTAACACACAGCTGTTACTGAGGGAGTGACTTCTAATCTGATGTGAGACGTTGTATCTCCCATGTGTCTTATCAGGTGGATAATACTATGTTGGTCTATAGGACCAAATAATCCCTTTAGGGATCTCTTTTTAACAGTTAAAAAGCTTTACTTTATTGTTTATAATATTTACTCACAAGACATAAACAAAAATTAGAGAAAATATAAAGAAAAGTTCTTTTAAAAATCTCAGTTGTGAGGAGTTAGGAGAAAAAGCAATAACTAAGCCTAGTTTTGCAACCTTTGCTGGCAATATCTTGCTAGATACAGTATATTGACAATTATCACATGGTATGGTGACTGTAGGTGTGTGAGAGCCTCACCTTTTGAATAAGAATCACTTGGATATCTATTTATGGGTTTAGCACTGGGACTATATGCTTTATTTATTTGGAGTGCAAGTAGAAAACCTTTATTTGAGGCCTCCTGTATTCAGTTCCTATTGTACTGGGGCTCACAGATTGTTTCCAGTCCCCTGCTTATGATACTTTTATGTCTGCACAACAATTGGATACAGATTGGCTTACAATGTTGCCTCTATTTATGCCATAGAGGTCAATGTAGCCGTATCTCTCTGTCCATACAGCTGCCAAACTTCTATTTCCTGACTTGCTATTCTAGCTATCTGACACTAGGGGTCGGCTTCACACACCGTAGTCTAATCAGTCACAATCTGCCACTATATGCTTTTATATAAAGTCTGTATCTCAGCGTGAAAGACTCCTCTCATTTCCTCACAAACTGCCTAAAACCGACATCACATAACTACACCCCTCCCGACATGTTTCGCCGCTGTTGCGGCTTCGTCAGGGGATGCGGGGTATATGTGTGCGCGCGCTCACTGTGGCCTCCCTTTATGCCTTCCAGAGTCCCACCTCCCGGAACCATGTAGCCAATCCCGTCTACACGTGTGGCCCGGTCAGGTATCAGCTGCATGACGTGTAAACTGGGCGCTTCTCCTTTGCGGTCTCCAGGTGATGACGTCCGGTCTCCTCTTGACGACGTCAGGTAATGTTTACATGTGTACGATAGATATCTAATATAGTAGACAATCATACAAGATTCACCACATGGACCATTCGATTTTTACAATACTTAATTTTTTATAGTAAGCGCTCATTACTCAGTATACAGATAGTAGTTATTACCCGATTTTCATTTTTAAATTTTTAAATGGCTATAATTAAATAGATCTACCATATTGGATTCAGGGTGAATGAGTATTTTTGAGATGAGGAAGAGGGGGGGGGGGGGGGATGATATGGAGAATAGGTATACACTCCTCCCATAGCTTTCAATTTCGATTTTAATAATCAAGCTTATTTTTTTATATATTTATATATTTCTTATTTTTTATATTTGTTTAATTATTCATATTTTTTGTTTTTTATTTATTTTTATTTATTTTTTTGATATATATATATAGTCTATGGTTTTATTGAGTGAATTCTTATTATATGTGGTCCCTCTTTTAGGGATCTATCATCACCTCCCTGATAGTTTCATCCTCCCCTTTATTTTTTATTTGTTTTTTCTTCCATTTATATATTATATTGGTTTTATACCTAATAATAATATTTGATCTTGATTGATTCCATTTATTTTTTTATTATTTTTATTATTATCATTATTATTATTTTTGTTTATATATTGTGTCATTAATACTTGAACCAAAAATTAATGGGTAGATTTTATTATATAAAAATAAGGGTTGGTTGGTAAATTTCTGGGAATTTATATATTATATTGGTTTTATACCTAATAATAATATTTGATCTTGATTGATTCCATTTGTTTTTTTATTTTTATTATCATTAATATTATTTTTGTTTATATATTGTATCATTAATACTTGAGCCAAAAAATAATGGGTAGGATTTATTATATAAAAATAAGGGTTGGTGGGTAAATTTCTGGGAATTTAAGGGTATCACTAATCTTCATTTCTTCTCCTTTATGTTATTTTAATTTGTCATTAACAAAATAAGTTTATTATTAGTATTCAATGCGCTATGACATTAAATGAAGGCTGTATATGAAAAGCCCTCATTTAGACCTACTGGACTTAGGGTTTGTAACCTTTGAATCCATCTGGCTTCTTCTTGTAAAAGTTTGGTGTCCAGATTTCCACTCCTAGGTCCCAACGTCTTTTTTGTCAGACCCCAAAATTTTAGGACTTCAATATTTCCCCCATGGGCATATGTAATGTGCCTATATAGAGAGGTGTCTTTTCCTATATTTATTGCACTGATATGTCCGGATATTCTCCGCCTTAATTCCTGTGTGGTTTTACCCACATACAGTTTTGGGCAATTACATGATGCAATATAGATGATTCCGCTACTGCGGCAATTGAAATATTCTCTTATTGTATATTCACGTCCGTCTGAGGGGCGGACGTGAATATACAATAAGAGAATATTTCAATTGCCGCAGTAGCGGAATCATCTATATTGCATCATGTAATTGCCCAAAACTGTATGTGGGTAAAACCACACAGGAATTAAGGCGGAGAATATCCGGACATATCAGTGCAATAAATATAGGAAAAGACACCTCTCTATACAGGCACATTACATATGCCCATGGGGGAAATATTGAAGTCCTAAAATTTTGGGGTCTGACAAAAAAGACGTTGGGACCTAGGAGTGGAAATCTGGACACCAAACTTTTACAAGAAGAAGCCAGATGGATTCAAAGGTTACAAACCCTAAGTCCAGTAGGTCTAAATGAGGGCTTTTCATATACAGCCTTCATTTAATGTCATAGCGCATTGAATACTAATAATAAACTTATTTTGTTAATGACAAATTAAAATAACATAAAGGAGAAGAAATGAAGATTAGTGATACCCTTGAAATTCCCAGAAATTTACCCACCAACCCTTATTTTTATATAATAAATCCTACCCATTATTTTTTGGCTCAAGTATTAATGATACAATATATAAACAAAAATAATATTAATGATAATAAAAATAAAAAAACAAATGGAATCAATCAAGATCAAATATTATTATTAGGTATAAAACCAATATAATATATAAATTCCCAGAAATTTACCAACCAACCCTTATTTTTATATAATAAAATCTACCCATTAATTTTTGGTTCAAGTATTAATGATACAATATATAAACAAAAATAATAATAATGATAATAATAAAAATAATAAAAAATAAATAATAAATGGAATCAATCAAGATCAAATATTATTATTAGGTATAAAACCAATATAATATATAAATGGAAGAAAAAACAAATAAAAAATAAAGGGGAGGATGAAACTATCAGGGAGGTGATGATAGATCCCTAAAAGAGGGACCACATATAATAAGAATTCACTCAATAAAACCATAGACTATATATATATATCAAAAAAATAAATAAAAATAAAATAAAAAACAAAAAATATGAATAATTAAACAAATATAAAAAATAAGAAATATATAAATATATAAAAAAATAAGCTTGATTATTAAAATCGAAATTGAAAGCTATGGGAGGAGTGTATACCTATTCTCCATATCATCCCCCCCCCCCCTCTTCCTCATCTCAAAAAATACTCATTCACCCTGAATCCAATTTGGTAGATCTATTTAATTATAGCCATTTAAAAATTTAAAAATGAAAATCGGGTAATAACTACTATCTGTATACTGAGTAATGAGCGCTTACATAAAAAATTAAGTATTGTAAAAATCGAATGGTCCATGTGGTGAATCTTGTATGATTGTCTACTATATTAGATATCTATCGTACACATGTAAACATTACCTGACGTCGTCAAGAGGAGACCGGACGTCATCACCTGGAGACCGCAAAGGAGAAGCGCCCAGTTTACACGTCATGCAGCTGAAACCTGACCGGGCCACACGTGTAGACGGGATTGGCTACATGGTTCCGGGGGTGGGACTCTGGAAGGCATAAAGGGAGGCCACAGTGAGCGCGCGCACACATATACCCCGCATCCCCTGACGAAGCCGCAACAGCGGCGAAACATGTCGGGAGGGGTGTAGTTATGTGATGTCGGTTTTAGGCAGTTTGTGAGGAAATAAGAGGAGTCTTTCACGCTGAGATACAGACTTTATATAAAAGCATATAGTGGCAGATTGTGACTGATTAGATACGGTGTGTGAAGCCGACCCCTAGTGTCAGATAGCTAGAATAGCAAGTCAGGAAATAGAAGTTTGGCAGCTGTATGGACAGAGAGATACGGCTACATTGACCTCTATGGCATAAATAGAGGCAACATTGTAAGCCAATCTGTATCCAATTGTTGTGCAGACATAAAAGTATCATAAGCAGGGGACTGGAAACAATCTGTGAGCCCCAGTACAATAGGAACTGAATACAGGAGGCCTCAAATAAAGGTTTTCTACTTGCACTCCAAATAAATAAAGCATATAGTCCCAGTGCTAAACCCATAAATAGATATCCAAGTGATTCTTATTCAAAAGGTGAGGCTCTCACACACCTACAGTCACCATACCATGTGATAATTGTCAATATACTGTATCTAGCAAGATATTGCCAGCAAAGGTTGCAAAACTAGGCAACTAGGCTTAGTTATTGCTTTTTCTCCTAACTCCTCACAACTGAGATTTTTAAAAGAACTTTTCTTTATATTTTCTCTAATTTTTGTCTATGTCTTGTGAGTAAATATTATAAACAATAAAGTAAAGCTTTTTAACTGTTAAAAAGAGATCCCTAAAGGGATTATTTGGTCCTATAGACCAACATAGTATTATGAATTATATCCCGAGGATCTCTAAAGGGACTGTGTAGATTCAGTTATCAGGTGGATAATGTAACTTTGTATCATATTCAGACTTCTCTGGAGGGAGCGGTGACTGAGCTCTTAGACGATTCCTCTTCTTCTCCTTCTTCTCCTTCTTCTGTCTCTCCTCTCCACAAGGTAAAGTCTCTGCCTCACCTATAATTCCTCTCTGATCAGCTGCAAAAAATTTAAATATAGGGTGATGGGACCCTCTAATTGGTTCACTGGGGGCTGCTGCAGTACATTTCTGTGCCAAATCGCTTCCTGGGGGGAGGGGCATACAGTGGGCTGTCATGGGGTGAGCTTCCGGTTAGGAAGGGACTCGCCTGTAAAACAGATCCATTGTGATCCACCAAGTACAGGGACAAAGGGGGCGGAGCATGGCTTCTGTCTTTGGTTTTTCTTTTCTAGCTCCACCCTCTCAGATATAACACAATGTATCCATATATATGTTCCAGGGCGGTTCTTACACTTTTTCCTGATTACGATTCTTCTTCTGCAGCGATCCCTCCACCACCGCTCCCGGTGAGAGCCCAGACCGGCCGCCCATGGACCGCGACCATTTCCAGTACACAGATGGTTGATTTTCATATCCTTTGTTCTATTTCAGGGTTCTTTACGGAAGGAATTCCCCTCGAATATCGGCGGCAGCGACACGTGTTACTTCTGTAAGAAACGCGTTTACGTGGTGGAGCGGCTGAGCGCCGAGGGACACTTTTTCCATCGAGAATGTTTCAAGTGTTCCTTCTGCTCGTCCGTTCTCCGTCTGGGAAATTACGTCTTCAACGTGGAAGAAGGTGAGACGTCTTCTCTGATCTTCACTACAGTCATGGATTACAAGGAACTTTTCACTTCCTTCTCACACAGCTGCAGTTTGTTACATTGTATCAGTGCAGGCAAAATGTATCTGGATGTAATTGTAACAAAACCAACAGCTGTGAGAAGGATTAGGATTTTCAGCTTCTGGATGTAAACAAGGATGTCCCCATTCACTGACAGCAAGCAGAGAACACAATATATTAGGGTAGTGTATTGGATATGTCTGTCCTATAACCTGCAGTGAAATACTGTACTGCAGTAGTCTCCAACCTGTGGCTCTCCAGCTGTTGTGAAACTACAACTCCCAGCATGCGCTGTCAGGGCATGTCCTCTGACCGCCACAGGGATCACATTGCTTCAGTTACTGACACGGGGCTCAGAGGAGGTTCAGTCCGATGACACAAAGATGGCGTCCGTCCGGATCCACAATCGATGCCATGTAGACACTGCTGACCATCTCCCTGCACCCGCAGTTATCACAGAATTATATGACCCTCATCATACAGGCCTCCCATATATCAGTGGGATCCGCAGAGCATAGAGTGGTCTATCTGTGGCCCCTGACTAATAACTGTGGGGAGCCTAGGGGAGCTCGGTGAAAATCCACGTTGCCACCCAGCTTTCCTAGAAACAGATTATATGGATGAAAAGCTTAGTGTATGGACTGTAAGAGGGGGTGGAGCATGACACAGGGGTTGTCTGTGTCATACTCCACCCCCTTAGGCAGAGCCTATAGCATAATACATTGTATCAGCTCTGCCTGGAGTGTTCCTTTAATTAGTATCAGCATCCATGTAATTAAAGGGAGGATTTTAGTTTAGTGAACTTTGGGAATTACACGAAGAGCAATCCCATAACTCGGTATCTGAGAATATGCCCGGAAGAGGGAAAAACGAATTCTCCATCCATACGCATTGCTTCCTATATATCTGCTGAAGGCCAGCAGGGGGCGCTGCAGGGGCTCAGGTTCACTAGATCACTCCTGTATAGTGTTGTATCAGGGGATGAGTATTTATGCAGCTCCCTCACATGGATGATGCATTCTGCATGGTCAGCCGTCTGAAAACCTCATTCTCCTTTATTTCACAGGTAAATTTTACTGCCAGCCGCACTTCATGCACTCGTTCTCGAGCAGTAAACAGCGCAAGCGCAGAACGGATTCAAAAGCCCAGGTGAGTGGGAAAATGGGGAATGAATGGAAAAAAAGATGAATGAGTTAAAGGGTCACCTGCAGCGGACAGAACTACAGCTGGCCCCGTTTACTGGAATGTAGTCGTGCCGCTGTTCCCCCGGAGCGATGCTCTGCAGGAAGGAAGAATGTCTGCGCTGTGGCCCCTTCATTCTCAAGATTGTGGGGGTCCCTGAGGTCATAGAGTGATCGCACATGCTAGAGATGCACCATCACTCCTTGAGATTGGAATATCCCACTGAATGAAATAAATGAATGAAAGAACAAACAAAACTGTGAATGAAGGAATGGATGAATAAACAAACTGGAAAAGGGATGAAGTAATATATGAATGAACAAAATGGTTGAATAAATGAACGAGTCAATAAAGTAATGAATGAATTGGGGAATGAATAAACAAGAGAATGAATTAACACTGTAAATGAATGAATAAACAAACGAATGAAGTAATAAATAAATGGGGAATGGATGAAGTAATATAAGAACGAACAAACAGATGTGTGAAGTGATGAATGAATGGACAGAAAGTAATGCATGAATGGGGGAATGAATGACTAAAAAGAGAATAAAAGAAGTAAATGAAGGGAAAAATTTGTGAATTAATTATCAAATTAATAAGGTAATGAATGAATGTGGAAAAGAATGGATAAATAAATGAAGTATTGAATGGACACATAAGACAATGGGTGAAGTAATAAATGAATGTGAAAACAAATGGCAGAAGGAAATGATGACTGAACTACAGAGAAGTTACATAGTAACAGGCCACTGTTGCCTTGGTAACACTTTGCTGTTTTTAGTGAATGACTGTATTTTTTCCATAACAAATGTTGCTGTTTTTGTCCCGCGCTTCAGCCAGCCGAACATTTACTGCCGCATCCGCTCCCCAGATCCCAGCACAAAGATCTCTTCTATTTTGGGCGATTGCATTTATTGTGCTATTTATATGGTTTTCTATTGGCATAATGTTGAGGAGCTTCAGTGACCCTCCAGTCACATCCAGAGCTGCATTCACAATTCTGGTTCATTAGAGGTCAGGATGCAGGAGCTCCGCCCTCCCTGCGGCCTGTGTAGCTCATGGAGCACTGTCCACACCGGATATAATTATAACCGGATATATATAATTGTAGCAAACCCTCTGCAGTGAGTAGTCATATGTCTGCAACAGCTTTATAGATTTTAAATATATCTCAATATGTTTTCATTCACAAACAGCAAGCAGAAATCTTGTAAATGGTGAATAAAGTCTATTAGAGAGTTGCTATCATTATGAAATAAACTGGACCGGACATTTTTATGATCTTTTCCTACTGGCAGTGAATGGAAACATTCATTCTGTTCTGCCGTTGAGATGCTCACACAGCTGAGGGTTTGCTGCAGTCATATCCAGCCAATACAATCCTATGGGAACTTAATCAGTTGCTCATCTCCTGTCTTGATGCTTTGCTACAGTGTATCAGCGCAGGTAAAATGTATCAGTCTGGAGTCCAGGATGTTCATCTCACCGATACAATTGTAGCCATGACTTCCCTGTGAGAAGTAGGAGGTCTGGATGTAAACCAGAATGTTCCCATTCACTTACAGCAAGCAGAGGTTTTGAAAATGGGATGTGAAGCTTTATAGAGAGTTTTTATTGACATAAGGCCTTGAATTGTGACACGTGCTGTTGTGGTTGTCTTTGCCTCGTTTCGCCATTGACCGCGCTTCTGTCTTCCAGGATCCGGATAAAACATGGAAAAAGGAAGAAGCCATAACTGCGGAGGTCACGACGGACAGTCCCTGTAGCGCTGGCAGCAGTTCAGAGGACAGCTCCCCAGGTATCACGACTTCCTTATTTAGGAAAACGCTAAGCTGGCCTCTGGCGGTGACGAGGGACGTCCTTGCCCTCCCCAGCCGCTTGTCTAACTGGACGCGTGGCGCGGTGCGAGATGCCAGACGCCATGTCAGGGACAATGAGCAACAGTATTCCTACCTGTATGAGCTGCTGAGCGTGAGCGGGCCCTTCTTGTATGCGCTTTACGAGGTATTGGCCCTCATGATCCAAGAAGCGGGGCCCTCCCTGCAGTTCATAGTCGAGCAAGCGCACAACACGTTTTGGCACAAACACAGCTAGACGAGACATCACTAGAAGTGGGCGGCTTCTCGTCTCTTTCAGGAGAAGCGCTTGCGCCCAGCTAGTGTCGTGGCGTGTCGCATTCATGTTCCACGTCCACGATGCTGTTTTCAGAAATTGCTAATTGAAGGAAAAGCTTTAGATTTGCACTTTTTGTACTCAAAAGTCCGAGATTTCAGGTTTACAAATTCTAGACTCGTTTTGTGCCAATATGGCAGAATTTCGGGGGTTCCTATAAGAACCAGCAGAAAACATTTCCTTGTATTCCGTCTACATTTCTCATCTCCCATCTTCCACCTTGGGGATTGATAATTCACCTGAAATAGACCCATTACCTCCAACAGTGAGGCTGAGGAATTCCAGTTTACCAACATTTCACAACTGAGGCATAAGGTACACAGTGCCTCGCACCTCCGTGATGGTTCTGCTGTCCAAGTCGCTGGAGGTGGAAAATGGAAGAGGTTCAGACAGATTGCATTGTGGGTATTTGATAGATGACATCTAGAAAATTGTGCAATATTTTATAGTTATTCATAGGATTAAAGTAGTTATTTAAAAAAAAAAAAAAAGAGCAAATTTTTTGTACATTTTAAGTGGGTTATCCAAGATTTTCATTGATGGCCTGTCCTGAGTTTAGCAGTTAAAATTTCTTTTTTTTTTTATCATTTGGTTTTACATTTTCCTCCTGTCATTTTAACCTGTTAGCTGCCAAAAAAAGATTTTCACAATACAGACGTTTTATCCAAACGTTTTGAATTTACCCAACTATGATATAGAAATATTTAATTCAAGAATTTATATAAAAAGACATAATGTAGTCATTTTCAATTTACTTTGAAAACCGTAGACAAACACTCATTTGAAACAAAAAATGTGTCGTCCTGAGAATGAACACAATTTGCAATCTGGAAGAAAAAGAAAAAAAAAATGTATTATTTGCCAAAAACTGTTGTGCTGACATCTTAACATTTCACCTCTGCTGGTTCTGTACTGACCTGCTGCGCCGATTACTGCATTACGTACTCGCTCACATCTATGTGAGGCTGCAAAGTCACTTTTTTTACAGTTTTTTACACACTAATTTGATACAGTGTAGAATTTTTGTAGACATTTTGATTTTATTAATTTTTTAATTGTTCTGTTTTTATCTTTTTTATTTGCTACAATGTTCATTTTGTATATTAATATTCTCGGCAATAGAAGGAGGACCCAAATGTGATTTCCACAATTTTTTAAGAATCATTGTAAAAAAAAAAAAAAAAAAAGTCAAAAAATTTCAAAGAAAAACATTCCAAAATTCCTATGTAACAGGTTCTAAGGCAGATTTTGGCCTATTTGCTGCAGAGGGCTGGGAGCTGAATGATCTGGATCTGCTGTAGATCTGCGTCTTGCCAATGGTTCCGTTTTTGAGATTAGGCGCACACTAGGATATTTTAGTTTTTTGGGATTGCAGGATTACTTTTGAACATCTTTTTACAGTTGACATTTTCATCTATTTTTACTGCCTAACTTTGTCAATTGTAGCTTGTTTACTTTATTACGTACTGTATTATACTCCAATCACCTCCAGAGCTGCATCCAGTAATGTATTGCTGCTTGGAATCTATACTGTTTTATCAGACACTGAAATCCTATGATGTTGCATTTTGTGTGATGTGTTGTTTGCTTTGCACTGCTGTGTGGTATACGCCATAGCAGAGCGCGCTCGATAGTGATACTCAACCTGTGGATCCAGAATGCTGAGAGTTTGCCAACAGCTGGAGAACCACAGGTAGGAGACTACTGTTCTATACAGACACTGAAGCTGCAGGGGCGGCCTGGAGAGTTAAGGTTTTGCTCCCCTTAAGGGCTCGTTCACACTTCCATTTTTCCCGGACGTATGCTGTCCGTTTTTTTTATTTGTACGGACAACATACCAATCCATTCCTTTTAATGTGTTTGTCCGTGTGTCCGCAAAAAATCCACAGATGCATTCACAACTTTCATCCGTGCCCCAGACTGTACATGTCTATGGGTCTGTGAAAATCTCGGAGATAACATGGATGGCATCCCTGGTGCATCCATTTTTCACAGAAGCCAGATAGAAAATTAAATTAATTTTCATCTGTGCAACGTCCATGGATTACGGATGACGCACGGAGAGTAAAAGCTGACAGATGCACAAACCATGTATGTCATACAGACACGGAAGCGTGGACAAGGCCTAAAAACCAGAGTTTGTGAATGCAGCTTTGGCTGTGACTGGAGTATAAGACAAGATCAAGATTTTAATTCCACATTGATGTTTAAAATTGAACCTACTATGTATCTGGCGACCACATTTCACGTGTTTTTGTTTCTGCCAAATGTGTAAGATTTGCAAACATTTCAAAGGTTTGATTATTTCGAGAGGAGGAGGGAGTACAGTGATGAGACTCCACGGGCTTAGAATGTTGCAATGTGTTAGAAATTCTGTTTGCATTTTGATTTGGGGATTCTGGTTTTTGATTTCTGAATATTTAGGGGTTTTTCCAACTTCTCCTGTTCTCTCTCTTTTCCTGCCTTCGCTCGGCTCCTTCAGTTCATTCTCACATTCCACTTCTACGCCCTCTTGTTGGCTGAACTACTGTAAGGTGATTCTCCTGCTTGCCGATTTCGAAAGTTTTGTAACTAATACTTTAAAAAAATTAACCTGAATTGTTGTATTTGTTTTGTATGAAACTCCTTCACATTAACTGATTGACCCTCCTAACCGCGCTGTGTGTTATAACCGATATGGAGCAATTTGTGTTTGCTGCGTCCTGCATCCTCGCAGCGCTGCTGTGTAATCAGTCACTTGCCTGCTCATTGTTGCTACTAATAACATTGCTTAAAATGTGTCAAAATCTCACAAAAGAAACATAAAGCACTTACAGGTCGTAATCAGAGGTTTACGGGGGCTCTGGGGTGTAACTTGAGAATTACGGGAGAGCTCAGGGCACATGGCTGTGTGAGGCGATACGTTAGGATGCGCTGCAGCCGCCATGTCTTCATCATCAGAGGCAGGCGAGCTTTTGTTTACAAACATTTTGCTACAATGTAACTTTCTAGTTTCCCATAAATAAAGTGTAACCACTATACAATAAAAAGTTCTGCAGATTTTATCAAGATCTCTGCTTGCTGTTAATAAATGGCAATGACGTAGCTGAAGTGTGTTACAATGTATCAGCATAGGTTCCATCTAGGAGCTTGGAATCAAGGGCTGGAGAATGCTTTGTGCTGCTGATGTGTTTACTGCAAACACAATTGTCCACAATGATATTTTTGGCAACTTTGTTACAATGTGTCAGGAATTAAATTTGAGCTAAACAAAGCAACGGCGCCATACGTGTTTGGTCTTGGCTGTTACGTACTACCTTCAGAAGCATTAGATTAGGTCTTCAACCTCTAGCTGTGAACTACATTGTTTCCATTCACTAAGAGCAAGCAGAGATGTTTAAAAATTTTGCCAATTTTAAACACAAAGTATGTTAGAAAGTCACAGGACTGCAAAGATTGAGCTGTATTTATATACAGACTGGAGGAGTAGATCAGCAAAGTGTTAAAGACCCAGGACGGGCTGGATGCTACTACTCCCACTTTGGACATGCTGGGTGTTGTGGTGGCATAACGTTGATTTCATTTTCCCATTAATTATTTTTCTTGCCTGATACAATCATATCCTATTCCACTAGAAAACATTGCTGCAGCTTGTCATGTGATTCTTAGGCTCTTAAAGGGACATCCTTGGGTGCCAGTCAAGCAACTGAAGGGTGGAATTATTCCTGACCCCAAACCATCAAGGATTTTACTAATTCCAAGGAATCAGGTGGCCTCCAGGGATCTGATGAGTGGCTGAGACGGGAGGGGCATATGTGAAAATGTATTTCCCAGGCTCATGGTGGGCACCGTCGGGCTTTTTATAAGTTTTATAATTGCATCCTTAGTGCCCAGCTATGATACATACATACAAAGGAGCCAGTCCGTATGGCACTCTCCCTCTAAGACTGTCCTTTGTCCTTTGTCCTTTGAAATCAGAAATGTTTAGTCCAGCCTTAGTGTTTATCCAGAACAATTGTACTTATTCGGATCCGACTAGTGTAAGGTTGTAATTGAGGCTGCTGGCAACGAAATCAATAGACTGTGTGTATATAACATTAATACTCCCAAACACCTTTATTATGGTCCCACATTTCTCAACTAAGGCATCACCCGCCATCTAGGGCAGATAGGAGCTACAGACGTGGACAAAATTGTTGGTACCCTTTGGTCAATGAAAGAAAAAGTCACAATGGTCACAGAAATAACTTTAATCTGACAAAAGTAATAATAAATTAAAATTCTATAAATGTTAACCAATGAAAGTCAGACATTGTTTTTCAACCATGCTTCAACAGAATTATGTAAAAAAATAAACTCATGAAACAGGCATGGACAAAAATGATGGTACCCCTAACTTAATATTTTGTTGCGCAACCTTTTGAGGCAATCACTGCAATCAAACGCTTCCTGTAACTGTCAATGAGACATCTGCACCTCTCAGCAGGTATTTTGGCCCACTCCTCATGAGCAAACTGCTCCAGTTGTGTCCGGTTTGAAGGGTGCCTTTTCCAGACTGCATGTTTCAGCTCCTTCCAAAGATGCTCAATAGGATTGAGGTCAGGGCTCATAGAAGGCCACTTTAGAATAGTCCAATTTTTTCCTCTTAGCCATTCTTGGGTGTTTTTAGCGGTGTGTTTTGGGTCATTGTCCTGTTGCAAGACCCATGACCTGCGACTGAGACCAAGCTTTCTGACACTGGCTAGTACATTTCTCTCTAGAATTCCTTGATAGTCTTGAGATTTCATTGTACCCTGCACAGATTCAAGACACCCTGTGCCAGACGCAGCAAAGCAGCCCCAGAACATAACAGAGCCTCCTCCATGTTTCACAGTAGGGACAGTGTTCTTTTCTTGATATGCTTCATTTTTTCGTCTGTGAACATACAGCTGATGTGCCTTGGCAAAAACTTCGATTTTTGTCTCATCTGTCCACAGGACATTCTCCCAGAAGCTTTGTGGCTTGTCAACATGTAGTTTGGCATATTCCAGTCTTGCTTTTTTATGATTCGTTTTCAACAATGGTGTCCTCCTTGGTCGTCTCCCATGTAGTCCACTTTGGCTCAAACAACGACGGATGGTGCGATCTGACACTGATGTTCCTTGAGCATGAAGTTCACCTTGAATCTCTTTAGAAGTCTTTCTAGGCTCTTTTGTTACCATTCGGATTATCCGTCTCTTAGATTTGTCATCAATTTTCCTCCTGCGGCCACGTCCAGGGAGGTTGGCTACAGTCCCATGGATCTTAAACTTATGAATAATATGTGCAACTGTACTCACAGGAACATCTAGTTGCTTGGAGATGGTCTTATAGCCTTTACCTTTAACATGCTTGTCTATAATTTTCTTTCTGATCTCTTGAGACAGCTCTTTCCTTTGCTTCCTCTGGTCCATGTCGAGTGTGGTACACACCATATCACCAAACAACACAGTGATTACCTGGAGCCATATATATAGGCCCAATGGCTGATTACAAGGTTGTAGACACCTGTGATGCTAATTAGTGGACACACCTTGAATTAACATGTCCCTTTGGTCACATTATGTTCTGTGTTTTCTAGGGGTACCATCATTTTTGTCCATGCCTGTTTCATGAGTTTATTTTTTTACATAATTCTGTTGAAGCATGGTTGAAAAACAATGTCTGACTTTCATTGGTTAACATTTATAGAATTTTAATTTATTATTACTTTTGTCAGATTAAAGTTATTTCTGTGACCATTGTGACTTTTTCTTTCATTGACCAAAGGGTACCAACAATTTTGTCCACGTCTGTATGTGGGTAAGGGTAAAGGGGTCATTAACAGAACCGGATTAGATGCCAGAATAGTTGCCAGATTTATGGTTCAGTTCATATGAATTGAAGTTTAATGCCCCAAATTTTAGGTTCAAAATTTTATGATGAATAATTTCATACTAGATCTTTATGGGGTAATGATCTCCAGACCCCCTGCTTCTATTATCAAAGCCATAAAGTTACATTTCTGTGTGCCTTCAGCCACCACTAGGGGGAGCTCACTGAATCATATCATAGGACAATGGCAGACAAACAGATTATCTAAATGATGGGGTCAGTCTTACACATCGGCATGTATCAATGATGTACGTTTGCTTCTCAGTTATATAGACAGTAAACTTTTTGCCATTTCTAGTAAATAACCCAGGGGATACTAAAATCCTCCCATGGTTGTGCCTGGTTTTTCACCTTTCTCAAGGGGGCAGATCTTGGAACTGAATTCTAGACTGACACAGATGGAAATATGTTTGCCTCTAGGAAAGAAATAGGAAGATAACAATAGGTTCAATAAATTGGGTCAGTGAGACGATGATGGAACTGGTTACAACACAATGTAACCTGCATCAATGTATCACATCTCCTCCCTGGTTACAATTATGTTACGTTCCGTAGCATCAGGCAATTCTAGAGCCACCTGCAGCTGCCACTAGGGGGAGCTCACTGCCCACTGAATAAACTCCAGCTAAGAACATCCACAGGCAACCTGAAAGGCATGTGAGGGGATCTTGACCCCTATGAAGAGTTAATCATCACATGACTTTGAATACATTTGATGAAATAAGGTGCCCCCTGTGCACATGGATATATGATATGTCCACCCTGGTTAGGACCACTAAGGCCATCTCTGTCCACTGCTATGTAGGATGCACGTTGATTTTCCAGCTCTGAGCGGTCTCCATAATCTGCATGTCGAATAACCCCACCCCTCCCCCGTCTCGCACCCTTGCTCCATGCCTATCTTTGTCTTCTCTTCTATTTCAGACACCTCTCAAATGGATTTTTTCCCAATCGTCTCCTTTTTGGGGCAGGTTCTTGCTACATAATTTACAAAATGGAGTGAATATTTTTTTAATAATCTTGTTTCCGTCTAATGTCGTGTATGTGTGGGACATACGGAGAAATGTGATGGCGTACAATCTGTAAACAAGAATAAATATGGTCATTCGTTATTGGCTCTGGCCTCCTTTTTTCATTTTCCTTCAAGTTCAAAAACTTTAGCAGATTTTACATTAAAAAAATTGTGATTAAAAAAAGCTACATTTAGTGGCTTCTGATGGCCACATCAACCTGCGACCAGGAGAGGGATGGACTAAGGCTGCCCTGGTCATCTCAAACTAGTGATGTCATCAAGGGTGTGCAGTGATGTCACTGAACATATCAAACCCAACCAATAGGATGGCAGTGTGGCTACCCCGTGCATCAGTCCTCCATCGCGGTTATGGACTTGGATCCCTAGTATCTGAGCTAACCATTGCATAACCATTCCAAATCTTTCTTCGATGGAGATCAATCAACTCTTATTACTTTTACCTGTAAGGACCTATGAAGGCCATTTGTGTTTGAGACCTTAAAAATGTTTTGGATAATTCCTCTTGATGGCTGACCATAGATCGGCCCACTGCTCAGACCCCCGGCAATCATCAGTGATCTACGGGATTATCTGACAAGTGTTGACATTTCCTGCACTGCCACCACAGGTGATATAAGGAATTACACCGCTTCCATTAACAGGGTCCTCAAGGGTGGCTAATAGATGAGGATCCTGACTGGGGAGAACCAACCCATTAAAAGGGTTGCTCACCTTTCTGCATGTTTTCTACAGACCCTTCAGCATTGCCAGATCCGCAGTGGTAATCATACTTACCTGATTCCGGCCCCTGGGTTCAAGCTACAGGTTCTGGGTCTCCAAGTGACGTGACCCAGTAAAGTACCGCATGAATGACATGTCACCGCTGTGGCCAGTCATTGGCTGCAGCAGTCATGTGACCTGGTGGACCTGCAGGGCAGCGATGGAGCCATAGACCTGTGGCGGGGATCAGGTAATTATGCTCTGGCTATGATGTGGGGTCTGTAGAAAACATGCAGAAAGGTGAACAATCCCTTTAATGTTAGGATATGTGTTTTCTAAGCCAGGAAACCCCCTTAAATTCTCAAGAACATTTCAAGTTGGCTTCCATCTTCAACACAGTTGATCATTTGCGATCGCCTATTGGTGTTGATTTCCTCTTGTCTTAGAAGATCCTACAACACAGAATAGTCAGTCACCATTATATATTCTCATGAGTACATGTCAGGTGGTGGTCTTGAGTCTGGAGCTCCAATGCAAAGCCCTAATGATGACCATCATGGCAATAAAGGAACTATTTTTTTTTTTGAGTCAACATGTTTATTTTTGACATGGTTCTTACCTACCAGCCTTCAGATCCTGTCTGCACACACTATGAAAGCCATTATATCATTCAACACAAAGGTTCGGTTGTATATGGAACAGAGGTATGGGAGGGACTGATGTAAACTTGGATCAAGTTCAAAGTGAAGATCTTGGCCGGGAGTGAATTCTATAAAAAAAAGGTCTCATGTAGGGTAAAGGGAAGGGTTTATGGGACATTCTCAGGGTTCTTAGCTCTATGGGTGAGGTCGACTCTATACAGAGGTGGTAACACCATGTAATAATTGAGTGTAAGTCACATGTTTGGATGATCACATCCTCTCTCATATTTTCTTGCAAAAGACGAAAAACAATCGTCCCCACCCAAATCCATAAGAACAGCATTTGCCCAAAAGAAAGGGAATAACACATTGGATCTTCTTCAAACAAGAAGTTGTATCATTAAAACTCGATGTTAAACAAGACTCACCTGGACCCTAATGTTAGGAGAGATCGGTGGCCATTACACACTTCTACACCAGTTACAAAGTCACATCCATCTCTGTATGGACAATGTATCTCCACAATGGCCGGACTTCTCAGTGACAGGATTTCTGTGGTCATCTCCTTCCATCTTGTTGACACTAGTCTTCCAGAATCCCATAATTTTTATGTCCTTTTGTCTTACTTATAAACCTTTTGAAACATAGTTCATCATTCTCATTTCTAGATCTTATGTCAATTTCCTTCATCATCTTTGAAGACCTTTAGTCCTTGAATCTATGTGTTTGACATTAAATGTTATGATTCCCGTCTTTTAAAGTCTGCAGTTGTCTCTTTCCTTCTGGACCTTGTGTCTTATTCTATCCCATTTGTGAAATTGTGTTTTCGCCTGTCTTCATTTCTCATATTAACTTCTAAACCATCGTCCAGCCTAGATGTATTGGGCTTTGTCTTTCCAGACAATATATTGTCTTCCCGTCTGTTTTCATCATAGATTTGGAGTCTTGGTCATTAC
The DNA here is from genome assembly GCF_014858855.1 of Bufo gargarizans. Lineage (NCBI taxonomy): Eukaryota > Metazoa > Chordata > Amphibia > Anura > Bufonidae > Bufo > Bufo gargarizans. The sequence goes on from NC_058089.1 coordinate 1,764,887, forward strand.
ATCTCCCCTTAACCCATTCTTACTGTTATATGGACTTAAATTTTGGTTCTATTCTTCCATACTCCATGTATGTTCCACCACACTCAAAATTGCATATATCTGTTAGTCCATCCTCGATCTAACCACCATTTCTAGACTGTTACTAGATGTTGAATCATCTCTAGATCCATTGTCTCGTCTTAGGATTCTCTTTTCCATTGTGTCCTCTCATCACAGCCTCCTCTGATGTTGGCAACCATTAGTTCTCTTTGGTTTTACAGTCAAATGTGTAATCTCTGGTTCCCACTTTATGTGATTATTATCGACATACCAACCTCTCTCACCGGGTACCATGTGGAAAGTCTGTAGTATCAGGTTTCTTTTGACGCCCTCCATCAGGTAGCCATAGATGTAAAAATGTGACAATAATCAGATGATTTTCCTATTTCATGACGTAAAGTCATGATTTTATTAAAGACACGGAGGCGAGTATTGCTATTCTCCTTCTTTACTCTGACCAATAGCAGCAAAGAACAAATAAAAATATTGACACATGTCATCAGCCCCTCCCCATAGTCTCTCTATAACAGGCCACACCGCCTGCAAATCCTCCTCTTTCTTTGTAAAACCGAACAGTCCAACCGAACCGCCAACCAGGAACCGGAACAGCCTGGGAACAAAAGCGCCCTCCATCCGGAAGCGAACAGGAACACCAGGAACAACCTTGAAGAACCTCCTGAAGCAGTCCACGTCACATGACCGGCTGGAACCGAACTGCCGACCCTCCGAACCAGGACGTAGAACAAAGGACATCACGGAACTGACCGATCTCAACCTGAAAAAAGGCGAAAACAGAACCATGATAGAAGCAAATTGGTGCACGGTAAGCACAAACAAATGGTTGCGACAAACCTACTCAGGAAAAAACTCAGAGTTATATCAATATGCAAATGACATACAATCAAAATCATTCCAATATGAAACTCACATAGGGAGGGAAATGTAGGGTGGGCAATACTCGCCTCCGTGTCTTTAATAAAATCATGACTTTACGTCATGAAATAGGAAAATCATCTGATTTTATTACAAGACCCGGAGGCTCATATTGCGAGTTCAAAGTTAAGACAAATTTTCAATGATTGACGAGAAAACGTGAGGACCTGGACGGAAGTAAAATTCTCTGAATGTGGACACTCTGGACCAGTCTGCCAATTTCAAAATGTCCTCCAACCTGGCGCCAGACACCGCCAAAGAGGTAGCGGATGCCCCCCTAGCGGAATGTGCCGAAAAAATGGAGGTGTCCACGCCCGCCAATTCCATGACCCACTTCATCCACCTAGCCAGCGTGGGAGTGGTCACCGGGGCAAAAGGACGAATGGTAGAGAGGAAAAGATGAGGAAACTCTCGTGAACGATGAAGGGAAGTGCGAGCTTCATACTCCTTGAGACATTCCACCGGACAGAGAGAAGGTGAGGCCGGGAAAGCCGGATAAGCGACTGAGCGTATGTGAGACTTGGTCCTCCTAGAGATGTCAAAGGAGACCCCCTCCGGAGTATACGAGCGGGCATCATAATCCAAAGCCCGGACGTCGGACACCCGCTTGCAGGAAATTAGACAGAAAAGAGTGACGAGCTTCGCCGACAGTTGCCTTAAGGACAGGTCTGAATTCTGAGGCCAAGAAGATAGAAAGGAAAGGACACAAGACACGTCCCAAGTAGCCGAAAATCTGGGTCTAGGAGGCCGGGACATCCGAGAGCCGCGCAATAGACGGCATACCAAAGGATGTTGCCCCGCAGGAGTACCATCAAACCCCTGGTGGGACGCAGAAATGGCCGACCTGAAAAGGCTGATCGTGCGATAGGCCTTGCCCTGGTCGAAAAGAGAAGACAGGAAGTGCAAGATCTCCGTCACAGGTGCCGAAACGGGATCCAAGTTCCTAGCCACGCACCAGCGATCCCAAGATCCCCAGGCAGATCTGTAAGATCTTCTGGTCCCTGGGGCCCAGGCGTTCTCCAAAAGGACTCTAGCTGTTCCCGAAACTCCCGGGACCTCCCAGGGTCCCCTGAAATTCGACACGCCAACAGGCGCAGAGACCCGTCCAGGAGAAGAGGATGCAGCTGGTGATTCGGACCTCGGAGGAGAGTCTGAGATGTCGGGAGCAGGTACGGGGTCTCTATCATCATCTCCAGAAGGTGAGGAAACCACGACTGGGAAGTCCAAAACGGGACCAGCAGAACCAGATCCGCTGAATGACGGCGCACTTGAATCAGGGTCCTGGGAATCAGTTGGAAGGGGGGGAATGCGTAGAGCAGACCCCGCGACCAATCCTGTAGGAACGCGTCCACAGCTTCGGCCTCTGGGTCCGGGCGCCAACTGTAGAAACGTGGCAGCTGCGCGTTCAAGCGGGAGGCAAACAGGTCGATACAGCAATGCCCCCAAAAAGGCGTTAAGGACCGGAACACCGCTGGATCTAACTGCCAATCGCTGGAGTCGGAGAGATATCGAGAACTCCAATCTGCCCGAATGTTCTGGACGCCCGGAAGATATTCCGCCAAGACAATCAACTCCTTGTCCAGACAGTAGTCCCAGAAATCCTTCGCCAACCGAGATAGGATGGTGGAACGTGTACCGCCCATGCCATTGATGTAACGCACTGCCGACACGTTGTCCATGCGAAGTTGAATGCAGGCCTTGGCCGTGTCTCTCGTGAAACTCCTGATTGCGAACGAACCTGCCAACAGTTCCAGCGCATTGATATGGAATCCCGCTTCGTCCGCTGACCAGCCGCCTCCGGTCGAGATCCCCTCGCAGTGAGCTCCCCAGCCCGACAGGCTGGCATCCGAATCCACCACGAAGTCCGGACAATGACCGAAAATGGCTTTGCCGTTCCAAGCTTGTAAATTGTGGATCCACCAGGACAACTCCTGCTTGGTTTCCTCGTCCAGGGAAATCCAATCCGCATAGGAAGCTCCTTTCCGGAGGTGGAAAATCTTCAGACGCTGGAGGGCCCGGTAATGTAGTGGGGCTGGGAAGACCGCCTGGATAGATGACGCTAGAAGCCCTATGATCCTGGCCAGTTGACGCAACGGGATCTGGGAGGACGACTTGGCTCTGCACAATTCCTTCCGAATGGACCGAACCTTGGACGGTGGTAGGCTGAGAGTCCCCGCCGTGGAATCCACCAGAAACCCCAGGAACTCCATCTCGCGAGCCGGGATGAGACAGGACTTCTCCTGATTGAGAAGGAAACCCAGCTCCAACAGGAGATCCATAGTCCAGCGAAGATGAGTCAGCAACACCGCATGATCCTGTGCCATGATCAGGATGTCGTCCAGATAGACGATGAGGCGAACTCCCCGACTGCGCAGCCAGGCCATAGCAGGGCGCATCAGCTTGGTGAAGCACCACGGAGCTGAAGAAAGGCCGAAAGGGAGGCACGTAAATCGCCAAACCCTGTCCTTCCAAAGGAAACATAGAAGGTCCCTGGACGCGTCCTCGACAGGGACGGTAAGATAAGCGTCCTTCAGGTCCAACTTGACCATCCAATCGCCCACTTGAAGTAGGTCCCGAAGGAGATGGATGCCCTCCATCTTGAAATGGCGGTACCTGACGAACGCGTTGAGAGCGCGTAAATTGATGACGGGCCGTAACTGGCCCCCTTTTTTCGCCACCAAGAAAATGTTGCTGATAACCGCGCCAGCGGATGCCGGAGCCGGCTCTATGGCCCCTTTGCGGAAGAGATCTGATAGCTCTGAGTCCACAAGTATGCGGCTCTCTACCGACAGCACTGCCGGGTGTGGAGGCGGAATGGACAGATGAGAAGATGTCAGCTCTATGCGGAAACCCCTGACCGTGGAGAGAATCCATTGGTCCGAGGTGATGCGCGACCAAGCTCGAGAAAAGAGCCGGAGTCTGCCCCCTACACAAACAGTCAAAGAATTGAAATGAGGCATCGGTCTTACCGTAAGGTCGTCTGGAACCAGGGTTTCCTCTGTATCCTCTAGGCCTCCAGGATCCTCCCCGGGAAGGGAAAAAGGATGATGACTCTCGCCTCTGCTCCTGGAACGCAGGTCTCTGGGAGAAGGAGCCTCTGCCCGTAGCACGGGACTGAAAATGGGCACGGCCGGACAGACGGCCCCTGAAACTGCCGGCCCTGGTAGAGACCCTACCGTGAAACACCCGCTTCATAGAACTTTGGGCCTTATCGAGTGCTGTAAACGCACCGACGAACCGTCCTAAGTCTTTAATAAAGGACTCGCCAAACAGCAGGCCCTGAGCCTCCTTACCGGCTTCGGTAAGCGCCAAGTTGGAGAGTTTAGGCTCAACCTTGAAAAGTATGGCCTTGCGCCGTTCAATAGCCAGGGACGTGTTAACGTTTCCTGCTACGCAAATCGCGCGCTGCACCCACTCGCGCAGCTCTAGAGGGTCTACCAGCTTACCCTCGACCTTGGCAACCTCGGCCAAGTCGAAAATCTTTGCCAGTGGGCCAAATATGTCCAGGAGCTTGTCCTGACACGCACGCAGGGCTGACTCCAGACCCTTTCTCGGATTCCACCCAGATTTGGCGAGGAATTGGGTCATTTTGGGGTCTACCACTGGAGTCTCGCAAACCCTGTTCGGGATTATGGGTCTGGGGCATTCTGCCCTAAGCTTGTTGCGCGCCTCTTTGAAGAGGGGGCAACGCACGCGGGCCTCCAAATATTTGGAGACGTGCTCCAACGGCAACCACTCCGCAGACCGAGGGTGGTGTAGGGAATCCGGGTCAAAGAGCGGTTCCCCTGATGGGTCTGTCAAGGACACACCTGCTGCCGAAACCATGGAGCTACACCCTGGTAAGGGGTTATCTTCCATGACCCCTGATGGGTCCTCCTCTGCCTCCTCAAAGGCGTCATCTAAAGCCTCCTCCTCAGATCCGATCTCAGAATCGGTATCCATTTCCTGCAGTGCTCTAGCACTTTTCCAGTTGCGCGTGCGTTCTGCCCGACGCGTACGGGCTCTCTTGCGCGGACCAAGCGCGCCAACATTGGTGGAAACATCATCACCGTTATTTCGTTTTCTGGAGGCAGATGGCCCTGGCCCGGTGGGTGAGGACACCATGACGGGCTGCGGGGTTTGGGAGGTAGCGGGATGGGCAGTAAGGGCCTGGGCAATCGATTGGGAAATGACCGAAGTCATAGATCCCATGGCAGCAGCAATGGCGCTAGACAGTGACGCCTGCAAATCAAAAACTCCATCACAAGGGGTCAGAGCATGACCATCCTTCCCCGAAGGGGTTAATTCAACTAGAGGAACAGCCTCCTCTGCAGGGCCCTGGCCACTATGTGCAGTGTTAGGCATGTTTAATTTCAGACTATATATATATAATCCTATAAACTGCGACTGATATAAGATCAAATCCTGCACAACTATGCTGGGGCTAGTGTACTGGTGAGGGGATTTGCCCCAGGCCAGTAGGAGGAAAAAACGCTGAGAACCTGTAAAGAAAAAAGCACCAGAGACAGACCGAGGCTGCCGGAGCTCCGATCTGCACAAGTCACACTGCGGAAGCCGGAAGCGCCCGAGATCTCGCGAGATCTCGAGCGCTCCTGCAAGAATGAGAGGAAGCGGAAGCAAGCCGCTCCGAGGTGAGTAGCGCGGGAACGAGGCGCCGGAAAAGAAGGGGGGAGGGAAGAGAAAAACCTCACAGAGGCACAGGCGCAGCAGGGGACAGAAACGTCCCACAGGCAAAAGAGGGGAAGCGCCGAATTAACCCCCCAATGACCCCCACAGACGAGGGAGAGCAAAAACCTTCCCCAAAACGGGGTGACACAAAATATATATATAAATCAAGAGCCCCCCCAAGGAGGGGAGGGGGGGAGCAGATAAAAACCAAAGATGAACAAAGAAAACAATATACAGACGTGGACAAAATTGTTGGTACCCTTTGGTCAATGAAAGAAAAAGTCACAATGGTCACAGAAATAACTTTAATCTGACAAAAGTAATAATAAATTAAAATTCTATAAATGTTAACCAATGAAAGTCAGACATTGTTTTTCAACCATGCTTCAACAGAATTATGTAAAAAAATAAACTCATGAAACAGGCATGGACAAAAATGATGGTACCCCTAACTTAATATTTTGTTGCGCAACCTTTTGAGGCAATCACTGCAATCAAACGCTTCCTGTAACTGTCAATGAGACATCTGCACCTCTCAGCAGGTATTTTGGCCCACTCCTCATGAGCAAACTGCTCCAGTTGTGTCCGGTTTGAAGGGTGCCTTTTCCAGACTGCATGTTTCAGCTCCTTCCAAAGATGCTCAATAGGATTGAGGTCAGGGCTCATAGAAGGCCACTTTAGAATAGTCCAATTTTTTCCTCTTAGCCATTCTTGGGTGTTTTTAGCGGTGTGTTTTGGGTCATTGTCCTGTTGCAAGACCCATGACCTGCGACTGAGACCAAGCTTTCTGACACTGGCTAGTACATTTCTCTCTAGAATTCCTTGATAGTCTTGAGATTTCATTGTACCCTGCACAGATTCAAGACACCCTGTGCCAGACGCAGCAAAGCAGCCCCAGAACATAACAGAGCCTCCTCCATGTTTCACAGTAGGGACAGTGTTCTTTTCTTGATATGCTTCATTTTTTCGTCTGTGAACATACAGCTGATGTGCCTTGGCAAAAACTTCGATTTTTGTCTCATCTGTCCACAGGACATTCTCCCAGAAGCTTTGTGGCTTGTCAACATGTAGTTTGGCATATTCCAGTCTTGCTTTTTTATGATTCGTTTTCAACAATGGTGTCCTCCTTGGTCGTCTCCCATGTAGTCCACTTTGGCTCAAACAACGACGGATGGTGCGATCTGACACTGATGTTCCTTGAGCATGAAGTTCACCTTGAATCTCTTTAGAAGTCTTTCTAGGCTCTTTTGTTACCATTCGGATTATCCGTCTCTTAGATTTGTCATCAATTTTCCTCCTGCGGCCACGTCCAGGGAGGTTGGCTACAGTCCCATGGATCTTAAACTTATGAATAATATGTGCAACTGTACTCACAGGAACATCTAGTTGCTTGGAGATGGTCTTATAGCCTTTACCTTTAACATGCTTGTCTATAATTTTCTTTCTGATCTCTTGAGACAGCTCTTTCCTTTGCTTCCTCTGGTCCATGTCGAGTGTGGTACACACCATATCACCAAACAACACAGTGATTACCTGGAGCCATATATATAGGCCCAATGGCTGATTACAAGGTTGTAGACACCTGTGATGCTAATTAGTGGACACACCTTGAATTAACATGTCCCTTTGGTCACATTATGTTCTGTGTTTTCTAGGGGTACCATCATTTTTGTCCATGCCTGTTTCATGAGTTTATTTTTTTACATAATTCTGTTGAAGCATGGTTGAAAAACAATGTCTGACTTTCATTGGTTAACATTTATAGAATTTTAATTTATTATTACTTTTGTCAGATTAAAGTTATTTCTGTGACCATTGTGACTTTTTCTTTCATTGACCAAAGGGTACCAACAATTTTGTCCACGTCTGTATATCTACACAAAGATATCTAATATGTGCAAAAAGACAGAGCAATAAAAATTTGAATACTTATCTCTGCGGTCAGCAGCAAAGAAAGAGGAGGATTTGCAGGCGGTGTGGCCTGTTATAGAGAGACTATGGGGAGGGGCTGATGACATGTGTCAATATTTTTATTTGTTCTTTGCTGCTATTGGTCAGAGTAAAGAAGGAGAATAGCAATATGAGCCTCCGGGTCTTGTAATAAAATCATAAATTATTATACCTATGGCATCAAACGAGGCAAGGATCAGAGAGAACCTCCACAAACTTCTACATGACCTCAGTGCTTCCAACCAGACTTGGCTCAAGTGAATGTTATTGCATTTGGTACAATTTACCATATTAAGATAAAAGGTTCAGTGTAACTCTGTTTATAAGAAGTCACAATATAACAGCAGGAGAGGTTAATGAATAACCCGCCTGTACTTTGGTCTTTGTGAGATGTAAATTTATGATTCCAGCGAGCAGCCTCTGAGGTGACTGATCGTATGTTCTCCACCAAGAGGGAAAATAACAATGCAGAAATCTGCTGAGTTTCATCCAAACCACAACAGGACCCTGGTACCCCATACACCGATCACGCTGGGTGTGTAAAACATCACAGCTGGAAGGTTCAGTATGAATCTGCTTTTATTCTTGGCCAGCAGTGGTCTTTAATTAATATCTTCAGATCTTGTGTCCTGTCCACTTCAGGAGAAAATAAACTTGTAGAAGAAGATCAAGTAACATCACCAAAGAGCGGATCCTGTAACTAGGAACGTCACTGGAACCTACAAGCTTTCCAAATAGTGGTGAAGAGTGAACTCTATAATAGATACAGCTTGAAGGATACTTTTTAAAATAGTTCCTCCTATCCTCATAAAGAACATATCTTCTATTTTATGTACCATCGATTACACGACTATTATAATACTGCTCCTATGTGCAAGAATATAACTACAATAATACTGCCTCCTATGCACAGGAATATAACTACTATAATACTGCTCCTATGTACAAGAATATAACTACTATAATACTGCCTCCTATGTAGAAGTATATAACTACTATAATACTGCTCCTATGTACAAGAATATAACTACTATAATACTGCCTCCTATGTACAAGAATATAACTACTATAATACTGCTCCTATGTACAAGAATATAACTACTATAATACTGCTCCTATGTACAAGAATATAACTGCTATAATACTGCTCCTATGTACAAGAATATAACTACCATAATACTGCCTCCTATGTACAAGAATATAACTACTATAATACTGCTCCTATGTGCAAGAATATAACTACTATAATACTGCCTCCTATGTGCAAGAATATAACTACTATAATACTGCTCCTATGTACAAGAATATAACTACTATAATACTGCTCCTATGTGCAAGAATATAACTACAATAATACTGCCTCTTATGCACAGGAATATAACTACTATAATACTGCTCCTATGTACAAGAATATAACTACAATAATACTGCCTCCTATGTGCAAGAATATAACTACTATAATCCTGCCTCCTATGTAGAAGTATATAACTACTATAATACTGCTCCTATGTACAGGAATATAACTACTATAATACTGCCTCCTATGTACAAGAATATAACTACTATAATACTGCTCCTATGTAAAATAATATAACTATTATAATACTGCCTCCTATGTAGAAGTATATAACTACTATAATGCTGCTCCTATGTACAGGAATATAACTACTATAATACTGCCTCCTATGTACAAGAATATAACTGCTATAATGCTGCTCCTATGTACAAGAATATAACTACTATAATACTGCTCCTATGTACAAGAATATAACTACTATAATACTGCCTCCTATGTAGAAGTATATAACTACTATAATACTGCCTCCTATGTAGAAGTATATAACTACTATAATACTGCCTCCTATGTACAGGAATATAACTACTATAATACTGCCTCCTATGTACAGGAATATAACTACTATAATACTGCTCCTATGTACAAGAATATAACTACTATAATACTGCTCCTATGTACAAGAAAATTACTACTATAATACTGCCTCCTATGTAGAAGTATATAACTACTATAATACTGCTCCTATGTACAAGAATATAACTACTATAATACGGCCTCCTATGTACAAGAATATAACCACTATAATACTGCTCCTATGTACAAGAATATAACTACTATAATACTGCTCCTATGTAGAAGAATATAACTACTATAATACTGCCTCCTATGTACAAGAATATAACTACTATAATACTGCTCCTATGTACAAGAATATAACTACTATAATACTGCTCCTATGTACAAGAATATAACTACTATAATACTGCTCCTATGTAGAAGAATATAACTACTATAATACTGCTCATATGTAGAAGAATATAACTACTATAATACTGCTTCCTATGTAGAAGTATATAACTACTATAATACTATACTAATCCTGCCCTGTGATCCAGTGAGGTTTCTTACCGGGCGCTCTCATTTCCATACGCTCTATTACGGTTTGTAGTTCTTGTTATTATTAGTACTGCCCTTTGTGGATGAGTTAACTCTTACCTCACTATACATTTTGCTAACGTCTGAGGATTTCTGGAATTAGACACGTATCGTCCGTTATGTCATATAGGGGCCACCATCCATGGTAAGTACCTGCACTGGTGGTGGAGCCTTGGCCGCTGCTTCTTCAGGATTAAGGGGAATCCCATGAGAGGACAACAACAAGCGTTGCGCTGCTGCCGGGTAATGGCTCATCATGCGGTGCCCATATAGCCGCCATTTGAGCTGTGAGTCACTATTTTGTCACTAGACATTGTTACTATGTGTCAATAAATGATGCTGAAGGCAACGTGAAGCAAACAAACACAAATTGCTCCAGACTGTGCTCCTCTGTCTGTCTGTCTGTCTGTCACCCCTGTACTTTTGGCTTTGGTTTGTCTGTCCTGCACTTGTGTCATTACCTGGGACGTGACGTGTCCTGCTCTCAGGTAGGTACCATACTTATCACATGGGGTGATGGAGCTGACACTTATGACGCGGCTTCTGTCTCACTTCAGCAGATGACATTGATCATGTAGATGAAGTAAATACCAGGCTCTTCCTAATGTACTGTGATTCTCCATATTGTCTCCTTTTCTGGCTGGATTCATTTTTCCATCTCATTATACACTACTCGTTTCCATGGTTACGACCACCCTACAATCCATCAATGGTGGTCGTGCTTGCACACTATAGGAAAAAGCACCAGCCTGTGTGCGTTCCCACGGTCCTGGCCACCAGAGAGGCCAGTGCTTTTTCCTATAGAGTGCAAGCAAGACCACCGCTGATGGATTGTAGGGTCGTCGTAGCCATGGAAACGAGCCGTGTATAATGTGATGGATAAAGGAATCCAGCCAGCAAAGGAGGCAACATGGAGAATCGCAATACATTAGGAAGCGCCTTGTAGTAACTTTCTCTACATGACAATGGGATTTGCTGGGGTGAGAGGACCCCTTTAACATTTATTGCAAAAATTAAATAAACTGAAAGAAAAGCCCCACAAACATAATGTCTGTGGGGCTTTTCTTTCAGTTTATAAACCTTTTTGCAGTGTTGGTATGTGGGGAGGGGCTGTGACAACCATTCGCTGTTTGACGCACTGGAGAGCGGTTGTCGGCTGTTACACATCAGGGAATCGCTTCCGCTGGATATTTAAATGCAATATCAGAATTTCTGGCATTTTGTTTTAAAAAGTCTCCTTAGCAAAACTGTCAGCGATCGTCTTCAGTGTCTTACTGATCCCTTACGGACGCCATACGTGTTTTTCAGACCGCAAAACACACAACGGTCGTGTGCATGTAGCCTAAATGAAGTAAATTACAAAAAAGTCCCCCCCCCCCCCCCCCCGAATGTAGAGTGAATTGAACCTCGCTGATCGCACATCCAGTGACCAGGTGTGCTGCTGCGGTCACCAGTAGGGGGCGACATTTATAATCTGTGTCCTGTATTTGGTGGGTCCCATATAAGTTACACAAGAGCCATCTGCAGGTGTGTGTCACCGGGCGGTGCATCTGCTTATAAGGGAAGGGTGGCAGTCTACGACGAGACGCCAAGAAACTCAATCCCCCCCCAGCGTGCGGCGCAGCGTCCGGAAAAAGGGTCTGACCTAACCGCTTTATGGGGCCGGAATTATCCGCGGTCAGTAGATCTGCCTATAAAACCGATCCGATGTACGGCTCCAGATGACTCAGCAACTGGCCCACCAGAGACAAGTCAGGCTGAGATACACGGCTCAGCAGACAGTATCACACAGGATAGGATTAGATACACAGCTCAGCAGACAGTATCACACAGGATAGGATTAGATACACAGCTCAGCAGGCAGTATCACACAGGATAGGATTAGATACACAGCTCAGCAGACTGTATCACACAGGATAGGATTAGATACACAGCTCAGCAGACAGTATCACACAGGATAGGATTAGATACACAGCTCAGCAGGCAGTATCACACAGGATAGGATTAGATACACAGCTCAGCAGACTGTATCACACAGGATAGGATTAGATACACAGCTCAGCAGACAGTATCACACAGGGTAGGATTAGATACACAGCTCAGCAGACAGTATCACACAGGATAGGATTAGATACACAGCTCAGCAGACAGTATCACACATGATAGGGTTAGATACACAGCTCAGCAGGCAGTATCACACAGGAGAGGATTAGATACACAGCTCAGCAGACAGTATCACACATGATAGGATTAGATACACAGCTCAGCAGACAGTATCACACAGGATAGGATTAGATACATGGCTCAGCAGACAGTATCACACAGGATAGGATTAGATACACGGCTCAGCAGGCAGTATCACACAGGATAGGATTAGATACACAGCTCAGCAGACAGTATCACACAGGATAGGATTAGATACACAGCTCAGCAGGCAGTATCACACAGGATAGGATTAGATACATGGCTCAGCAGACAGTATCACACAGGATAGGATTAGATACACGGCTCAGCAGACAGTATCACACAGGATAGGATTAGATACATGGCTCAGCAGACAGTATCACACAGGATAGGATTAGATACACGGCTCAGCAGGCAGTATCACACAGGATAGGATTAGATACACAGCTCAGCAGACAGTATCACACAGGATAGGATTAGATACACAGCTCAGCAGGCAGTATCACAGGATGGGATTAGATACACAGCTTAGCAGACAGTATCACACAGGATAGGATTAGATACACAGTTCAGCAGACAGTATCACGCAGGATAGGATTAGATACACAGCTTAGCAGGCAGTATCACACAGGATAGGATTAGATACACAGCTCAGCAGGCCGTATCACACAGGAAAGGATTAGATACACAGCTCAGCAGGCAGTATCACACAGGATAGGATTAGATACACAGCTCAGCAGACAGTATCACACAGGATAGGATTAGATACACAGCTCAGCAGACAGTATCACACATGATAGGATTAGATACACAGCTCAGCAGTCAGTATCACACAGGAGAGGATTAGATACACAGCTCAGCAGGCAGTATCACAGGATGGGATTAGATACACAGCTCAGCAGACAGTATCACACAGGATAGGATTAGATACACAGCTCAGCAGACAGTATCACACAGGACAGGATTAGATACACAGCTCAGCAGACAGTATCACACAGGACAGGATTAGATACACAGCTCAGCAGACAGTATCACACAGGATAGGATTAGATACACGGCTCAGCAGACAGTATCACACAGGATAGGATTAGATACACAGCTTAGCAGGCAGTATCACACAGGATAGGATTAGATACAGCAGCTCAGCAGACAGTATCACACAGGATAGGATTAGATACACAGCTCAGCAGACACTATCACACAGGATAGGATTAGATACACGGCTCAGCAGGCAGTATCACACAGGACAGGATTAGATACATCAGCTCAGCAGACAGTATCACACAGGATAGGATCAGATACATAGCTCACCAGACAGTATCACACAGGATAGGATTAGATACACAGCTCGGCAGACTGTATCACACAGGATAGGATTAGATACACAGCTCAGCAGACAGTATCACACAGGATAGGATTAGATACACAGCTCAGCAGACAGTATCACACAGGATAGGATTAGATACACAGCTCAGCAGACAGTATCACACACTGTAGGATTAGATACACAGCTCAGCAGGCAGTATCACACAGGATAGGATTAGATACACAGCTCAGCAGGCAGTATCACACAGGAGAGGATTAGATACACAGCTTAGCAGGCCGTATCACACAGGAAAGGATTAGATACACAGCTTAGCAGGCCGTATCACACAGGAAAGGATTAGATACACAGCTCAGCAGGCAGTATCACACAGGATAGGATTAGATACACAGCTCAGCAGACAGTATCACTCAGGATAGTATTAGATACAGCAGTTTAGCAGATTGTAATTAATATAACATCATAATCTTAGATACAGCAGCTCAGCAGACAGTATTACATGTGAGGATTAGATACACAACTCAGAAGACACAACAAATATGATAGGATTAGATACAGCCGCATAGCAGACTACATCACACATGATGAGCTTAGATACAGCTTCTCAGAAGACCATCACACATGAGCTTAGATACAGCTGCTCAGCAGACAATCACACATGATGAGCTTAGATACAGCTTCTCAATGGACCATCACACATGATGAGCTTAGATACAGCTTCTCAATGGACCATCACACATGATGAGCTTAGATACAGCTGCTCAGCGGACCATCACACATGATGAGCTTAGATACAGCTGCCCAGCAGACGTCACACATGATAAGCTTAGATACAGCTGCCCAGCAGCCCATCACACACGATGAGCTTAGATACAGCAGCCCAGCAGACCGTCTCTTCCAGGGACACATTACTGACAGACATGACAGGACACGTGAAGATCTGCCCCGAGGAGAAGAGTAAAGTGAATATCTGTTCCCCATAGAAATCTAGAATTACTGTCCTCAGTCCACAGATCCCTTTAGTTGCTGTAGAACTACAAGTCCCAGACGTTCATTCTGAGACCGGAGCCCCCACTTCTGATATTACAGGGTGTACATTATGTGACCCTCCATGTCCTTCTGTGATTATACCTGCAATTCTATTGAACCTGCACTACAAGTCCCAGCATTCTTGTATGCTTAGAGGTGTAGCTTCCTGTAAATTACATATATAGCGGACACTTTGGAGGTTATGACCCTTAATCTCTGAGCCCCCAATACACAACAGAGCCCCCCATATACCTGCCTGTCGCTGGAGCCGCAGTCACTTCTTCTGGTTCCTTTGCAATACAGTCTGCGCCCAGCAGGAACCAGTGCAACCAGTTCTACACATGTGAACCAGAGCGCGCTCCGCTGTTGACCTTACTATAGTGCACACAAGGAGGGGAACTCGTTACCTGGAATCCACATGATACCGTTCTAAGGTATTTATCATCTCCAGTGACTTTGCTTATCTTGTATTAGCCTTCTGTTTTATGCTCCGTTCACAGCTAAAGCTGCATCTAGACCTCTGCTGATTGCCCTTGGTAATTTCTCACCTCCCACATTTCAATGTTTTCTGATAACTGGACATCAGCAGATTTCGGAAATGCAGGTTTGGATGTGACTAGAGAAGAATGCATCGAATAGAAGCAGTACAAGAAAAAACTATAATGCTTGCAGAGTTCCTCACACACTACCCGATATTCACCGTCCTATAGGATGTGGACGCCGTGTCATGTGACCAGCAAAACACAACATGGAATTTTTTGAAAAAGCTCACATTTATTCGGGTATATTCACACCCGTACCGCAATGCATGGGCACCTGAATCGCGGCGCGGACCCATTCAAGTGAATGTGACATGTCCTATCTTTTGCGGTGCGGAGCCACAGACCAAAGAGCCCACAGAATGGCGTCTGATCCGTCCCTCCACACCGCGCCGTATCTTGAGGATTGCAGACCCATTTAAGTCAATAGGTCCGCATTCGTGATACGGGATTCACAGACAGTCTATGGTCGTGTATGGACCCTTAGGCCTCATGCACACGACCTTATGTATTTGGCTGTCCTCAAAAAAGGGATCCGCAAAAAATACGGATTACGTCCATGTGTTGGCCCCTAATAGAACAGTCCTATCCTTGTCCGTAATGCGACAATAATAGGACATGTTCAATTTTTTTGTGGAATGCAAATACGGACACAGAATGCACACGGAGTAACTTCCGTTTTATTTATTTTTTTGCGGACTCATCGAAATGAATGGTTCCGTATATGGGCCGAAAAAAAAAAAAGAACGGACATGGAAAGAAAATACGTTTGTGTGCGTGAGGTCTTAAAGTAAGATTTGTACACTGCGGGAAAAGTGTGAAGCAGGCCCAAATATGGCAGCCGAGAGATGCGAGCTTGTAGAATCCGTGTGATTCCCGCACCCCCTGCGATGAACCCCGCTCTAAACATTGGGGGACAGTGCGCTGCAGATGCATCCAGTCTCCGCAGACAGACAGATACATCTCCCTTGCAC
Source organism: Bufo gargarizans (assembly GCF_014858855.1). Taxonomy (NCBI): domain Eukaryota; kingdom Metazoa; phylum Chordata; class Amphibia; order Anura; family Bufonidae; genus Bufo; species Bufo gargarizans. The sequence continues at coordinate 1,780,979 of NC_058089.1, forward strand.
TGATACAATGTTGCAAACTGTCACTACCCAAACTGAAAAGCGAACCCCAGAAGTGTGACAAATAAGGGGTACAGCGATAGCGGTCACACCCAGCCCTGGCGCTGGGGGGGCTGAATGACCCCTCTGCCACATCAGACAGTATTATAGAGGACACTTGGTAAATGAAGGGGTCTTCTTTCCGATTTTGCATACAAGTTATGCATCCAGCAGACCCTCACCTGCAGAAGGGCAGACACTATCAATGCTACCAGGGCGGGCAGCAGGCGTCCTCCTCCTCCGACCCCTCAAACACCCACCGTCGCCTCCTTTCTGATTTTGGCACCAGCAGGAAGGAGGTAGGATGGTGTTTCCATCCACTGGTGGCAAGCAGAGCTCTTGAAATGGTGAGGAATTGTAACAGAACTTTTTACTGTAGAATGGTAACTGTTAAATACAGCACAGGGGCCTGATATCTGAAGGGGCCCCCATGTGAGCACGGATCCATTCCGGGCCCCCAGCCCCCATGCCGAGTAGGAGCCCCACTCAATAAGGAGAGAAAGTTAGATCTACAGTAAACTGGTAGCAGAACAAACAGAGTAAAGCGAGCGGAACCGGCCCTGGGATTTCTCGCCCAGCGGCCATGAATGGGACTTTTGTTAGAACCGCGGCCCGAAAACACAAGACGTAAAAATAACTTTTCCTAATTCTTTGATCTTTTCTACATTCTTTGGAGCGGCGGGCGGCGTCCTGTGCGTGGAATCGGGCTGCGACATTGTCACAGATGCTCGGCTCAGAAATAGTTGTCTGACTTGCGTCCAGAGGAGACGCGAGGTCCGGGCGGTGAGCGCACCGCCAGCGCGCAGGACACAAGCGATTACTGGCCTCTTGGCTGTCATTAGCTCCTTGGAAGGAATGTCATGTTCGCAGAGCTGGCGGGAAGAGGCAAATGTGACTTAGCGGCATCTCTGGATTAACACCGCAGCGGCCAGCTGGGGCATTCGCAGACCTCTTGGCACCGCACTCCTGTCACCCGATATCGATGTGTGGGAATCTTCTACATGAGCAGCGAATGCAGAGTGACAACCACGTGCATCCCTGGTGGGTGACCACGGCTCCAGTGCATGTAGATGCAGCCACGGACGGACTCGCCATATGTGCTGCAGAGAAAAAGAACAAAGACGCCTGAGGGCGCTGCCATGTCACGCGTCGGCGCTCTCTGTGGGGCGCACTGTTGTCAAACTGAAGAGGATGTGGCCACAATGTAACCTGACACGAGGGTGACCTGAACGAGGCTTTCTCATGGGCCCTGAAAGCTATAGGCCCCGTTCACACAGCGAGTTTTCCGTGCGGGTGCAATGCGTGACGCGAACACATAGCGCCTGCACTGAATCCGGACCCATTCATTTCAATGAAGCATTTTTTTTTCATGCAACAGTTCTGCGTTGTGTGAAAATCGCAGCATGTTTTATAGTCAGCGTTTTTCGCGCAGCCCTGGCCCCATAGAAGTGAATGGGGCTCCAGTGAAAAACGCATCACATCCGGAAGCAAGTGCGGACGCAATGTGTTTTTCACTGATGGTTACTAAGAGATGTTGTTTGTAAACCTTTAGTTTTTAATCACGTGAGTGAAAAACGCATCAAAACGCATCGCACCTGTGCGGAAAAAACGGAACAAATGAGCGCAATCGCAGACCAAACTGACTGAACTTGCAAACTGGTGTGAGTTTCACTGAACACATCCGGACCTAATCCGTCACGCTCGTGTGAAAGAGCCCATAGGGCCACATCACAGTTCTGTAATCAACCTGCTGGGAGTTGTAGTTGCACTGCGCCTGTGGTGACACCTTGGTGCCATAGTACTATCCCGTATATGGCAGACGCAGAGACATGAGCCGTTCCTGCGCCCAATAACTTCTGCCCTTGTCGGGGAATATACGGCAAATTAATAATCTGTTCCCGGCGGAGCTCTGCAGAGATGGAAACGGGAATTACGCAGATTTCTTGGACATATTTTTCAAAGTTAAAAACTCCCATCTATTATACCGTACCCCTCCCCCCTCACAGCAAGTGTTTTCTAGCGACCGCCTCTTTATGGGAGGGAAAAGGGTTAGGCCTCATGCACACGGCCATTGTTTTGGTCCGCACACGAGACGCAGTTTTTGTGGTTCGGGTGCGGACCCATTCACTTCAATGGGGCCGCATCCGTTGTCCGCAAAATAAATATAACCTGTCCTAGTCTTGTCCACATATCAATGACTGTCCGCGCCGTCCTGCAAATTGTGGAACGCACACGGGCACTATCCCTGTTTTGCGGATCCGCGATTTGTGGATTCCAAAACACACAATGGCCTTAAAATGTTGGTAAACACTGATTGATGTCCAAGTCGTTGGGCGGCGCTGGCAGAGCAGTGATGTAGCGCTCAGCTCCAGCTTTCCCAGAGTCCTGAATGGCAGATTCTCTATATACAGTACAGGGACGGGACTCTAGGGGGCGCAGCGGAGGGCCCTGGGGCCTATTTTTTCAAACTCTGTGCTGTCCCTCCATTATTCCTCTTGTAAATAATGAATATAGTCATAGCCGGTTGTACCGCTCCTCTGTCGGACCCTGAGGGGCACACCCATGTATATCCTGGAGGAATAACAGAGGCTCGCATGCCCCCACGGCCGGTTCTAATGGGGGTCCAGTTACAGATCAGACTTTTGATACAGTGACCAGGAAATCTTTCCCAAATGGCGGCCCATTTTAATTGCCCCAAAGCTGCTGTCAGCCGCCACTTCTGCCTCCCAGTTGTATACTTGCTGTTCAGGGTTCTGGATAAGGTTCTGTAAATCTCATCTAATATGCTGAGAGTAGTAGTCCTCTTTACCCTATGCCGGACTTTTGCTGTTCCTACCAGAACTGGTGGCACTTGCCCATGTGCCGTGTCAGATACTGAGCCCTAATCACAAGGAAGCCGCCATGCTTTTTCCACACAGGCTGAGGATTGCAGGTGCTCTGCTGCCCTCTGGTGGCGGAATACAGAGTCGGCAACAAGTAATAAGCGACTTTTAGTTTTTTTTAAGAATCATCACTTTTGAATAATTTGAGGCGTCCCCTGCATTTACTCATCAGTCATTATTACCACGTATTCATCTCCCAGCAGCAGCGCCATTTCTCCCATAGACCGTATCGCTTACACGCCTCATCCACCCGCTGGAGCTGGTTTTTCCTATTTGCGCCCATGTCCTGACTACTATAGTATTTATCTGGGTGCAGTATGACCCTGTCAGTGGGCACTATATAGCAGTATTTATCTGGGTGCAGTATGATCCTGTCAGTGGGCACTATATAGCAGTATTTATCTGGGTGCAGTATGATCCTGTCAGTGGGCACTATATAGCAGTATTTATCTGGGCGCAGTGTGACCCTGTCAGTGGGCACTATATAGCAGTATTTATCTGGGTGCAGTATGATCCTGTCAGTGGGCACTATATAGCAGTATATATCTGGGTGTGGTATGACCCTGTCAGTGGGCACTATATAGCAGTATTTATCTGGGCGCAGTATGGCCCTGTCAGTGGGCACTATATAGCAGTATTTATCTGGGCACAGTGTGACCCTGTCAGTGGGCACTATATAGCAGTATTTATCTGGGCGCAGTATGACCCTGTCAGTGGGCACTATATAGCAGTATTTATCTGGGTGTGGTATGACCCTGTCAGTGGGCACTATATAGCAGTATTTATCTGGGCGCAGTATGACCCTGTCAGTAGGCACTATATAGCAGTATTTATCTGGGCGCAGTATGACCCTGTCAGTGGGCACTATATAGCAGTATATATCTGGGCACAGTATGACCCTGTCAGTGGGCACTATATAGCAGGATTTATCTGGGCGCAGTATGGCCCTGTCAGTGGGCACTATATAGCAGTATATATCTGGGTGCAGTATGACCCTGTCAGTGGGCACTATATAGCAGTATTTATCTGGGTGTGGTATGACCCTGTCAGTGGGCACTATATAGCAGTATTTATCTGGGCGCAGTATGACCCTGTCAGTAGGCACTATATAGCAGTATTTATCTGGGCGCAGTGTGACCCTGTCAGTGGGCACTATATAGCAGTATATATCTGGGCACAGTATGACCCTGTCAGTGGGCACTATATAGCAGTATATATCTGGGCGCAGTATGACCCTGTCAGTGGGCACTATATAGCAGTATATCTGGGCACAGTATGACCCTGTCAGTGGGCACTATATAGCAGTATATATCTGGGCACAGTATGACCCTGTCAGTGGGCACTATATAGCAGTATATATCTGGGCGCAGTATGACCCTGTCAGTGGGCACTATATAGCAGTATTTATCTGGGCGTAGTATGACCCTGTCAGTGGGCACTATATAGCAGTATATATCTGGGTGCAGTATGACCCTGTCAGTGAGCACTATATAGCAGTATATATCTGGGCACAGTATGACCCTGTCAGTGGGCACTATATAGCAGTATATATCTGGGCGCAGTATGACCCTGTCAGTGGGCACTATATAGCAGTATTTATCTGGGCGCAGTATGACCCTGTCAGTGAGCACTATATAGCAGTATATATCTGGGCACAGTATGACCCTGTCAGTGGGCACTATATAGCAGTATATATCTGGGCGCAGTATGACCCTGTCAGTGGGCACTATATAGCAGTATTTATCTGGGCGTAGTATGACCCTGTCAGTGGGCACTATATAGCAGTATTTATCTGGGCACAGTGTGACCCTGTCAGTGAGCACTATATAGCAGTATTTATCTGGGCGCAGTATGACCCTGTCAGTGAGCACTATATAGCAGTATTTATCTGGGCACAGTGTGACCCTGTCAGTGGGCAATATAAAGCAGTATATATCTGGGTGCAGTATGACCCTGTCAGTGAGCACTATATAGCAGTATTTATCTGGGCGCAGTATGACCCTGTCAGTGGGCACTATATAGCAGTATTTATCTGGGCGCAGTATGACCCTGTCAGTGGGCACTATATAACAGTATTTATCTGGGCGCAGTATGACCCTGTCAGTGGGCACTATATAGCAGTATTTATCTGGGCACAGTGTGACCCTGTCAGTGGGCACTATAAAGCAGTATATATCTGGGCGCAGTATGACCCTGTCAGTGGGCACTATAAAGCAGTATATATCTGGGCGCAGTATGACCCTGTCAGTGGGCACTATATAGCAGTATTTATCTGGGCGCAGTGTGACCCTGTCAGTAAGCACTATGTAGCAGTATTTATCTGGGCGCAGTGTGACCCTGTCAGTGGGCACTATATAGCAGTATTTATCTGGCACAGTATGACCCTGTCAGTGGGCACTATATAGCAGTATTTATCTGGGCACAGTATGACCCTGTCAGTGGGCACTATGTAGCAGTATTTATCTGGGCGCAGTGTGACCCTGTCAGTGGGCACTATGTAGCAGTATTTATCTGGGCGCAGTGTGACCCTGTCAGTGGGCACTATATAGCAGGATTTATCTGGGCGCAGTATGACCCTGTCAGTGGGCACTATATAGCAGTATTTATCTGGGCTCAGTATGACCCTGTCAGTGAGCACTATATAGCAGTATTTATCTGGGCGCAGTGTGACCCTGTCAGTGGGCACTATAAAGCAGTATATATCTGGGCGCAGTATGACCCTGTCAGTGGGCACTATATAGCAGTATTTATCTGGGCGCAGTATGACCCTGTCAGTGGGCACTATATAGCAGTATTTATCTGGGCGCAGTGTGACCCTGTCAGTGGGCACTATAAAGCAGTATATATCTGGGCGCAGTATGACCCTGTCAGTGGGCACTATATAGCAGTATTTATCTGGGCGCAGTATGACCCTGTCAGTGGGCACTATGTAGCAGTATTTATCTGGGCGCAGTATGACCCTGTCAGTGGGCACTATATAGCAGTATTTATCTGGGCGCAGTGTGACCCTGTCAGTGGGCACTATAAAGCAGTATATATCTGGGCGCAGTATGACCCTGTCAGTGGGCACTATATAGCAGTATTTATCTGGGCGCAGTATGACCCTGTCAGTGGGCACTATATAGCAGTATTTATCTGGGCGCAGTGTGACCCTGTCAGTGGGCACTATATAGCAGTATTTATCTGGGCGCAGTGTGACCCTGTCAGTAAGCACTATGTAGCAGTATTTATCTGGGCGCAGTGTGACCCTGTCAGTGGGCACTATATAGCAGTATATATCTGGCACAGTATGACCCTGTCAGTGGGCACTATATAGCAGTATTTATCTGGCACAGTATGACCCTGTCAGTGGGCACTATGTAGCAGTATTTATCTGGGCGCAGTGTGACCCTGTCAGTGGGCACTATATAGCAGTATTTATCTGGGCACAGTATGACCCTGTCAGTGGGCACTATGTAGCAGTATTTATCTGGGCGCAGTGTGACCCTGTCAGTGGGCACTATGTAGCAGTATTTATCTGGGCGCAGTGTGACCCTGTCAGTGGGCACTATATAGCAGGATTTATCTGGGCGCAGTATGACCCTGTCAGTGGGCACTATATAGCAGTATTTATCTGGGCGCAGTATGACCCTGTCAGTGAGCACTATATAGCAGTATTTATCTGGGCGCAGTGTGACCCTGTCAGTGGGCACTATAAAGCAGTATATATCTGGGCGCAGTATGACCCTGTCAGTGGGCACTATATAGCAGTATTTATCTGGGCGCAGTATGACCCTGTCAGTGGGCACTATATAGCAGTATTTATCTGGGCGCAGTGTGACCCTGTCAGTGGGCACTATAAAGCAGTATATATCTGGGCGCAGTATGACCCTGTCAGTGGGCACTATATAGCAGTATTTATCTGGGCGCAGTATGACCCTGTCAGTGGGCACTATGTAGCAGTATTTATCTGGGCGCAGTATGACCCTGTCAGTGGGCACTATATAGCAGTATTTATCTGGGCGCAGTGTGACCCTGTCAGTGGGCACTATAAAGCAGTATATATCTGGGCGCAGTATGACCCTGTCAGTGGGCACTATATAGCAGTATTTATCTGGGCGCAGTATGACCCTGTCAGTGGGCACTATATAGCAGTATTTATCTGGGCGCAGTGTGACCCTGTCAGTGGGCACTATATAGCAGTATTTATCTGGGCGCAGTGTGACCCTGTCAGTAAGCACTATGTAGCAGTATTTATCTGGGCGCAGTGTGACCCTGTCAGTGGGCACTATATAGCAGTATATATCTGGGTGTAGAATGACCCTGTCAGTAGGCACTATATAGCAGTATATATCTGGGCGCAGTGTGACCCTGTCAGTGGGCACTATATAGCAGGATTTATCTGGGCGCAGTGTGACCCTGTCAGTGGGCACTATATAGCAGGATTTATCTGGGCGCATTATGACCCTGTCAGTGGGCACTATATAGCAGGATTTATCTGGGCGCATTATGACCCTGTCAGTGGGCACTATATAGCAGTATTTATCTGGACGCGGTATGACCCTGTCAGTGGGCACTATATAGCAGGATTTATCTGGGCGCAGTATGGCCCTGTCAGTGGGCACTATATAGCAGTATATATCTGGGTGCAGTATGACCCTGTCAGTGGGCACTATATAGCAGTATTTATCTGGGTGCAGTGTGACCCTGTCGGTGGGCACTATATAGCAGTATATATCTGGGCGCAGTATGACCCTGTCATTTGCTAAAGTGAGAGGACCCCTTTAACAGGGACTGTGTGAGAAGGAACCCAGAGCAGCACCGACGATACTGGTTCTGTCTTATCAGTTGTGGGGTCCATAGCATTAGAAAATAAAAACATCCAGTCCATGTGCGGTACAGGCTTCCTGAACCCCCTATTCTAGTAAATGGGACGTAAAACCTGTCGAGGCACAACCTCAGAAACATCACATTAGTACATGACGGGATTATCACCATACAGGAATAGCGGAGTATGAAATCTCGAGGATTTTGGAGACTGTCCAGCCTTAGATTTCTATATTTCTTTTCTTGTGCTGATGATTTAACAAGGTCTTATTAAAATATTATGTTACCAAAGACTCATCCCGAGAGCAGAGAGCGACCTGAGAGGTCTGAGTGTATCACTTAAAGGGCAACTCCAGCGCTAATATCCATGCTACTGTCTATAGGAGCAGTATTATAGCAGTTATATTCCTGTACATAGGAGCAGTATTATAGTAGTTATATTCTAGTACATAGGAGCAGTATTATAGTAGTTATATTCTTGTACATAGGAGCAGTATTATAGTAGTTATATTCTTGTACATAGGAGCAGTATTATAGTAGTTATATTCTTCTACATAGGAGCAGTATTATAGTAGTTATATTCTTGTACATAGGAGCAGTATTATAGTAGTTATATTCTTGTACATAGGAGCAGTATTATAGTAGTTATATTCTTGTACATAGGAGCAGTATTATAGTAGTTATATTCTTGTACATAGGAGCAGTATTATAGTAGTTATATTCTTGTACATAGGAGGCAGTATTATAGTAGTTATATTCTTGTACATGGGAGCAGTATTATAGCAGTTATATTCTTGTACATAGGATGCAGTATTATAGTAGTTATATTCTTGTACATAGGAGCAGTATTATAGTAGTTATATTCTTGTACAGAGGAGCAGTATTATAGTAGTTATATTCCTGTACATAGGAGGCAGTATTATAGTAGTTATATTCTTGTACATGGGAGCAGTATTATAGTAGTTATATTCCTGTACATAGGAGCAGTATTATAGTAGTTATATTCCTGTACATAGGAGGCAGTATTATAGTAGTTATATTCTTGTACATAGGAGGCAGTATTATAGTAGTTATATTCCTGTACATAGGAGGCAGTATTATAGTAGTTATATTCTTGTACATTGGAGCAGTATTATAGTAGTTATATTCCTGTACATAGGAGCAGTATTATAGTAGTTATATTCCTGTACATAGGAGGCAGTATTATAGTAGTTATATTCTTGTACATAGGAGGCAGTATTATAGTAGTTATATTCCTGTACATAGGAGGCAGTATTATAGTAGTTATATTCTTGTACATTGGAGCAGTATTATAGTAGTTATATTCCTGTACATAGGAGCAGTATTATAGTAGTTATATTCCTGTACATAGGAGCAGTATTATAGTAGTTATATTCCTGTACATAGGAGGCAGTATTATAGTAGTTATATTCTTGTACATAGGAGGCAGTATTATAGTAGTTATATTCCTGTACATAGGAGCAGTATTATAGTGGTTATATTCTTGTACATAGGAGCAGTATTATAGCGGTTATATTCCTGTACATAGGAGCAGTATTATAGTAGTTATATTCCTGTACATAGGAGCAGTATTATAGTAGTTATATTCTTGTACATAGGAGCAGTATTATAGTAGTTATATTCTTGTACATAGGAGCAGTATTATAGTAGTTATATTCTTGTACATAGAAGGCAGTATTATAGTAGTTATATTCTTGTACATAGGAGGCAGTATTATAGTAGTTATATTCCTGTACATAGGAGCAGTATTATAGTAGTTATATTCCTGTACATAGGAGGCAGTATTATAGTAGTTATATTCTTGTACATAGGAGGCAGTATTATAGTAGTTATATTCCTGTACATAGGAGCAGTATTATAGTGGTTATATTCTTGTACATAGGAGCAGTATTATAGCGGTTATATTCCTGTACATAGGAGCAGTATTATAGTAGTTATATTCCTGTACATAGGAGCAGTATTATAGTAGTTATATTCTTGTACATAGGAGCAGTATTATAGCAGTTATATTCTTGTACATAGGAGCAGTATTATAGTAGTTATATTCTTGTACATAGGAGCAGTATTATAGTAGTTATATTCCTGTACATAGGAGCAGTATTGTAGTAGTTATATTCTTGTACATAGGAGCAGTATTATAGCAGTTATATTCTTGTACATAGGAGGCAGTATTATAGTAGTTATATTCCTGTACATAGGAGCAGTATTGTAGTAGTTATATTCTTGTACATAGGAGGCAGTATTATAGTAGTTATATTCTTTCTTGATAAATTTAATTCACTGTGTCTTTGCTTTTATCTTATGTTAATAATCTTTTTTGGTGATGAATCTGCAGATGAACCATCTTCACCCAAGAAATCCCGGAGTGATTCATTCTTTAAGATTTTCAAGAGAAGAAGTTCATCTGTGTCTACGGAGTGGAAATCAGTCAGGATTGGCCCAGAGGAGGAGACGGCCGATAATAACCTGCTGGCCGTCCGTGTCATGGTGCTGAGCGATGAGAGCAGGTGACGTCCTGGGTGGCTTCTCACTTTTGAGTTACATTCCAAACAATTTCTTTTATTTGTCAGTAATGGGACCAGGGGGCAGATTATCAAATATCTTGGATTATGAGACTATTGTAGAAAACCGTCTATATTGTCAATCTCTAAGCGTTGACCGCTTCTAGAAAGTTACTGTCAGATGTTATAAAGCTGTGTGACCTTTGTAAAGGTTGTAACAATAGCCATATTAGTTGTCGCTCAGATTTTCCAGAACAGCTATAACTAAGACTAAATTTTTAACAAGGACTGGTGGAGATTTCTGTAATTTATTGGATTTTGAATATCGGATCAGCCCACAATGGTATCCATCTCCGGGTATCAGCACAGACTCATTGAAACTTCTCGTTATTTCAGCTCGGATGCAGAGAATCGCCCGGAGGAGAACCCTGGAAAGACACATCGCAGGAAATTGTCATCCCGGAAGAAGAAGAAGGAGTCTGCTCCCCTGGGAACCTCAGCGAGTCACAGGGAAGCGCAGGGGGATAGCGCTCACCCATCCAAAGCTACAGACGGTAAGTGACTTCCCAGAACTCGCCGTGGATGATGAGGGGAATATCGTCATCGGAGTCTTCACCATCAACACAGGACCATGGGATTGACTTTCCAGTTTTACACCAATTACTTACCATTTTCAAGATATCTGCTTGATGTCAGTGAATGGAAACATTTTCATTTACTCCCAGAACTAGAAAACCATTTAAACTTATATTTATCACAATTGAGGGTTCGTTACAATTATATCTAGTCTAGACAATCCTCTGTGACCCATCAGCAGCACAAATCTCTCTTTACTGTCCTAAAAGTTTGAACATTGTATCAGTGCAGGTGCAATGTATCTCTCTGGAGTCCAGCGATTACTTAGGCTACTTTCACACTTGCGGTAGCCTCTTGGAACAGCCTGCCGCATCCGTGCTACCGCAAGTCCACCGTGCCGCCGGAAGTCCACTCCGACCCATAACTATAATGGGGGCAGGCCGGAGGGGTCTTATAGTTATGGGGCCGGACTGGACTTCAGCCGGCACCGTGGACTTGCGGTGGCACGGATTCGGCAGGCTGTTCCCCCGCTGCAAGTGTTAAAGTAGCCTAGACCACCTTCACACTTGTGGCAGCCTTCTCCAATAGGCTGTTCCTGCGGGTGAACAGCCTGCCAGATCCGTGCTGAGTCCGCTACGGCCCCATTGACTATATAAGGGCGGGCTGGAGTTACGGCGGCAGCACGGCAAACATGCCGAGAGGTGGCCGGAATAAAATTACGACATTATAGTCAATGGGGCCAGAGCGGACCTTCCAGCTGCACGCGTGCACTAGCGGCAGCACGGATCCGGAAGGCTGTTCACCCGCCGAAACAACCTGCCGGAGAAGTCTGCAGCTAGTGTATAAGTAGGTGAGTAAGTATATATATGGAAGGCGCACTCACATCTGATGCTGCACCGGACAAATGGCGATAAGTTGGTTATATGTTTAGTTTATTTATTGATTATAGGTCACTGAGTATCAAGTACTACACAACCTCTCAACAAATATAAAGTAAAATTTTAACATAAATCCCCCCAAAAACAAACATAAAAAATAAAAATATATTAATCACACATGAGTATGTATGGATATATGACCATACAGTAAAGGTGTCGCTGGTTGTAGGATAAATAGTGACAAATACCGGTAAATATGTGTTTCTTAAAAACACCAAACATAAGCAGATATTAAATGTATTAAAAATGCTAAGAAAAACATTAAAAATGCATCTGTGTTTTAAATGCGTTTTGTTTAATTTTAGAAGATCCGCATATCTCCAATTAGCAATAAATGGTGGCACATAGTGAGGTAGAATGGCGGAGTGTAGGGTACAGATATCACAGGGGTTCAGGGGAACTTTATATCAATTCCCCATACATAGAGCGAATGTTTCCTAATCGCCTACAGCATAGAATAAAAAATAAAAATAGGAAGACAAATTGCATTATAGATCAACTGCAGTGAAATCATATAAGTAGCTTCATTGCGGTATCTATTTCATCCCAGTTGGGGTTCGGTGAGGTATCATATAAACCGCCGATTCAATGCATGCAAAATAGTTCCTTATACAGGTCCTTCTCAAATAATTAGCATATTGTGATAAAGTTCATTATTTTCTGTAATGTGCTGATAAACATTAGACTTTCATATATTTTAGGTTCATTACACACAACTGAAGGAGTTCAAGCCTTTTATTGTTTTAATATTGATGATTTTGGCCACAGCTCATGAAAACCCAAATTTCCTATCTCAAAAAATTAGCATATTTCATCCGACCAATAGAAGAAAAGTGTTTTTAATACAAAAAAAAGTCAACCTTCAAATAATTATGTTCAGTTATGCACTCAATACTTGGTTGGGAATCCTTTTGCAGAAATGACTGCTTCAATGCCGCGTGGCATGGAGGCAATCAGCCTGTGGCACTGCTGAGGTGTTATGGAGGCCCAGGATGCTTCAATGCGGCGTGGCATGGAGGCAATCAGCCTGTGGCACTGCTGAGGTGTTATGGAGGCCCAGGATGCTTCAATGCCGCGTGGCATGGAGGCAATCAGCCTGTGGCACTGCTGAGGTGTTATGGAGGCCCAGGAGGCTTCAATGCGGCGTGGCATGGAGGCAATCAGCCTGTGGCATTGCTGAGGTGTTATGGAGGCCCAGGAGGCTTCACTGTGGCGTGGCATGGAGGCAATCAGCCTGTGGCACTGCTGAGGTGTTATGGAGGCCCAGGAGGCTTCAATGCGGCGTGGCATGGAGGCAATCAGCCTGTGGCACTGCTGAGGTGTTATGGAGGCCCAGGAGGCTTCAATGCGGCGTGGCATGGAGGCAATCAGCCTGTGGCACTGCTGAGGTGTTATGGAGGCCCAGGATGCTTCACTGCGGCGTAGCATGGAGGCAATCGGCCTGTGGCACTGCTGAGGTGTTATGGAGGCCCAGGAGGCTTCAATGCGGCGTGGCATGGAGGCAATCAGCCTGTGGCACTGCTGAGGTGTTATGGAGGCCCAGGATGCTTCACTGCGGCGTGGCATGGAGGCAATCAGCCTGTGGCACTGCTGAGGTGTTATGGAGGCCCAGGATGCTTCACTGCGGCGTGGCATGGAGGCAATCGGCCTGTGGCACTGCTGAGGTGTTATGGAGGCCCAGGATGCTTCAATGCGGCGTGGCATGGAGGCAATCAGCCTGTGGCACTGCTGAGGTGTTATGGAGGCCCAGGAGGCTTCAATGCGGCGTGGCATGGAGGCAATCAGCCTGTGGCACTGCTGAGGTGTTATGGAGGCCTAGGAGGCTTCAATGCGGCGTGGCATGGAGGCAATCAGCCTGTGGCACTGCTGAGGTGTTATGGAGGCCCAGGAGGCTTCGATAGCGGCCTTAAGCTCATCCAGAGTGTTGGGTCTTGCGTCTCTCAACTTTCTCTTCCCAATATCCCACAGATTCTCTATGGGGTTCAGGTCAGGAGAGTTGGCAGGCCAGTTGAGCCCAGTAATACCATGGTCAGTAAACCAGTTACCAGTGGTGTTGGCGCTGTGAGCAGGTGCCAGGTCGTGCTGAAAAATGACATCTTCATCTCCATAAAGCTTTTCAGCAGATGGAAGCATGAAGTGCTCCACAATCTCCTGATAGCGGCTGCATTGACCCTGCCCTTGATAAAACACAGTGGACCAACACCAGCAGCTGACGTGGCCCCCAGACCATCACTGACTGTGGGTACCTGACACTGGACTTCAGCCATTTTGGCATTTCCCTCTCCCCAGTCTCCTCCAGACTCTGGCACCTTGATTTCCGAATGACATGCAACAGTCCAGTGCTGCTTCTCTGTAGCCCAGGTCAGGCGCTTCTGCCGCTGTTTCTGGGGAATGCGGCACCTGTAGCCCATTTCCTGCACACGCCTGCACACGGGGGCTCTGGATGTCTCTACTCCAGACTCAGTCCACTGCTTCCGCAGGTCCCCCAAGGTCTGGAATCGGCTCCTTCTCCACAATCTTCCTCAGGGTCCGGTCACCTCTTCTCGTTGTGCAGCGTTTTCTGCCACACTTTTTCCTTCCCACAGACTTCCCACTGAGGTGCCTTGATACAGCGCTCTGGGAACAGCCTATTCCTTCAGACATGTCTTTCTGTGTCTTACCCTCCTGCTTGAGGGGTCAATGATGGCCTTCTGGACAGCAGTCAGGTCGGCAGTCTGACCCATGATTGCCGTTTGGAGTAATGAACCAGGCTGGGAGTTTGTAAAAGCCTCAGGAATCTTTTGCAGGTGTTTAGAGGTAATTAGTTGATTCAGATGATTAGGTTAATAGCTCGTTTAGAGAACCTTTTCATGATATGCTAATTTTTAGAGATAGGAATTTTGGGTTTTCATGAGCTGTAGCCAAAATCATCAATATTAAAGCAATAAAAGGCTTGAACTCCTTCAGTTGTGTGTAATGAATCTACAATATATGAAAGTCTAATGTTTATCAGCACATTACAGAAAATAATGAACTTTATCACAATATGCTAATTTTTTGAGAAGGACCTGTATATAGCAAAAATAGGAATAATGCTGGTAGTATGAAGATAATGTATAATTATCATCAGTTCAAAACATGACCATTCACTTCAATTAATACCGCATATTTGGCATGAAACAATTCAACAACTACAATTTGTTTTATATATTTGTAATAGAAAATGGGATATCCCAGAGTTTTATATGAAGATTAACCATTATATAAAAAACTAGAACCGATTTAATACAAAAGAGTAAATTTGAGTAAATAAAACACAAGAAACACATGCAAATCGCATCAAAAACGCAGATGTGTTTTTTGTATTTTTAATTGTTTCACAATTATTATTATTATTATTATTGTTTTTATTTATGTTATTTTGGAAAATGAACATTACAGACGCTCAGCAAAGATCCAATCCGATCCAATTTCCTACTGTTGAAATTTCCATTCCGGTCCAGAGTCCTATGAAGACTCAACCTGATAAATACTTCACCTTTTTGGAAGGATTACTTAAAGACTCCTACTCGTGGCATTAGGTAACTGTGAGCCACTGAAGACGGAGCAGGGATTAGCTCCGAAACGCGTTTGGCAGTGATGTAACCCCTTATATCACTGGATGTATGGAGCAACAATGATGTAAAATATGAACATTTCCAATTGAACCGGGTGTCATCAGGATAGTTCGCTGAACCACCACAAATGTAACACGTGGGACGCCACGTGATACGCTGGGGAACACGTGACACGCCGAAACCAGACCGTTAGATAAGGTAACATACATCTCTGGCGGAGAGTGGAACACAAAGGCGCCTACCAGCGACCACCAATGCAGAAGCCAACAATACGAAATAAAACCAAACTGATATAACTATACCGATTATATCTGAATATACGTATTGGGACCAACCATCTCACCACCGATAATTATACTTTATCTTCATACTACCAGCATTATTCCATCTTGGTGCAACCCCCCTATTTTTGCTATATATAAGGAACTGTTTTGCATGCACTAAATCGGCGGTTTATATGATACCTCACCGAACCCCATCTAACTCAGTGAATCGGGATGAAATAGATACTTACCGCAATGAAGCTACTTATATGATTTCACTGCAGTTGATCTATAATGCAATTTGTCTTCCTATTTTTATTTTTTATTCTATGCTGTAGGTGATTAGGAAACATTCGCTCTATGTATGAGGAGTTCCCCTGAACCCCTGTGATATCTGTACCCTACACTCCGCCATTCTACCTCACTATGTGCCACCATTTATTGCTAATTGGAGATATGCGGATCTTCTAAAATTAAACAAATCGCATTTAAAACACAGATGCATTTTTAAGGTTTTTCTTCGCATTTTTAATACATTTAATATCTGCTTATTTTTTGTGTTTTTAAGAAACACTGCATTTACCGGTATTTGTCACTATTTATCCGACACCTTTACTGTATGAAAACACACACAAAAAAAAGGGAAGACAGCACTACTTACTGAAGACATTCAGTAAGTCCATTCTGTGGCGGTGCCTGCAGTGTTGGGTCCCGGCCTGTTGGACCCCAAAGTAGCAAACAAGTAGACGGTACCGCGACCCTCCAAATCTTCAAAGGATTTCCATATTTATGTGAGGCAAGCTGCTTGTCTGGTGAAAATAAATATGGAAATCATCTGAAGACTTGGAGGGCCGCCGGCCGCGGTACCTTCTACTTGTTTGCCCCGTTACTGTATCTTCACACATCGTTTGATTAATATATTTTTATTTTTTATGTTTGTTTTTGGGGGATTGATGTTAAATTTCACTTGAATCTGTTGAGAGGTTGTGTAGTACTTAATACTCAGTGACCTATAAGGAGTAAATAATGTGAACATATAATCAACTTATCGCCATTTGTTCGGTGCAGCATCAGATGTGCGCGCGCCTGTCATACATGTACTTACTGGCGAAGATAGTGCGCCTCTGTCCGTAATTCCAAACTAGTGAGCCGCTGTACCACTATTTTGATTTGCTAGTGTGAAAGTAGCCTGGATACATAGGCAGCAAACCCTCAGCTGTGGCAAGTAGTAGATCTGTACACATCCTCTACATGTAAGCAACAATATTTACATTCACTGACCGTAAGCAGAGATCGTGAATGACCATTGAAACGTCTAATAGACAGTTGCAGAACTTTACATTTTTCAGTATGCAACTTTAAACTTTTTGTTTTTGCTTTTTTTTGTTTTGTTTAAGGAGCGTCGGGACCTGCGATGGTGGTCAGATTTTCCTGGTCCACGCCGCTAGGTTCGTGCTCCATCACTCCGCGGAGGCCTCTGCAGGTCCCGGGTCATTCTGGAATCAACATCCTGTTGCTGGAGGTCACTTGACCGCTGCAGCTAATTACTGGCTGCAGCAGTTACCTGTCACCCATTCGGGGCGTGACGCAGTGATGTACCGCATGGGTGACGGGTCATGGCCAGTGGTTGGCTGCAGCGGTCATATGTCCTTCATCAGCAGGATGTTGATTTCTGAAAGATCGGGAACCTGTGGAAGCGGCTGTGGAGCCGGAATCCAGCGGCGGGGACCAGGTAAGTATAATCACCGCCACAGATCCGGCCGCTCTGTGAGGTCTGTAAAGATAAAAGTTTAAAGTTGCACAACCCCTTTAAGCTTTGTTTACATCACATTGGAACACCCCTTTAAGTGGAAATAAAGGGGATGTATAGTATATATAATGACACGGCCCACGTCGCTGTATGTGTTCATATCAGTCCCTGCCCCAAGAGGGGCTTGTATTCTAAGTCTCTCCTGCCTCTGCTATGTCAGTCATTATTATTCACACGTTTCCCTACAATCCAGATGTAACCGTATTGCGCTTTAGATGTGGAATGGCCACTGGTGCCCTCTAGCGGCTGCTTTATAGTATGACAAGGGCCGAATCATGGACTTTGATGATATTATTTGCATTTTGAAAAATGTGGAAGGTTTATAAAATATAAAAGTTTATCTTATGAGAAGCAGATACAAGGGAATATGTCCGGGCAGTGGGGCCAGATCTGTACCTGCCCCTCCACCCGAGCGCCCACAACCTCACATGTCTCATACTGACCCCGTGAATTGTATATTCATTCATAAAGCTTTCTCGGACCCTCTTCTCTTCCAGCTCTCGTTCGCACAAGCAACATCCCAGCTGTGACAGCAAATAAATCTCAAAGGTGGAGGCAGAAAATTCAGTCCAGTGAGTATATGCAGCCCGTGTCCTCTCCGAGACCTGGGGCCGACCCCATAGACTCTCCTAGAAAAGAAACCTTACCTCGTCCCGATTGTCAGAGTATGAAGGGCTTAATTTAACGCCACTGCTTACGAAATTCCGGTTGAAGGTTAGGGCTTGGTGTAAGCGGTTTCTATCGGTGGTAGGAAGAGTTAACCTTTTAAAGATGGCCATGATGCCACAACTTCTGTATGTCCTTCACAACGCCCCGGTCGGGATACCTCTGGACAGATTCCACAGAATCAACTCCATCTTCAGCCTAGAATAAAGCTGCAGACTTTACCGTATGCGAAAACGGTGGGGGGGGGGGGGGGGACTAGCATCGCCTAAACCGTGGATATATTATTTAGCGGCTCAATGCCAACATTTCAAGGGTTGGTTGGAGGCCAACACAGTAGATATGACTGGTCAGATACTATGACAAAAAATGGGTGGGAAAGACCTCATGTGGATTCTGGAGGGTTCAGGGGTTCCCATAGTGGACATAGAGGCAACGAGGAAGGTCTGGTATAAAAGTCCAGCAACTGGAAGGTATTTCTGGCATCACGGAATATGTCCCACTATGGAACAGCCTCCTTTTGTCTGACTTCCACTCCTTGATGGGATGTAATGAATGGAAGGACAAAGGAGTACATAGGATAAGCAACCTATTAGATAACGGGGTGTTGAGAACATTCCCCAACCTACAGGAGACGTACCAAATCCTGCGTAGGTGTTTCTACCAATGGTCAAAAAATCCAGAGAGATCGCTTCTAAGGATGCCGCCTTGTCTCAGGGGGGAGAAGAAGGGGTTGTGGGTAAGGGGGGTGAAGAGGGGATTTTTCTATTTCCCTCACAAGGGGGCGTTCTGCAGGTTGGGAGGGGAGGTGACGGGAATTGTATATTCTTGTATATGCATCTAGGTATGTCCGCTGAAAGGTGTTGTTACACAATATCGGAAGATGTTTGAAATATTTTTCTGTATATGGAAATATAAACTATTAAAAAAAAAGAAATGAAACCTTAGAATGAAAGTTCTGCAACTTTCTAATATACTTAGTATTTCAACAGTTTCAATATCTCTGCTGACTGTCACTGCATGGAAGCATTCCTACTTACAGCCATAGCTTAAAAACACATACAGGCCTAATCCTTCCCTCAGCTGAGGATCTGCTACAATTGTATCCAGCAAAGAAAAATATCCTATGGTCCAGATTCATGCATTCCATCTACACTGACACACTGTAACAAATCATTACAGGAGAGGTAGTTGTGCTGCTGAAGTGTTTGTCAGCTTTGATAAGTATGAGTACAGATTTCTGAGCCTCTGGATGTAAGCAACAATGCACCTATTCACTGACCGCTAGCAGAGATCTAGAGAATAGTAAAAAAAAAAGCCTATCAGAGAATTGCAGAACTTTTCATTGTACATTGAAACGCTAATAAAACTTTAGGTATTCTATACTGGAAACCCCCTTTTAATTGACACTATATGACCTTTTTAATTTCTAGAGGTGGGACCTATGGTATCAGAAAAGGGAGGGATGTATGTGGGGAGCAAAGTCCCAGCACATTTCCCGCCACCAGGGTGCGCCCTAATAGCGGCCTGGCCGAGGCGATGCTATGTAAATGCCCAGTGTCCAGTCCATTTGTGAAATGCCTCCTCTCTTCTGTATACAGAAACAGATTTGAACAAAGCTCTTGTGCGTGCTTGTAAACTGCAGGCAGATGCGTCACCCCTGAATGTCGTCCGTGCTTTCATCTTTTATATCACTCCATGTTTTAAGAGCGGTGGATTCTGCATATTCTACATACATGAGGCGCGATACTAAATAAACAGCCATTCTCCAACTCTCTGCTATGGAGAGAATCTCAGAGGTAGAATTCCAGAGTACACAGAGCATCGAGGCTCCAGACATGCAACAATACCACCGTACCATAGAGGAAGTGTACTACAACATACCCTAGAGGGCGCTCTACCTTTTCTTACAATGTAGGCACACAGAATGTCACCGTGAATGGTTTCTATAAGATAAAGAATTTGAAAAATGCTGCCTGGAATATTTCACCCTCACCTAGAAAAAAGCCACATCTCAAGAAGTCACTTACAAGTTATATGCAGCATCAGACAGTAATTCTCTCCAGATTCTGCAAGAGGCTCCATGAATTGCAGCCACTATAGATATTACCATAAAAATATCAGTTACACAGCCCTATATCTACAAAAATATAACTACTATAATACTGCTCCTGTGTACAAGACTATAACTACTATAATACTGCCTCCTATGTACAGGAATATAACTACTATAATACTGCCTCCTATGTACAAGAATATAACTACTATAATACTGCTCCTATGTACAAGAATATAACTACTATAATACTGCTCCTATATACAAGAATATAACTACTATAATACTGCCCCTATGTACAAGAATATAACTACTATAATACTGCATCCTATGTACAAGAATATAACTGCTATAATACTGCCTTCTATGTACAAGAGTATAACTACTATAATACTGCTCCTATGTACAAGAATATAACTACTATAATACTGCTCCTATGTACAAGAATATAACTGCTATAATACTGCCTTCTATGTACAAGAATATAACTACTATAATACTGCTCCTATGTACAAGAATATAACTACTATAATACTGCTCCTATGTACAGGAATATAACTACTATAATACTGCCTCCTATGTACAAGAATATAACTACTATAATACTGCTCCTATGTACAGGAATATAACTACTATAATACTGCTCCTATGTACAAGAATATAACTACTATAATACTGCTCCTATGTACAAGAATATAACTACTATAATACTGCTCTATGTACAAGACTATAACTACTATAATACTGCTCCTATGTACAAGACTAAACTACTATAATACTGCTCCTATGTACAGAATATAACTACTATAATACTGCTCCTATGTACAGGAATATAACTGCTATAATACTGCTCCTATGTACAAGAATATAACTACTATAATACTGCTCCTATGTACAGGAATATAACTACTATAATACTGCTCCTATGTACAAGAATATAACTACTATAATACTGCTCCTATGTACAAGAATATAACTGCTATAATACTGCTGCTATGTACAGGAATATAACTACTATAATACTGCTCCTATGTACAAGAATATAACTACTATAATACTGCATCCTATGTACAAGAATATAACTACTATAATACTGCTCCTATGTACAAGAATATAACTACTATAATACTGCTCCTATGTACAAGAATATAACTACTATAATACTGCTCCTATGTACAGGAATATAACTACTATAATACTGCTCCTATGTACAAGAATATAACTACTATAATACTGCTCCTATGTACAAGAATATAACTACTATAATACTGCTCCTATGTACAAGAATATAACTACTATAATACTGCTCCTATGTACAAGAATATAACTACTATAATACTGCTCCTATGTACAAGAATATAACTACTATAATACTGCCTCCAATGTACAAGAATATAACTACTATAATACTGCTCCTATGTACAAGAATATAACTACTATAATACTGCTCCTATGTACAAGAATATAACTACTATAATACTGCTCCTATGTACAAGAATATAACTACTATAATACTGCTCCTATGTACAAGAATATAACTACTATAATACTGCTCCTATGTACAAGAATATAACTACTATAATACTGCTCCTATGTACAAGAATATAACTACTATAATACTGCCTCCTATGTACAAGAATATAACTACTATAATACTGCCTCCTATGTACAGGAATATAACTACTATAATACTGCTCCTATGTACAAGAATATAACTACTATAATACTGCTCCTATGTACAGGAATATAACTACTATAATACTGCTCTGATGTAACTGTTATGTTCCCGTATTTTCCTTTCAGCTTTTCCTCTTCTCATTGCTAAAAGATTGTCTCACGTCTCCAGAGACGGCTCCTGCTCTCCGGATGATGAGGTAACTTGTGATCAGTAAGACAGTATTTGTGTTATTACATGTACAGGGCTATAATGCATCCACACAGTCTCATATGTAATACGTTTCTTTTGTTTAAGGCCTCTTTCACACTTGCGTTGTCCGGATCCGGCGTGTACTCCACTTGCCGGAATAACACGCCGGATCCGGAAAAACACAAGTGAACTGAAAGCATTTGAAGACGGATCAGTTTTCAAAATGCGTTCAGTGTTACTATGGCAGCCAGGAGGCTATTAAAGTCCTGGTTGCCATAGTAGGAGCGGGGAGCGGGGGAGCGGTATACTTACCGTCCGTGCGGCTCCCGGGGCGCTCCAGAATGACGTCATCCATGCGCTTGGGACGCCCTGACGTCACTCTGGAGCGCCCCGGGAGCCGCACGGATGGTAAGTATGCTGCTCCCCCGCTCCCCACTACACTTTACCATGGCTGCCAGGACTTTAGCGTCCCGGCAGCCATGGTAACCATTCAGAAAATGCTAAACATTGGATCCGGCAATGCGCCGAAACGACGTTTAGCTTAAGGCCGGATCCGGATCAATGCCTTTCAATGGGCATTAATTCCGGATCCGGCCTTGCGGCAAGTCTTCAGGATTTTTGGCCGGAGCAAAAAGCGCAGCATGCTGCGGTATTTTCTCCGCCCAAAAAACGTTCCGGTCCGGAACTGAAGACATCCTGATGCATCCGGAACGGATTTCTCTCCATTCAGAATGCATTAGGATAAAACTGATCAGGATTCTTCCGGCATAGAGCCCCGACGACGGAACTCTATGCCGGAAGACAAGAACGCAGGTGTGAAAGAGCCCTAAGATGTTTATTACATTTTTTTTTTCATCCTATTGTTTCAAAATCTTTCACCAGTGACACATTTCTCCTGACCTCACCCTCTGTAGAGATGCCTCCTGCCAATCATATGAGCTGTAGAATATACAATATGCCAGTGGTAATGGTGAAAGGCATCTTCAGTCGGAATAGAATGATTCTAAACTCTCCATGTGATAACTATTACATTATGGTTTCTACTTTGTAGCAACTAGTGGCTGTTCTCTACATGAGCCCTAGGAGGAGATCTACAGTATCTCACAAAAATGAGTTTGCGCCTGACATTTCTGTAAAAATGTTCTTCTATCTTTTCCTGGGACAATCATGGAGATCTGACCCTGTGATACAATGTAATGTAGTCAGTGGGCGGCTTGTATAACGGTGTACATTGGGCGTGTCCTCACAATAACTTTAATGTCTGAACCGCTGGTAACAGAAGTGCGGACATCCCTAAGTGACAATGGCCAAATTGTGCCCAGAGTGTCAGTATTCTGTGTGGCCACCATTATGATCCAGCACGGCCTTAACTCTCTTGGACATGGAGGTCACTAGATCTTTACAGGTTCCACTGGGATCCTCTTCCTCCTCCATGATGACATCACGGATCTGGTGGATGTTAGAGACCTTGCGCTCCTCCACCTTCCGTCTGAGGAGGCCCCACAGATTCTCCATAGGGTCTATGTCTGGAGACATGCTTGGCTGGTCCAGCACCTTTACCCTCAGGTTCTTTACAAGGCAGTGGTCGTCTTGGAACTGTTTGGGGTCATTCTCATGTTGGATACTGCCCTGCGGCCAGAAGGGGGGGGGGGGGGGGGATCATGCTCTGCTTCATTATATCACAGGACATTTCCCTATTAATGGTTCCCTCAATGACCTGTAGTCCCCCACAGCACTCATGCAGCCCCGAAACCATGACACTCCACCACCTCGCTGGTCTTAATAAATGTGCCCATAAATGTCTCAGGCTCCATCTCCTCTGTTTCAAGAGGAAAGTGAACAACACAGGGAATCTGCCTGCAGTAAAGAAGCAATCATTACTTACCTGGCTGACCCAGGGTGGCTGTCCTGGTTCTTCTGGCTGTGATATCTTTACTCGGCTGCAGCAGTGATGTCACTTCTACAACTCATGACTGTTGCAGCCAATCACTGGCCTCAGCACTGCACTGAGGTGGCTGCAGCAGTCACATATTATTGACATGACACCACTGCTGCTGCCAGGTAAACAGATCCTTGCCAGGAGGACCAGAGCAGCCACATGGGATCAGTCAGGTAAGTGTGTGAACGGGGCTTTCATTAAGTGTAGAGAGCCGGTGGTCGTGTCCCCTCACTATATTATAGGTTGTTCAGGTGTCATACAGTCGAGGAACGAGGTTATGCAATCATCTACCATTGAGATTTTTGCATAGGCTGAGCAGTAAGGGAGAGAGCTAGGTCTGTTACAGGGCTTACCCTTTGGTTCCTTAGTTTTGGATCCAGTCAGTCGGATCTTCATTTTGTGTCTTCTAGTTTTCTGTACACCTTCCGTGACATCCATAGTCTCACCGCTCTTACAGTATAGAGCCCATAGTCTCGCTGCTCTTACAGTATAGAGTCCATAGTCTCACCGCTCTTACAGTATAGAGCCCATAGTCTCGCTGCTCTTACAGTATAGAGTCCATAGTCTCACCGCTCTTACAGTATAGAGCCCATAGTCTCGCTGCTCTTACAGTATAGAGTCCTTAGTCTCACTGCTCTTACAGTAAAGAGTCCTTAGTCTCACTGCTCTTACAGTAAGAGTCCATAGTCTCACTGCTCTTACAGTATAGAGTCCATAGTCTCACTGCTCTTACAGTAAAGAGTCCATAGTCTCACTGCTCTTACAGTAAGAGTCCATAGTCTCACTGCTCTTACAGTAAAGAGTCCATAGTCTCACTGCTCTTACAGTAAAGAGTCCATAGTCTCACTGCTCTTACAGTACAGAGTCCATAGTCTCACTGCTCTTACAGTAAAGAGTCCATAGTCTCACTGCTCTTACAGTAAAGAGTCCATAGTCTCACTGCTCTTACAGTATAGAGTCCATAGTCTCACTGCTCTTACAGTATAGAGTCCATAGTCTCACTGCTCTTACAGTATAGAGTCCATAGTCTCACTGCTCTTACAGTATAGAGTCCATAGTCTCACTGCTCTTACAGTATAGAGTCCATAGTCTCACTGCTCTTACAGTATAGAGTCCATAGTCTCACTGCTCTTACAGTATAGAGTCCATAGTCTCACTGCTCTTACAGTATAGAGTCCATAGTCTCACTGCTCTTACAGTATAGAGTCCATAGTCTCACTGCTCTTACAGTATAGAGTCCATAGTCTCACTGCTCTTACAGTATAGAGTCCATAGTCTCACTGCTCTTACAGTAAAGAGTCCATAGTCTCACTGCTCTTACAGTAAAGAGTCCATAGTCTCACTGCTCTTACAGTAAAGAGTCCATAGTCTCACTGCTCTTACAGTAAAGAGTCCATAGTCTCACTGCTCTTACAGTAAAGAGTCCATAGTCTCACTGCTCTTACAGTATAGAGTCCATAGTCTCACTGCTCTTACAGTATAGAGTCCATAGTCTCACTGCTCTTACAGTATAGAGTCCATAGTCTCACTGCTCTTACAGTATAGAGTCCATAGTCTCACTGCTCTTACAGTATAGAGTCCATAGTCTCACTGCTCTTACAGTAAAGAGTCCATAGTCTCACTGCTCTTACAGTAAGAGTCCATAGTCTCACTGCTCTTACAGTAAAGAGTCCATAGTCTCACTGCTCTTACAGTAAAGAGTCCATAGTCTCACTGCTCTTACAGTAAAGAGTCCATAGTCTCACTGCTCTTACAGTAAAGAGTCCATAGTCTCACTGCTCTTACAGTAAGAGTCCATAGTCTCACTGCTCTTACAGTATAGAGTCCATAGTCTCACTGCTCTTACAGTATAGAGTCCATAGTCTCACTGCTCTTACAGTATAGAGTCCATAGTCTCACTGCTCTTACAGTATAGAGTCCATAGTCTCACTGCTCTTACAGTATAGAGTCCATAGTCTCACTGCTCTTACAGTAAAGAGTCCATAGTCTCACTGCTCTTACAGTAAAG
The DNA here is from genome assembly GCF_014858855.1 of Bufo gargarizans. Classification (NCBI taxonomy): domain Eukaryota; kingdom Metazoa; phylum Chordata; class Amphibia; order Anura; family Bufonidae; genus Bufo; species Bufo gargarizans. The sequence goes on from NC_058089.1 coordinate 1,806,941, forward strand.
AGTCCATAGTCTCACTGCTCTTACAGTAAGAGTCCATAGTCTCACTGCTCTTCCAGTAAAGAGTCCATAGTCTCACTGCTCTTACAGTAAAGAGTCCATAGTCTCACTGCTCTTACAGTAAAGAGTCCATAGTCTCACTGCTCTTACAGTAAAGAGTCCATAGTCTCACTGCTCTTACAGTAAAGAGTCCATAGTCTCACTGCTCTTACAGTAAAGAGTCCATAGTCTCACTGCTCTTACAGTAAAGAGTCCATAGTCTCACTGCTCTTACAGTAAAGAGTCCATAGTCTCACATCTTACAGTATAGAGTCCATAGTCTCACTGCTCTTACAGTAAAGAGTCCATAGTCTCACCGCTCTTACAGTAAAGAGTCCATAGTCTCACCGCTCTTACAGTAAAGAGCCCATAGTCTCACTGCTCTTACAGTAAAGAGTCCATAGTCTCACTGCTCTTACAGTATAGAGTCCAGAGTCTCACTGCTCTTACAGTAAAGAGTCCACAGTCTCACCGCTCTTACAGTAAAGAGTCCATAGTCTCACTGCTCTTACCGTAAAGAGGCCAGAGTCTCACTGCTCTTACAGTAAAGAGTCCATAGTCTCACCGCTCTTACAGTAAAGAGTCCATAGTCTCACCGCTCTTACAGTAAAGAGTCCATAGTCTCACTGCTCTTACAGTAAAGAGTCCATAGTCTCACCGCTCTTACAGTAAAGAGTCCATAGTCTCACTGCTCTTACAGTATAGAGTCCATAGTCTCACCGCTCTTACAGTAAAGAGTCCATAGTCTCACTGCTCTTACAGTACAGAGTCCATAGTCTCACCGCTCTTACAGTAAAGAGTCCATAGTCTCACTGCTCTTACCGTAAAGAATCCTCTTCTATGTTTGTGTACAAACCTTCTTTCCTCCAGACGCAGAGGATGTCCCCTCGTCACAGTCACAGTCCTGGGGATAAATAGATGATGGGAGTGATCTCTGTACTGACCCCTGATATATTTATACATAGTAATTAGATCTCCCCTCAGTCGTCTTTTTTCTACAGTGGATAACCCTAATTTTGATAATCTTTCAGGGTCCTGTAGTTGCCCCATTCCAGTTATTACTTTAGTTGCCCTCCTCTGAACCCTCCCCAGCTCTGCTATGTCTGCCTTGTTTACAGGAGCCCAGAACTGTACACAGTCCTCCATGTGTGGTCTGACTAGTGATGTGTAAAGTGGTAGGACTATCTTCTCATCACCGGCATCTATGCCCCTTTTTATGCAACCCATTATCTTTTTGGCCTTGGCAGCAGCTGCCTGACACTGGTTTCTACAGCTTAGTTTGCTGTTTATTACAATTCCTAGATCCTTTTCCATGTCAGTGTTACCCAGTGTTTTACCATGTAGTATGACATGTAGTATGTACGGGTGACTTGCATTATTCCTTCCCATGTGCATAACCTTACATTTGTGTTAAACTTCATCTGCCACTTATCTTCCCAAGCCTCCAATCTATCCAGATCCATCTGTAGCAGTATACTGTCCTCTGTAGTATATATACAGTATACTGTCCTTTTCAGTGTTAATTACTTTACACAGTTTAGTGTCCTCTGCGAAAATTGATACTTTACTGTGCAAGCCTTCTACAAGATCATTAATAAATATGATGGAGAATAGGGCCCAATACTGACCCCTGAGGTACTCCACTAGTGACAGTGACCCCTCCAGTACTGACCCCTGAGGTACCCCACTAGTGACAGTGACCCCTCCAGTACTGACCCCTGAGGTACCCCACTAGTGACAGTGACCCCTCCAGTACTGACCCCTGAGGTACCCCACTAGTGACAGTGACCCCTCCAGTACTGACCCCTGAGGTACCCCACTAGTGACAGTGACCCCTCCAGTACTGACCCCTGAGGTACTCCACTAGTGACAGTGACCCAATCTGAGTGTGTACCGCTAATACCCACCCTCTGTTTTCTATCTCTCAGCCAGTTACTTACCCACATACAGACATTTTCTCCCAGTCCGAGCATTCTCATTTTATATACTAACCTTCCATGTGGTACAGTGTCAAATGCTTTGGAGAAGTCCAGATATACGACATCCGTTGATTCGTCGCTGTCAAGTCTAGAACTTACCTCCTCATAGAAACTGATTACATTAGTCTGACATGACCGATCCCTCACGTAGCCATGCTGATATGGCGGTATTTGCTTATTTCCGTTGAGATGCTCTAATATAGCATCTCTCAGAAAACCTTCAAACAGTTTACCCACAACAGATGTTAAACTTACCGGCCTATAGTTTCCAGGCTCTGTTTTTGGACCCTTTTTGAATATTGGCACCACATATGCCATGCGCCAATCCTGTGGGACATTCCCTGTCAGTATAGAGTCCGCAAATATCAGAAAAAAGGGTCTGGCTATGACATCACTTAATTCCCTTAGGATACGAGGGTGTATGCCATCTGGTCCTGGCGATTTGTCTATTTTAATCTTTTTAAGTCGCTGTTGCACTTCTTCCTGGGTCAGACAGGACACTTTTAATGGGGAATTTATTTTTACATTCAGCATTTCATCTGACAGTTTATTTTCCTCAGTGAATACAGTGGAGAAAAAATATTTTACAGCTTTGCTTTCTCCTCGTCGCTCTCTGCGACTCCCCCCTCATTACTCTTTAAAGGGCCGACACCTTCAGATTTATACTTTTTAACATTTATATAATTGAACATTTTAGGGTTAGTTTTACTCTCTTTGGCAATTAATCTCTTGGTCTCTAGTTTGGCCGCTTTGATTTTTTTATACATATGTTATATTTTTTTCCTTATAGTTTTTCAGTGCTTCCGTGCTACCCTCCTGTTTTAGTGATTTATATCCTTTCTTTTTGTCATTTATTGCTTTCTTTACAGTTCTATTTATCCACATTGGTTTCTTTTTGTTCCTTAACCTTTTATTCCCATACGATATGTACCTCTCACAATGAGATTTTAGGATGCTTTTAAAGATATCCCATTTTGTGGCTGTATTATTATTTGTGAGGACTTTGTCCCAGTCAGTTATGCCTATGGCCTCTATTAGTTGGCTAAATTTAGCTTTTTTGAAGTTTGGTATTTTTGTTCCTCCCTGTAGAAACATTCTTTTGAATGATAATTGGAAGGTTATTACTTTCTTTCTGGTCACAATTTCCCAGGTGTCCCCCGACCTGCACGTCTGTTGTTCTGTCAGGTCTATTGGTTAGTACTAAGTCCAGTATGGCCGTCCCTCTATTCGGGTCCTGAACCAGTTGGGAAAGATAATTGTCTTTGGTTATTGCCAAGAACCTGTTTCCTTTATGAGATTTGCAGGTCTCAGTTTCCCAGTCTATATCTGCGGAGTTCCCCCATAATAACCACCTCATTATGATTTGCCGCCTCGTCTATCTCATTTAGTAGTAGATTTTCTGTGGACTCCGGTATATTAGGTAGTTTATAGTAAACTCCTATTAGTAATTTATTATTGTTTTTAGCTCCATGTATCTCTACCCACAGTGACTCCACATGTTCATGTGCCTCACTTATATCTTCACGGAGTGTGGGCTTTAGACAGGACTTTACATAAAGGAGAACCCCTCCCCCTCTCCGGTTTTGTCAATCCTTTCTAAACAGACTGTAAATTTCCTTGAATGCCGTATCTGATATTACTTCTTCTTGTCTCGTAACATTTTATTCAGGTGTTCACCAAAAACACATCTGAACATTTTAGTGAGCCCCATATTCCAAGCTTGAAGGAGCCAGAAGAGGACGACCATCCCATACCGTCATATATACCTCATCACAAGGTCCTTCTAAACAATAGTACTGCCTTGAAACATGGAGAACAAGGGTCATTAGCAACTTTAACACCAGCTTCCAGCCATCGGCATTCCTACCAGAAGAACAAGCTGGATGGATATAGAGATGTAGACATTGGTAATGATCTTCTCTCGGGTAATCTCAGTGACCACAGTGATGTTTTTGAGAATGATGAGAAACGAGATGAAGTCTCTAAGCAAGACAAGTCAATACAAGAAGAAGAGAAACCCCAAAACCCAACTCTTAAAAAATTAGTCCTCTCCAATGAGGAAAAATCTAAGCTTCTCGATTGGAGCTCTACAAAACCAAGACCAGCGGTCAAAGCTGTGAAGGAACAAACCCTTTCTCATGTCCATCATGACCCTGGTGGGGAGCCAGAGAGCAAAGGCAAATCAGCCTTTGCCATATTATCCAATGCGATCAAAAGATCATTCACCCGATCCAGCAGTTCTGCCCCTGACAGCCCCAAAAACATTACATCTGATAAATCCAAACCAGTATCTGCAACCAGCTACTTGGACATTCCTGGTTCTTTTTTCGGGAGAAGTCATAGCAATTTGGAAAGTTATATTAACCCCAATGACACTGAGATGGGTTTCATGTCCTCCCCCCACCATGATTTCAAGGGGTCCACTGACCCCAGCTCTTCAAACATTGGCTTTGGATCTTCTCAAAAACCAAAACAAGACTCTTCGAAAGTGGAGGACATGCCAAAGATGTTGGAAAAGTTCAGTATTAGGGAAAATCAACCAAGTAGTGCAATAACCGACCTACCTTTCAGGAACAGAAAAGGTTCCATCTTCTCTTCTCTCAGACTGACAAACAAAAACTCACAGAATCCCTTAAATGCTCCGTCAAATGACTTTTGGCACGTCCCATGGACCTTCCGGAGGAAAGCAAACGAGAAAGAAGTGGAGCAGAAGCCCCGTGCGAGTTCTATAGCTGCCTCAAATTTTCAAATAATGACCCAACGAGGTAAGTTACTGGTCTTCATCATTATATACTTCTATGTTACCCTATACAAATAACAATTACATAGCAGTAGGCTCAGTAGGTACCCGCTGTCTATGGCATTATGCCCTTGTAAAGTAGCACCACCAGGTGCATGACAATGGTTACAAAGAGCGTCTCTCGCTCTGGAGGACCCGTCCTGTCTTGCATTACGCAGACCGCCTATTAATATGAATGGACATTGTGTAATGCCTTATTTCTCCTGTGGTGGTGCTGTAGAGAAATTCAAGCACTTCCCCACAGATACTGCTGATCCCATGTTATGCATAGTGAAAGGTAAGATACATCATTTAGGGGGCAGCTCTGAAGAAGTGACCAATTTGACCCAAATTGTAGCTGTAGGAACAGGTAGGTATGTGAAATGTGCAATAAATAGGTAGAAATGCTGATGAATGGGGAGGAGGGGTCAAGTATGCTTGTATCTATAGATCGTGAAATGGTTAGTTTTCCCTTGGATACATAATTGCTGCTGATATTTTCAATAGGTACTTCGGCCCTTTGTCTTGATACTGGTTTGGTGCACGGATGCGCGGCTGTCACATTCTCGCCATATTTGCGAGCTAATCATATGCACAGCGATCGGTGTCAGGGAAGGATCTTGTGCGAGTGTGATAAACAATTAGCCGCCTGTTTCATTAACTGGGGATGGAAGGTAATTGTTCCACTAAGTGCTTATAAAACAATACGCAGGGTCCTTACCCTCCGCACAGCGTCTGTTATTTCCCGAGCGGGTAAAAGGGCCGCACGAGGAAACAATATAGTTCTAGCGGTAAGCGAGATGACGGCGTTTGGAGCTGCTCCTGCGGTAACTGGATCCAGTTATAAAAGATACTGAAATGTATTTTTCATCAAATTTAACCCCCAAAGACAAACTGCAGCCAATCACCTGTAAAGGGACTGCAGGGTCCAGCACGCTACGGCCTGGGGCTGAGGGGACGTGAAAGAAGACCGCGAAAGCTCAAGGGAATCCGCCGAACATTAGAATCATGTTACCCTGGGAGGCTTCTAAATCCTTGGCTGCTATCAAGCATGGGGAGGATCATTTAATGTCCACACAATGTCCCCATGACACTTCCAAAGCTCAGGACATGGTTGTCAGGGGACACTGAAGCAGGGAAGGTGCAGGGCGCAGGTCCTCTCTCCTTCTGCACCAGTCTGTAGCCGCTATGACCATGTCCTGCACAGCTCCGATAACGTCTTCCCCTCAAGTTTTCAGTACAGTCATCATCCCTGCTAGTTTCTCTAGTTTCCCTGCACTTAAACCCCCCCTCCCTCCCCCCAGTTTTGCAGCGCATCATCCCCCGTACCAAGTGCATACTGAGAACTTGGTAGGGGCCCTGCAAAAAAAACTAAAAGTGGCGCCATGTTGTAACCAGGTCCAAACTGACAGAAGGAAGGGCAACACAATGAGACAGGGCCAGCAATACCATATACTGCCCTAGCAGAACCAGATACCACAGACATACCTCCCGAGAAGCCATCCCTCTGTGGGGGCCAGTGCCAGCCGCCACATTCTGTCCTCCAGTTACCTCAGGGTGGCAATACAGTCAAATTCAGGAGTCCAGAGCCGCCAGCCAGGTACTTGCTATATTTTTCGCATTATAAGAAGCAACTGATGATAAGACACAGCTAGGTTTTAGAAGAGGAAAATAAGAAAAAAATATTTTTCATCAAACCTCAGCTCAGACCATCATCAGACCTCCATGCAAGACCCCCATACCAGACAACAGATCAGACCCCCATATCAGATGCTCAGCTCAGACCCCCATATCAGATGCTCAGCTCAGACCCCCATATCAGATCCTCAGCTCAGACCCCCATATCAGATCCTCAGCTCAGACCCCCATATCAGATCCTCAGCTCAGACCCCCATATCAGATCCTCAGCTCAGACCCCCATATCAGATCCTCAGCTCAGACCCCCATAATCAGATCCTCAGATCAGACCCCCATATCAGATCCTCAGCTCAGACCCCCATAATCAGATCCTCAGATCAGACCCCTATATCAGGACCTCAGATCAGACCCCCATATCAGATCCTCAGATCAGACCCCCATATCAGATCCTCAGATCAGACCCCCATATCAGATCCTCAGATCAGACCCCCATATCAGATCCTCAGATCAGACCCCCATATCAGATCCTCATCTCAGACCTAATGCTCTAAATCTAGATAAAGTGGGTGGTCGTAAAGTTATTCAATCAAAATCACCGAAGTACGACTACCTAAAATTTTACCTTTATTTTGGTCAATTAAAAGTAATAATTCCCTGGAGGGGGAAAAAATAGTGCAACAAAACACAACAAAGACAAAATACAATTAACACACGGAAGAGCAGGATCAGACAAGCGGATCAATATGAGAGGAAGAAAGGGGAGGAGCGCATCAGGGCAGCCCGTGCCATGACCGTGTCTGTCCCTGCGATGTCCCTTTGTGACTCCTCAGCCCGGAGATGTGTCTTGATGGTAGACACACTCCGTCCGCGTACCTGTGCTGTCCTGTCCTTATAGTGCCCTTTGTATACTATCCCATATGGATATTTGGGCAATAGTATAAAGGATGGATATCGGTTGTACAATCACGTGTCCCGACGCGTTTCCCCCCTTCCTCTCATTGAAGGGGTTCATCAGGGGACAAAATAAAGGTTACATTTTAGGTAGTCGTACTTCGGTGATTTTCCTCATCTCAGACCCCCATATCAGATGCTCAGATCAGACCTCCATATCAGATGCTCAGATCAGACCTCCATATCAGATCCTAATCTCAGACCCCCATATCAGATGCTCAGATCAGACCCCCATATCAGATGCTCAGATCAGACCCCCATATCAGATGCTCAGATCAGACCCCCATATCAGATGCTCAGATCAGACCCCTATATCAGGACCTCAGATCAGGCCCCCATATCAGATCCTCATCTCAGACCCCCATATCAGGACCTCAGATCAGACCTCCATATCAGATCCTCAGCTCAGACCCCTATTTCAGGACCTCAGATCAGACCCCTATATCAGGACCTCAGATCAGACCCCTATATCAGGACCTCAGATCAGACCCCTATATCAGATCCTCATCTCAGACCCCCATATCAGATCCTCATCTCAGACCCCCATATCAGGACCTCAGATCACGCCTCCATATCAGATCCTCATCTCAGACCTCCATATCAGACCTCCATATCAGATCCTCATCTCAGACCTCCATATCAGATCCTCAGATCAGACCTCCATATCAGATCCTCAGCTCAGACCCCCATATCAGATCCTCAGATCAGACCCCCATATCAGATCCTCAGATCAGACCCCCATATCAGATCCTCAGATCAGACCCCCATATCAGATCCTCAGATCAGACCCCCATATCAGATCCTCCGATCACACCTTAGATCAAACTGTAAAATAAATACATTCACTTACCTCTCCTGCTCAGCCGCTCCTCTCCAGGTCCAGCGGTCTCTGCTGCAGTCATGCTCCCTGATCTTCTCTGGGCCTGCGCCGCATTGTCACCTGATTGTGTGCATCCTCAGGTCATTGTGCGCGCCTACTCCTACTCTCACACTGGCGCTTTGGTTTCCGTTTGTGAGATCCGTTCAGGGCTCAGCGTCCAAAACGGATCAGTTTTGCCCTAATGCATTCTGAATGGTAAAGGATCTGCTCAAAATGCGTCAGTTTGCCTCCGATCCGTCTCCATTCCGCTCTGGGGGCCGACACCAAAACGCTGCCTGCAGCCAAACGGATCCGTCCTGGCACACAATGCAAGTCAATTGGGATGGATCAATTTTCTATGACACAATCTGGCACAATGGAAAATTGATCCGTCTCCCATTGACTTTTAGTGGTGTTCAAGACTGATCCGTTTTGGCAATGTTACAGATAATACAAACAGATCCGTTCGGAACGAATGCATGCGGGTGTATTATCTGAACGGATCCGTCTGTGCAGATCCATGACGGAGCCGCACCAAACGTGAGTGTGAAAGTAGCCTAATGCTGTATGCAGTCAGGACCCGCTCCCCACACTAACTGCGCAGCTGATCGCAGTGCCTCACACCCTGCTCCCCGCACCAACTGCGCAGCGATCGCAGTGCCTCACACCCTGCTCCCCGCACCTACTGTGCAGCGATCGCAGTGCCTCACACCCCGCACCAACTGCGCAGCGATCGCAGTGCCTCACACCCCGCTTCCCGCACCTACTTGGCAGCGATCACAGTGCCTCACACCCCGCTTCCCGGACCTACTGGGCAGCGATCACAGTGCCTCACACCCCGCACCTACTGCGCAGCTATCGCAGTGCCTCACACCCCGCTTCCCGTACCTACTGGGCAGCGATCACAGTGCCTCACACCCCGCACCTACTGCGCAGCGATCGCAGTGCCTCACACCCCGCTCCCAGCACCTACTGCGCAGCTATCGCAGTGCCTCACACCCCGCATCTACTGCGCAGCGATCGCAGTGCCTCACAACCTGCTCCCTGCACCTACTGCTTTATAGTGAGGGGTTCCATAATGAAAGCACTCACTAGTATTTGCTTTATAAAAAAACTTTGGGGAAAAATAAGTTCATTGTCACTTTCAGCGATAATTAACTCAGGAGGCGTCAGATTATTCCTTACTGTCGGCACCAGCCACCAAGAGGCTTCCCTGTGGGGTCTATAGCCCGTCCGCTCCTACCCCCCGGTTTTGCAGTACATCACCTCCTCCCCTAGTTTTTAATTTTTTTTATTTAAAGAGGAAGTATTTTGCATTCAGGTGAATTTCTTATCGCCCGCACCTCCATCTCATCAGTCTTTCCTGTGAGCTGTTTGTGTTTTTGCTGGGAGTAAATGACTGAAATATTTATGTCGCCGCCATTCGCTGCTGTTACATTTAGTTTTTTATAGAACCAGCAGACACGGTGACGCCACAGAGCAGATGTCATGTGCTGTAATGGTGCCAGACTGCAGAGACGTATGAAGCTAATCTGTTTAAGAGCTGGCAGAGATGAGGACTCTTTTAGTGCATTCGGTTACCGATGGCGAGCGTCACACAATCATGTATGAAATACGGCTGCACTTAATTTGTTGCATCTTTAGGTGCAAACTGCCTGGAAAGTGATGACGGACAGGGATCAGTCAGTAGGGGGGAAGCAGAGCAGCCGGCTGTCAATATTGTCCTAGCATACAGTCACCTCTAGGTGTCACCAGTGAGGCCTGTGATGCCGTCAGCAGTGACCTGGAAATGCGCAGATTGCAAAGAAGTCACTGACTTTTATTTATTATACACACTTATATAGAGCTGACATATTCCGCAGCGCTGTACAGACATGATCATCACTCCATCCCCCATAGGGCTCACAATCTAAGGTCCCCATCAGTCTGTCTTTGGTGTGCGGGAGGAAACCGGAGAACCCGGAGGAAACCCACGCAAACACGGGGAGAACATACAAACTCCATGCAGATGTTGTCACTGATTCAAACCTAGGACCCCAGCACTGCAAGGCACCAATGCTAACCACTGAGCCACCGCTAACCACTGACTTTTTTTTTTTTTTTTTTTACATCACAGATGTGAATGATGTCAGAGGAACAAAATCGGAGAATTACAGCAGCTCATCTGATGAGGAAAGCACAAGAGGGCGATCTGCTTCATTTAAGGTAACAGTTGTGCTTACATCATTAAGGAGCAAGGATTATGGGGTCAACATCCCGGACCATGATTCCTTGTGCCACCTTCACCGTCTGTATCATGTGATCATACTCTGTTTGCAACGCAGCACTGCAGTCTTATGTTGTGTCGCACAAGTCGCCGTACAGCCCTGCCCTAAATGAAAAGTTCAGAAACTTTGGGGGGAATTTTTATAGACTTTTTTTACACCACATTTATTCTTTTAATAAAAGTTGCATTGTTTGCATTCAAAGAGAGCAAAATTGTATCCAATCTAGACGATGCTCTGCCCATCTGCATGTTTAGTATTGTTTGACTGGATACAATTGTATCCATTTCTCTGATGCGAGCAGGACTAGCTGTGTACAGGAATACTGTTCCTATTCACTGACAGCTAACTAATATCTTGAGGATAGCAAGGAATTGACGCAAAGTATATTAGATAATTGTTGAACTTTTTTGTTGTGAAACTACAACTCCCAGCATGAACATTTGGTCGGCAGTTCTCAGAACTCCCATATAAGTAAATTAAGCAAGCTGGGAGTTGTAGTTTTAGCTGGAGGACCAGAGGTTGCTGACCCCTGCCTTAGCCTTTAAAACAGTTGTTCCCTTATTCCTTCTTAGACTGAGGCTCATCTTCTCGTAATTTTTAAGCTCTCTTCTTGTTGTCACTGAATGGAAACATATTTATCTATAATCAAAAGACGAAAATCTTTGCAGACCTACTGAATGCCACACCGAAGGGTCTTTACCCTCAGATACGTAGTGTGAACTCACACCGAGCCGGAGCTCAGCTGTGTAAATTGTATTAGTTCAGGGTAATTTTTGTATAATTTTTTTTTAAAATAAATAAATAAAACATCATCCTGAACTAGTAGATAGTTTTTTTTTGTTAGTTTTGACATACGGCAGAGACCGAAAGGGTTAATGCTGCTTTGGACATTAAAACCTGTGGGAGAAACGCTATGTACCCCCAACCCATTAACCCCTTCATTCTTGGAGGCCTCTAGTATTGACAGACCAGGATGGAGGCTTCTGGGGTTGTGTAGTTGCAAGTAAGAACTTCTGGCGGTTATTACTGTTGGGAGTGTACAGCTTGATACAAAGAGACCCCAAGAGGCTGTACAGACCCTCCGAGTGTCTACTGCTCCACCTGGAGACGTTGGCCACCATCGCATAGGGAGGCAATGAGCACTGTGACCTGTCACCTCCATGTGCAGAGGAGTTGAACACAATATATTGTCCTCTGTTATCGGCCATTTCAGACCAAGAAGCAGCTGATTATAGGACAGGTAAATATAATCTGAGGAGACGCTCACTGAGTGACAGGAGGTACAGAACACTCCCTGCCTCATGTTCCCGAGTGGAGGGACTCTAGAGACATTTACATCCTTGTGTCCCTGGCACCAGCTGCTCCTCTTATAACTCATCTGCACTGCTATAAACTGACAACCTTTTATAAACTTGGCATTTTTTGTTTATTTCTCTTAGGGCACATGCAGTACCTCCTTGCCACCAGCTGGTGGCGATATTGCTTTGTCATTTATCCATTAGCCCGAAGCTAACAAGATTAGCAAAAAACAAGAAAACGAACAGTTATAAGCAATAGAAAGGGATTTTTGTTACAATTATTTTTTTATAGCATTCTAGAGAAACAATAACCAATCTGAATCGTATGAGAACCCTGGACAATTAGGGCCCGTGCAGCTCGGAGCGCTCAGGATCCAGTCAGATCTGTTCTGCCGCTTTGTCACCTCTGTCCTGACTTGTGATCACTTCAGAACAGCGGTGGCTTCTGACCTGCATCCTACACCGAGACTTGGCAGGAAGTGTATATCCGAGCATCTGCAGGAGCCTGGACTCCTCTACCATGGGAGGAGGATTTGCCTTTGAAACCCGATTTTATCGCAGGTTGTGGGAAGCCATAGGGAGAAGAGTAACGAAGCTGCAGATTGGAAGGACTTTGTCTAACAGACAATTGCTTCATATCCATTATATCCTATGTCACCCATGTCAAGTATGGGAGTCAACATGGACTTTGACTTTACAATCACTAGTGCAGCTTCTACAAGGGATGTCGCCCGACGTTCCCAGACTCAAGTCCTGAATCACAGCCCTGAAGGATGGCACAGTTAGCCATACATGAAGCCCTCACTGGATATTATATGACACCTTTATTGTTAAGATGATTATTATATACTTAACCTATGTATAAAAATTATTCACAGCTATTTCTTGTCCCATCAGAGCGTCCCGGCATCGAGGCAGCAAAGAAGGATGGAAAAAGAAGCGAGACTGCGAGCAAAGCAGGAAGAGCTCAAGAGGCTACACAAAGCCCAGGTACAGACACAGATACGGAGGAACTCTTTTTAATTTTATCCAAAAATACAAAAGTTTTGCCATAAAATTTCCAAACAAGATATAAAACAAGTATATACAGGTCCTTTTAAAAAAATTAGCATATTGTGATAAAGTTCATTATTTTCTGTAATGTACTGATAAACATTAGACTTTCATATATTTTAGATTCATTACACACCAACTGAAGTAGTTCAAGCCTTTTATTGTTTTAATATTGATGATTTTGGCATACAGCTCATGAAAACCCCAAATTCCTATCTCAAAAAATTAGCATATCATAAATAGGTTCTCTAAACGAGCTATTAACCTAATCATCTGAATCAACTAATTAACTCTAAACACCTGCAAAAGATTCCTGAGGCTTTTAAAAACTCCCAGCCTGGTTCATTACTCAAAACCGCAATCATGGGTAAGACTGCCGACCTGACTGCTCTCCAGAAGGCCATCATTGACACCCTCAAGCAAGAGGGTAAGACACAGAAAGACATTTCTGAATGAATAGGCTGTTCCCAGAGCGCTGTATCAAGGCACCTCAGTGGGAAGTCTGTGGGAAGGAAAAAGTGTGGCAGAAAACACTGCACAACGAGAAGAGGTGACCGGACCCTGAGGAAGATTGTGGAGAAGGACCGATTCCAGACCTTGGGGGACCTGCGGAAGCAGTGGACTGAGTCTGGAGAAGAAACATCCAGAGCCACCGTGTACAGGCATGTGCAGGAAATGGGCTACAGGTGCCGCATTCCCCAGGTCAAGCCACTTTTGAACCAGAAACAGCGGCACTGGACTGTTGCTCAGTGGTCCAAAGTACTTTTTTCGGATGAAAGCAAATTTTGCATGTCATTCGGAAATCAAGGTGCCAGAGTCTGGAGGAAGACTGGGAAGAGGGAAATGCTAAAATGCCTGAAGTCCAGTGTCAAGTACCCACAGTCAGTGATGGTCTGGGGTGCCATGTCAGCTGCTGGTGTTGGTCCACTGTGTTTTATCAAGGGCAGGGTCAATGCAGCCGCTATCAGGAGATTTTGGAGCACTTCATGCTTCTATCTGCTGAAAAGCTTTATGGAGATGAAGATTTCATTTTTCAGCACGACCTGGCACCTGCTCACAGCGCCAAAACCACTGGTAAATGGTTTACTGACCATGGTATTACTGGGCTCAATTGGCCTGCCAACTCTCCTGACCTGAACCCCATAGAGAATCTGTGGGATATTGGGAAGAGAAAGTTGAGAGACGCAAGACCCAACACTCTGGATGAGCTTAAGGCCGCTATCGAAGCCTCCTGGGCCTCCATAACACCTCAGCAGTGCCACAGGCTGATTGCCTCCATGCCACGCCGCATTGAAGCCTCCTGGGCCTCCATAACACCTCAGCAGTGCCACAGGCTGATTGCCTCCATGCCACGCCGCATTGAAGCATCCTGGGCCTCCATAACACCTCAGCAGTGCCACAGGCTGATTGCCTCCATGCCACGCCGCATTGAAGCATCCTGGCCTCCATAACACCTCAGCAGTGCCACAGGCTGATTGCCTCCATGCCACGCCGCATTGAAGCCTCCTGGGCCTCCATAACACCTCAGCAGTGCCACAGGCTGATTGCCTCCATGCCACGCCGCAGTGAAGCATCCTGGGCCTCCATAACACCTCAGCAGTGCCACAGGCTGATTGCCTCCATGCCACGCCGCATTGAAGCCTCCTGGGCCTCCATAACACCTCAGCAGTGCCACAGGCTGATTGCCTCCATGCCACGCCGCATTGAAGCAGTCATTTCTGCTAAAGGATTCCCCACCAAGTATTGAGTGCATAACTGAACATAATTATTTGAAGGTTGACTTTTTTTGTATTAAAAACACTTTTATTTTATTGGTCGGATGAAATATGCTAATTTTTTGAGATAGGAAATTTGGGTTTTCATGAGCTGTGGCCAAAATCATCAATATTAAAACAATAAAAGGCTTGAACTACTTCAGTTGTGTGTAATGAATCTAAAATATATGAAAGTCTAATGTTTATCAGCACATTACAGAAAATAATGAACTTTATCACAATATGCTAATTTTTTGAGAAGGACCTGTACACTTACCCTACTGGCCCAGCTCCATGCATACTATCTCATTCATACCTACTGAAAAGAGAAAATAAAACCTAGCCTAACGTAAACATCCGATCCGGCTGAACCCCGACTATATACAAATATATACAAATTATTTCTAACAGAAAATAAATGACAACTTGTCACAATAAATAATCAAAATAACCAACTTTTTTTTATATATATATATATATATATATTTTGTGTTTATTATTATTATTATTATTACTTGTATTTTTATTTATATATATATATATACACACATTTTTTGTATTTTTTTGTTTTGTTTTGTTATACACACATATATGAGAAAGAAAACAAAACCTATACTAACCCTACCAATCTATCTATCCCATCACCTTCACCCAGGGCCAACCTCCGCCTCTTGTCCCTCCATGAGGCCAGCCCTTCCTCCACCACCCACACCTAGCCCCTCGCCTCATGTCCTCCTATGTCCGCATAGTCCAGGGCTGGATGCAGGCCTCCCCACACGAAAAAAAATATGAACCCCCCCCCCCCCACCCTATCCCACCCAACCTAACTACACCCCACTTACCCTATCATACAATATATACATCTTATAACAACCATATCTATCTATACAAACCAATATTAAAATCCACCCAAAGGCCCAAGTTCAGTCATTTGCAAACCTTTCTTCAAAAACTCATCTTAAATACAAAACAAAAACCTAATGTGAAAGCCTCAGCCCAACACCAGGAAAAGTGCTACTGAGGCTAAGGCACATCAAAGGTGAAGCCTCTCCAGAGGTAAGAGACCCCATCCGTACCCACCTTCTCGCACTCAAGAGAGCGAACCTTCGCCAGGTCACCTAGAATGTTCCTACACACTTCTTCCACAGGGAGGACTTTCTGCTGGGTTGAAACTAAACACTGTGCGTTCCATGTGAAGTACCTGACCACTATGCTAACTACAAAAGCTGTGCATGGGTCCCTTCTTCCCAAACCTTTCCATAAGCCCATTCCGCATAGGAAAGGTTGGCTAGCCTAGGCCAGCCAATGGATGCGCCCACCCGTTTGTATACCTCTGTATTAAAGGGACACTGAAGCAGGAAGTGCTCCATACTTTCCAGTATGTCGCCACACTCCTCCCGGGGACAACCCCTTTCATCAGAGTTCCTATACCTCAAGTTGCCCCTTACATACAGCTTCCCGTGAAAGCAGCGCCAAGCCAAGTCCCAAAACTTCAAGGGGATCCTTGCCGAATTTAACAACTGTAAACCCCTGTCTAGATCCCGGCTTGGGCAATCCTTAAGGGCCAGGGGCTTTCGGAAGTGGGTCAACAAGACCCTCTCGTCAAGGGATCTCCTTGACTGGGTCTCGATTTCCCTCACTCCCAAACCCCACTGGCGGATCACCTTCAGAATCGGGGTGACATAAGCCGGAAGATATCCGTGAGGTGTACGCAAATCCTTCACTTGCCCTCCTGTCTCCCACTCCTGGAAGAAAGGCCGAAACCAACCCCTGCAAGAGACTACCCACGGAGGAGCCCTCTCTTTCCAGAGGTTTGCCAGGTTGATCTTAACAAAGGTGTTCACGAGGAACACCACTGGGTTGACCATACCCAACCCCCCTAATCTCCTCGTACGGTATGTCACCTCTCTCTTGACTAGGTTCAGCCTATTCCCCCATAACAGTTGAAAGAACAGACTGTAAACCCGAGTCCAGAGAGGTTCTGGCAAGACACATACACTGGCCAAATAGATAAGCAAAGGGAGAAGGTAAGTCTTGATCAGGTTCACCCTTTCCCTGAGGGTCAAAGACCAACCCTTCCACTGGTCAACCTTCTGAGCGGCGATCGTGAGCCTGCTGTCCCAATTTTGGGTGGGATAATCCCCATGGCCGAATTGAACGCCTAGGACTTTGGCTGACGACTGGGGCTCTGGGAGGGTGTCCGGGAGACCGAAAGATGGATCACCCCCTCCCAGCCAGAGACTCTCACACTTATCCCGGTTAATCACGGACCCGGAAACTTCCGAGTAGCGTTCTACCTCCGACATCACGTATTCCGCCTCCCCTCCCGAGGATACGAAAACAGTGACGTCATCGGCATACGCCACCACCCTCAGAGTGGCTTCCGGCTCCTCCAGACTCATCCTGACTTCCGCCAACGGTCCTCGATCAATCCTCCTAATAAAAGGATCAATCGCAAACACGTATAAGAGCGGGCTCAATGGACAACCCTGGCGGACTCCAGACCCGACCTCAAAAGGGCTGCCAGACCAACCGTTCACCAGAGGGAAACTCTCTGCCCCTGCATACAAGATCTTTAACCAATCGACAAACCCCCCCGGCAGGCCATATTTCAGAAGGACTGCCCAGAGGTACTCGTGGTCAACCCGATCAAAAGCCTTTGCCTGATCTAAAGCCAGCATGTACCCCTTCCAGTTACCCGCCCTACTCTGCTCCACTGCCTCCCGGACACCAAGCACAGCACTAAACGTGCTTCGGCCTGGAACTGAGCAATGTTGGGTCTCCGAAAGGAGCCGGGGCGCAAACTGCACCAACCGTTTAAACAGTATCTTGGCCAGGATCTTTCTGTCCGTATTGAGAAGCGCTATGGGACGCCAATTCTCAATATGGCTCGGATCTTTACCCTTTGATATAAGGATCAGAGCTGACCTCCTCATTGACTTTGGCAGAGCACCCGAGGAAAGGCACTCATTGAATACCTTAGTCAAGAGGGGAACCAAGGAGTCCTTAAAGGTCTTATAAAACTCGGATGTTAAGCCATCCGGGCCTGGCGACTTCTTTAGGGCAAGCCCTTCGATCGCCAGGCTGACTTCCTCTTCTCTGATTTCTTCTATCAAAACGCCAAGAGAGAGGTCTACTATTGACTCAGGGATGGTTTCAGCCAGGAAAGCCGAAATCCTGTCCCGATTCAGATCCTTCTTCCTCAAGAGGCACGAGTAGAAGGACTTGACGATTTCCAAGATCCCTGATCTGGACCTATCCAGAGATCCCGTACCATCGACCAGTCCCGTCACCAACTTACTTTTCACTGACATCTTACAGTTTCTGTAAGGGTCGGGCGAGCGGTACTTCCCGAAATCCCTCTCAAAAACCAAAGATGTGTGCCTATCGTACTGGCACCTCTTAAGCAAAGATTTCACCCTGGAGATATCCTCTCGGCTACCTCCAGTCGAGACCAGTTGTTCGAGTTTCCTCCTCAGACCCTGATACAAGCGATACCTGTCCAGGGACCTGAGGCTCGAGAGCTGGCGGAAGAATTTTGCCACCCGATCTTTGAATATCTCCCACCACTCAGACTTAGTGTCACAAAGATCCAGCAACTCTACCTGACTCTGAAGGAAGTCCTTAAAGGATTGTCTCACCTCTGCTTCCTCCAGGAGGGCCGAATTTAGCTTCCAATAGCCTCTTCCCATTTGGGGGGATTCTGCAACATTCAAAGAGAACATAATCATACAGTGATCAGAGAATTCCACCTCTACCACCTCTAAAGGTGAAAAAGTAGTCTCCTCCTTTAAATAAAACCTGTCTATTCTAGACCTAATCTGACTACCTCTATAATAAGTGAAACCACCGTGGCCTGGGGTGTGCCTAATGTGGACATCCACCAGGCGAACCTCGCTAGCTATGCTATTCAGGGATACACTATCATAAGCCAGCCGGTTTCTGGCGCCTCCCCGGTCTTGGGACCTTGTGACTGTATTAAAGTCCCCGCCAAAGACCACCTGCCGACTCGTAAAAAGGAAAGGTTTGATCCTCATAAAGAGACGCTTCCGATCCCACCTGGTTTGGGGACCATAGATGTTTATCAGGCGAAGCTCTTGACCCTTCATGAGGACATCTAAAATCAAACACCTCCCCATTTCTAACTCAATCACTCGTCGGCTTTCTACTGGTGCGGTAAAAAGAACCGCCACTCCGCTATACGGCTCAGCCGCAAGAGACCAATATGATGGACCACGCCTCCACTCCTTTTTTGCTTTATACACAGCCGCCAAATCTGGCAGCCTGGTCTCTTGCAAAAATAAAATGTCAGCTTCAACCCGGCTGAGAAAATCAAAGGCTGCAAACCTAGCCGCATCCGATTTAATACTGGCGACATTAATGGTCGCCAGCGTCAACGGAGTGAGTGCCGCCATACAGAGTGATTAAGTTAGACGGCCTTCTTCCTTCCCTTCCCCTTCTTGTTCTTTTTCTTACCCCTCTTGGGGCTACCCCCTAAGGTGGCACGATCTCTTTTGAGAGAGACAGTGGTGTCCATCTCATTAGTCACCACCGCCTCCCCCTTCGCACCACCCTTGTCATTCCCATTACCAGCGCCTGGACCCGCCCCACCTCCCGAGGACCTTGCATCCTCACCGGAGGGAGGCGCGGGCCCTTCCAGAGGCTCCTTCTCTTGCCCCTCCGGCTCCCCACCTTCAACCTCCTCCCCGGAAGAAGAGATCTCATCCAAGGTGAGGTACCGGTTGGAAAGATCCAGGGGAAGAGAGTCAGGATTAGAGAGGTCCAGGGGGGAGCTGGCTTTGCCTTCCACAGGCACTCTAGCCGGGCTAGATCTTTTTTTGGTCAGACGTTTCCTTCTTGTTCTTTTAGACTCTGTCTCACTCTCCTCTGTTGCACTCTCGTAGCAAGAGGACAGAGTCACCTCGGAACGGTCTAGTCTCGTGAGTTCCTCATTCACCTCGATATCCCCCAGGGTCTCAGCTCTAGGAGAGGCATTCTCTTGGGAGGGCACAGGCATCACCCCAGGAGGGGGTTCCACCTGCCCCCTCTCCATTTGACGCCTCTCCCTCCGTCTCTGCTGGGACGGGCTTTCTTTTCTCTTCATCGACCCCACTGCCCTGTCTCCTTCGCCAGCACTCGCCTCGGCAGTGGGGGCCTCCCGGCTCGCCTCTGCGCGTGCACGAGCCACGTTGGCGACAGAGCGAGGGCAACGACTGAACGGGTGCCCTAGCTCACCACACAGGTTGCATCTAATCTGCCCACAAGATGCAGCTAGATGGCCTTCACCCCCGCACAACGCGCACCTCTGCACTCGGCAGCTGGCGCTGAAGTGCGAAGGGCTGCCGCACTTGTAACACAGCTTAGGCTGCCCCCTGTAGAACACCTATGATCCTATCCCGACCAAGGAAAGCAGATGACGGTATGTGGGAAACCGACCCCCCTGAATGTTTCAACTTAATCTGAAACGTCCAGGCACCCGACCAGATGCCAAACTCATCCAGGTTCTTGCTAGGAAGACCCTGGACGTCCCCGTACCTGCTCAACCAGGTCAAGATGTCAACACAAGAAAGTGACTCATTACGGGTCAGAACGGTCACTTTCTTGACCTCATTCTGGCGGGTTATCGCTTGCACAAAAAACCCCTGCCAGTCCGGCTGGTCTTTTGCCAGTTCATACCCAGACCAGAAAAGTTCAAGACCCTCTGGCCGGGCAAAACTGACATCAAACTCCCGGGTGCCATACGGATGTATCAGGGCAAAGATGTCACATGCCCTGATGCCCATCTGAAAGAGAAGCTCTGCCACCCTCTTCCTGGTAGGGCACGCTTCATTGCCTCTCCATTTCAGACAGACAACATTCCGTCTGGCTGACCCAGGGCCGGTTGTGGGGGAGGACCAGGTGGTCTCGCCCCCGCCTTGCTCTCGGAAGGCACGCAGGCCATGCCTGTCTATCCAGAAGGATAGATCCACCTGCTGCCCCCCTACTGTAATGGAATTCTCCCCTCTCCTAAGAGCCTCTAGAAGTTGCCGCTGCAAGTTACCGTCACCAGACATTGGTAATGGGGAGGACAATGGGGGCCGCCCCTCCCCCCCCGCGCCGGCGACCACACCAGCATAACTTCTGCCAGGCGTAACCGACGCAGGAGGGGCAGCCGGACCGGGCCCACCCCCACCCCCCCCAGACCTATCTACAGCAGGTGTCACTCCAGACCCCTTTGAAGGGGCTACATGAGGCGCACCGGCCACTTGTACAGTGGTCGGCCGACCTCCAACATTCACCCCTCCATCAGGGCCCGGGGCAACACCACTAACAAAAACCGTATTCACACAAGTGACCACTTCTTCAGTGGCCACTACCGCACTCTCCCCTCCACCCACACACACTGCTGGGCCAGAGGGGACAGAGGTCAGTTTATTCGTTTTGTCCAGCATTTCCTTGCTGGACACATTTTTAAAAGTCTTTCCTGATTTTTCGGGCCGGCGGGCTGTAGAACCACTGGTCCCAGCCACGCCGGCCTTATCCACTTGACGGACAGCGCAGGAGGGAGGGGCGGTGCGCACCACACTCGCATCAGGACCGCCCCCTCCCTCTCTGCCTACAGACACACTGCTCTGAGCCCCTTTGTGGATTTCCGAAGCTCCACCCCCTCCACTCCTGACCACTCCCACTGCGCCTCCACTCCCCGCCGCCACAACAATACCAGCGGAAGGGACTGAAGCGGAGCAGACCGGGGCAGAGGAGACTGGAACCCCGGCAAGGACCTTGGCACACAACTTGGGAGGGGCGGAGGCAGCCACCTCGCACCCTCCCCCTGCAACTCCGGATCGGGACACCGCTGTACCCGCAGCCGCACCCCCTCCACCCACAGCCACCCCCACCACCCCTGCCCCCCCGTCCCCCGCCGCCATGCCAAAACCGGCAGGGGGGACTGCAGGGCGCACGGGAGCGGCAAAGCAGACCGGGGCAGAGGACGCAGACCCCAGGACAGGGATCCCGGCAACGACCTCTGCAAGGGGGGCAGTGGCAGCCACATCGCCCCGCCGCTCCTCCACCCGGCACTTGTCCAGTACCCCAGCAGAGGCGGGCGGAGCCACCCGACCACCAACCATGCCCCCCTCGCCACTCGCCCCGGGAGCCTTCCTGTCTGGCCCCTCCTGCTTTTCCTCACCGCCCCTGTTACCGCAAACAGGGACGGCGTCCTGCGCCATCTTTGCCACGTCTGTCTCCCCACTCCTACGCACCGGTCCCACAACAGAGACTGGGCCAGGGAGGATGGTGGGGTTCGTGCCCTGAGCTGGCTTTGCAGCTGGCCCCGGGCACGCAGGGTGGGCCACATAAACATACCTCACCTCTGGCTTTAATGTCTTTGCCTTTCTCTTCTTTCCTATTGGCTCATCTTCTGGTAATTCATTTCCAAAGCAAATGTCCTCACAAATTTTGGGGGACTCCAGGTGGCGTATCTCGGCCATAAGCTGCCCCCCAACTCCGCTGCTCTCACTGACGTCTATTTCTTCATCAGAACTAGTGGGGGGCAGGCACACCTGCTCTGCGGTGATGCCAGTTTCCGCAGGTTGCCCCCCCATGTCCGACTCTTCCTCCTCACCAGAGGAGTCATCTTCTTGCTGTTTCTGGTTTCCAGCCATTTCATTAAACCTTTGATCGTTCATGAGCTTCTCCTTAAAGGGGCCACTGTTCTCCAGAATGGCCCCCATTCTTTCCTGCAGCTCTTTAATAACTTCCTTCAAGCCTTTTATTTTCCTTGATATTTCCGGCCAGTTTTTTCTGGCCGCTTTGTCCACCTTCCCCCTCTCAAGCCTTAGTTGCTCCCTCACCTTCTTGAGGGTCCTATTCGCCTCCTCGAACTCCCGGAGGTAGGCCGCGATCCGGGAGCTGTAAACGGCGATTAGTTCCCGGGGCTTCATGTCGCCCCAGTCAGCCTCAACCGGAACCGGCCCATCCCCAGGAGCACTCCGCGTACCTCTTGGAGGGCTACTGTCCGCCCTCCTGGAACCGCCGGCGATGGACACGGCTTCACCTCCGGGGGCTGCAGGGGCCGCTGCACCACGACTCCTGCTGGATCTTCTGACCCCCGGGGCGGAAGATGGAACTGAGGCCGGTAGCTCACCTCCCCTACCTCCCGCCGGCCTACCCCGGGAAGCAGGATCCTGGGTCTTGAGTCGCTTCATAGCCCAGAACCCTACCAGCTCCCTGGGGAGAGAGAGGCAGGGCCTGGGCTGGGATAGATGGAAAAATCCCTGGTAGCTTGTCAGCAATCAGCAGGAGCTCCTCCACACACAACCACACCCGACCAGTGGCTCCTGCACACTGAGGATTACACCCAGTATACAGGACAGGAGAAGTGGTACTGTGCAGTGTATATATATATATACAGAATAAGAGCAGATACTGAGGATTACACCCGGTATACAGGACAGGAGGAGAAGTGGTACTGTGCAGTGTATATATATACAGAATAAGAGCAGATACTGAGGATTACACCCAGTATACAGGAGAGGAGAAGTGGTACTGTGCAGCGTGTATATATATATATATATATATATACAGAATAAGAGCAGATACTGAGGATTACACCCAGTATACAGGACAGGAGAAGTGGTACTGTGCAGTGTATATATATACAGAATAAGAGCAGATACTGAGGATTACACCCGGTATACAGGAGAGGAGAAGTGGTACTGTGCAGTGTGTATATATATATATATATATATACAGAATAAGAGCAGATACTGAGGATTACACCCAGTATACAGGACAGGAGAAGTGGTACTGTGCAGTGTATATATATAGAATAATAGCAGATACTGAGGATTACACCCAGTATACAGGACAGGAGAAGTGGTACTGTGCAGTGTATATATATACAGAATAAGAGCAGATACTGAGGATTACACCCAGTATACAGGACAGGAGAAGTGGTACTGTGCAGTGTATATATATACAGAATAAGAGCAGATACTGAGGATTACACCCGGTATACAGGACAGGAGAAGTGGTACTGTGCAGTGTGTATATATACAGAATAAGAGCAGATACTGAGGATTACACCCAGTATACAGGACAGGAGAAGTGGTACTGTGCAGTGTATATATATACAGAATAAGAGCAGATACTGAGGATTACACCCAGTATACAGGACAGGAGAAGTGGTACTGTGCAGTGTATATATATATACAGAATAAGAGCAGATACTGAGGATTACACCCAGTATACAGGACAGGAGAAGTGGTACTGTGCAGTGTATATATACAGAATAAGAGCAGATACTGAGGATTACACCCGGTATACAGGACAGGAGAAGTGGTACTGTGCAGTGTATATATATACAGAATAAGAGCAGATACTGAGTATTACACCTAGTATACAGGACAGGAGAAGTGGTACTGTGCAGTGTATATATATACAGAATAAGAGCAGATACTGAGGATTACACCCAGTATACAGGACAGGAGAAGTGGTACTGTGCAGTGTATATATATATACAGAATAAGAGCAGATACTGAGGATTACACCCAGTATACAGGACAGGAGAAGTGGTACTGTGCAGTGTATATATACAGAATAAGAGCAGATACTGAGGATTACACCCGGTATACAGGACAGGAGAAGTGGTACTGGGCAGTGTATATATACACAGAATAAGGGCAGATACTGAGGATTACACCCGGTATACAGGACAGGAGAAGTGGTACTGTGCAGTGTATATATAGGACAGAAGTGGTACTGTGCAGTGTGTATATATACAGAATAAGAGCAGATACTGAGGATTACACCCGGTATACAGGACAGGAGAAGTGGTACTGTGCAGTGTATATATATACAGAATAAGAGCAGATACTGAGGATTACACCCAGTATACAGGACAGGAGAAGTGGTACTGTGCAGTGTATATACAGGAGAAGTGGTACTGTGCAGTGTATATATACAGGACAGGAGAAGTGGTACTGTGCAGTGTATATATATATATATATATATATATATATATACAGAATAAGAGCAGATACTGAGGATTACAACCAGTATACAGGACAGAAGTGGTACTGTGCAGCGTGTATACAGGAGAAGTGGTACTGTGCAGTGTATATATACAGAATAAGAGCAGATACTGAGGATTACACCCAGTATACAGGAGAAGTGGTACTGTGCAGTGTATATACAGGAGAAGTGGTACTGTGCAGTGTATATACAGGAGAAGTGGTACTGTGCAGTGTATATACAGGACAGAAGTGGTACTGTGCAGCGTGTATACAGGAGAAGTGGTACTGTGCAGTATATATATATACAGAAGCTGCTTCTAATGAGGGAGGTTTGTAGAACAGCTTTATTGATGAAGCATCATCTGCAGATGGTCGCATTAGTTTTTTTCCGTTCACGTGGCAGGAATGTGTGAATTTAAGTAACACAAGTGCCAATCACTTTTATGAAAAGACAACACTTAACTTTTTAGCTCTAATAATCCACTTGTTTGTCGGGATTCGTGCTCTGCGGCGCTCGCATTGTTCTCCAAGGTCTCTGAAGCTTTCACATCCTTTACACCAGATTACAAAAGCTCAAAAATCATCATTACTTGGATGAATGTTGTAAGGCGAGCGAGCGCTCCGTGGCCGAGGCGTGGGAGGGGTACAACAGGCAGACCCCCAGAGCTGGCACCGCAGCCGCACGCTGTAGAAAGCCGTCATGGACACTGAACCATTCATTTTAAGTAATTACAGGAGAGCAGAGTCTTTCCTGGCAGCCCCGTCTCTGCTTTCTTGTAAACCAGGTGCTGGGGCAGATGTGTAGCTGCTGTGGGTGCTATAATGTCTGTGCCCATGTCAAGAGATGTGGGTACCACCCCTGGGACCTCCACCTGTCTCCTGACCTCTGTCTTGTGCTTGACTGTTTCCCAATTCCCATAGAAATGAATGGAGAGAGCCGCACATCTGACCAGGAATCTTTCCATTCGTATAGCGGCTGCTTCTCCGGGCAGGATGGGGGTCAGGGGAGCCCTGTTATGGAGACGGGGTCCTTTGGATATGTCATAAACGTCTCAGGTGGAGATACCCCTTCAAGCACCTCTCTATATTAGCCAGTGACAACAGAAATCACATTACAGCAAGACACTTTGGCTTTGTCACCTGCTTCTTGTTACATCTGTTGTGCTTCACTTCCCAACCATTTGCAAGATTTCTGCTTGTTGTCAGTGAACAAAAACATTCTCGTATACATCCAGAGGCTGAAACCTGCGAAGAGCTATTTCTCCTCTCAGCTGAGTGTTTGTTACAATTGTATCCAGTCTCGGTGACAATCTACTGTCAGGTAAACAGTCTGGATTCCAGGCTGATACAATGTAGCAGTGCAGTGAAAAGGCACAAGACTGTACCAACCGGGGTCACAAAGGGTTATCTGGACTGGATACAATTGTAGCAAACCCTCAGCTCTGATAATTACTTGGTGTGCATAGATTTGTGAAATCTGCATGTAAATACTAGACATATCCTGTGGACAGAAAGCGGCCAGGTCTTACTAAGTCTTGGACAACCGAAGAGCAGATGAACCATCCCAGTATACGTGGCACCTCTGAGACCAGGAGGCTTCGCAGTGACACTTCCCATTCATTCTTCTCCACACCAGTGAAATGTACAGATTTAGGGTTCATGTACACAAAGGTATTTTTATTTCCATGTCAGTTCAGTTTTTTTTTTTGCGGCCTGTATGCGGAATGGGACTCAGTGCGCATTCCGTGTCCGTATGTCCCCACGACTGTTCTGGAAAAAAATAGAACGTGTCCTTTCATTGTCCGAATTACAGACAAGGACAGGACTGTTCTAATAGGGGACAGCTGTTCCGTTCCACAAAATACAAAACACACACGGCTGGTATCCGTGTTTTGCGGATCCGCAGTTTGCAGACGGTAAGGCCTTGTGCATGAGCCTTTTGCTCACCTGGGTGTCGGTTGGGTCTCTAATCAGTGGTTACAATACTGCAGTGCGTTCTGTACAATCCAAAAGTGCAACATGGTAACAAACAATTCTTCCCATAGACGATACAGCGCCAGCTCCAGGAAACGGAAGAGAAGCATCGAGCGCTGGACACACAAGGCATCAAGCTGGAGAAGGCTCTTCGAGGGGAAACAGGTAAATCTTTAAGTCGCGTTACGTTGGTTTTTTAGGGCCAGGAGGATTTGAGCTCCAGAACAGGGGAGAGAAGCTGGCACACAGTACGAGGGCTGAGGAGATGCTGTGCCAACCTGGAGGAGAAGAGGATTATGCATAGGTGGCAGACCAGCAATACTGAACCTTGGCACAATCACTAATATATTGATGTGACTGCCGTCAGTCCTTAGGCATCCTCCGTATCATGGCAGCGGGCACATCCCTAACCAGTCCAAACCTGGCATATGGAAATAGAGTAGTGGTGCCCGCTGATTACAGTAACTCGCATGCTGAGGCAGGACATGGCCTAGGCTTACCCACTAAACTGCAGCCATGCTGACCTGTCTGAGCTGCCAACCTATAAAGCCACCTGTGCCCACTTGCACCCGGGTAACCAACTCAGGTACCTAATCACATAAACGCATCCGGGGGGCGCTGGCACAGAAGGGAGTTATAGGGTTAAAGTCTCAGACCCGACAGCAGGCTGTGCACCCCAAATCATGACCGTGGTCATGGAATACATCACACCCCATTGCCGTAATTACAACATAACAGGCAGCAGGGGGCAGCGCTGAGAAGGAGAGGAAAACCGTCTCATTGAAAGCTACGTCTGCAGTTGTGTGGATACCGCCATAGCAAATCCCCAAAAGAGAGAGCACCTCATGCACTTGTATAAGACGCCCCGACCTCACACGTGGTGAGCGAATAATGGCGAATATTATAAGACGCCCCGACCTCACACGTGGTGAGCGAATAATGGCGAATATTATAAGACGCCCCGACCTCACACGTGGTGAGCGAATAATGGCGAATATTATAAGACGCCCCGACCTCACACGTGGTGAGCGAATAATGGCGAATATTATAAGACGCCCCGACCTCACACGTGGTGAGCGAATAATGGCGAATATTATAAGACGCCCCGACCTCACACGTGGTGAGCGAATAACGGCGAATATTATAAGACGCCCCGACCTCACACGTGGTGAGCGAATAATGGCGAATATTATAAGACGCCCCGACCTCACACGTGGTGAGCGAATAATGGCGAATATTATAAGACGCCCCGACCTCTCACGTGGTGAGCGAATAATAGCAAATATTATAAGACGCCCCGACCTCACACGTGGTGAGCGAATAATGGCGAATATTATAAGACGCCCCGACCTCACACGTGGTGAGCGAATAATGGCGAATATTATAAGACGCCCCGACCTCACACGTGGTGAGCGAATAATAGCGAATATTATAAGACGCCCCGACCTCACACGTGGTGAGCGAATAATGGCGAATATTATAAGACGCCCCGACCTCACACGTGGTGAGCGAATAATGGCGAATATTATAAGACGCCCCGACCTCACACAGTGGTGAGCGAATAATGGCGAATATTATAAGACGCCCCGACCTCACACATGGTGAGCGAATAATGGCGAATATTATAAGACGCCCCGACCTCACACGTGGTGAGCGAATAATAGCGAATATTATAAGACGCCCCGACCTCACACGTGGTGAGCGAATAATGGCGAATATTATAAGACGCCCCGACCTCACACGTGGTGAGCGAATAATAGCGAATATTATAAGACGCCCCGACCTCACACGTGGTGAGGCGAATAATGGCGAATATTATAAGACGCCCCGACCTCACACGTGGTGAGCGAATAATGGCGAATATTATAAGACGCCCCGACCTCACACGTGGTGAGCGAATAATGGCGAATATTATAAGACGCCCCGACCTCACACGTGGTGAGCGAATAATGGCGAATATTATAAGACGCCCCGACCTCTACACGTGGTGAGGCGAATAATGGCGAATATTATAAGACGCCCCGACCTCACACTTGGTGAGCGAATAATGGCGAATATTATAAGACGCCCCGACCTCACACGTGGTGAGCGAACTAATGGCGAATATTATAAGACGCCCCGACCTCACACGTGGTGAGCGAATAATAGCAATATTATAGACGCCCCGACCTCACACGTGGTGAGCGAATAATGGCGAATATATAAGACGCCCCGACCTCACACGTGGTGAGCGAATAATGGCGAATATTATAAGACGCCCCGACCTCACACGTGGTGAGCGAATAATTGCAAATATTATAAGACGCCCCGACCTCACACGTGGTGAGCGAATAATAGCGAATATTATAAGACGCCCCGACCTCACACGTGGTGAGCGAATAATGGCGAATATTATAAGACGCCCCGACCTCTCACGTGGTGAGCGAATAATGGCGAATATTATAAGACGCCCCGACCTCACACGTGGTGAGCGAATAATAGCAATATTATAAGACGCCCCGACCTCACACGTGGTGAGCGAATAATGGCGAATATTATAAGACGCCCCGACCCTCACACGTGGTGAGCGAATAATGGCGAATATTATAAGACGCCCCGACCTCACACGTGGTGAGCGAATAACTGGCGAATATTATAAGACGCCCCGACCTCACACGTGGTGAGCGAATAATGGCGAATATTATAAGACGCCCCGACCTCACACGTGGTGAGCGAATAACGGCGAATATTATAAGACGCCCCGACCTCACACGTGGTGAGCGAATAATGGCGAATATTATAAGACGCCCCGACCTCACACGTGGTGAGCGAATAATGGCGAATATTATAAGACGCCCCGACCTCACACGTGGTGAGCGAATAATGGCGAATATTATAAGACGCCCCGACCTCACACGTGGTGAGCGAATAATGGCGAATATTATAAGACGCCCCGACCTCACACGTGGTGAGCGAATAATGGCGAATATTATAAGACGCCCCGACCTCACACGTGGTGAGCGAATAATGGCGAATATTATAAGACGCCCCGACCTCACACGTGGTGAGCGAATAATGGCGAATATTATAAGACGCCCCGACCTCACACGTGGTGAGCGAATAATGGCGAATATTATAAGACGCCCCGACCTCACACGTGGTGAGCGAATAATGGCGAATATTATAAGACGCCCCGACCTCACACGTGGTGAGCGAATAATGGCGAATATTATAAGACGCCCCGACCTCACACGTGGTGAGCGAATAATGGCGAATATTATAAGACGCCCCGACCTCACACGTTGGTGAGCGAATAATGGCGAATATTATAAGACGCCCCGACCTCACACGTGGTGAGCGAATAATGGCGAATATTATAAGACGCCCCGACCTCACACGTGGTGAGCGAATAATGGCGAATATTATAAGACGCCCCGACCTCACACGTGGTGAGCGAATAATGGCGAATATTATAAGACGCCCCGACCTCACACGTGGTGAGCGAATAATGGCGAATATTATAAGACGCCCCGACCTCACACATGGGTGAGCGAATAATGGCGAATATTATAAGACGCCCCGACCTCACACGTGGTGAGCGAATAATGGCAAATATTATAAGACGCCCCGACCTCACACGTGGTGAGCGAATAATGGCGAATATTATAAGACGCCCCGACCTCACACGTGGTGAGCGAATAATGGCGAATATTATAAGACGCCCCGACCTCACACGTGGTGAGCGAATAATGGCGAATATTATAAGACGCCCCGACCTCACACGTGGTGAGCGAATAATGGCGAATATTATAAGACGCCCCGACCTCACACGTGGTGAGCGAATAATGGCGAATATTATAAGACGCCCCGACCTCTCACGTGGTGAGCGAATAATGGCGAATATTATAAGACGCCCCGACCTCACACTTGGTGAGCGAATAATGGCGAATATTATAAGACGCCCCGACCTCACACGTGGTGAGCGAATAATGGCGAATATTATAAGACGCCCCGACCTCACACGTGGTGAGCGAATAATGGCGAATATTATAAGACGCCGCGACCTCACACTTGGTGAGCGAATAATGGCGAATATTATAAGACGCCCGACCTCACACGTGGTGAGCGAATAATAGCGAATATTATAAGACGCCCCGACCTCACACGTGGTGATGCGAATAATAGCAAATATTATAAGACGCCCCGACCTCACACGTGGTGAGCGAATAATGGCGAATATTATAAGACGCCCCGACCTCACACGTGGTGAGCGGAATAATGGCGAATATTATAAGACACCCCGACCTCACACGTGGTGAGCGAATAATGGCTAATATTATAAGACGCCCCGACCT
Source organism: Bufo gargarizans (assembly GCF_014858855.1). Lineage (NCBI taxonomy): Eukaryota > Metazoa > Chordata > Amphibia > Anura > Bufonidae > Bufo > Bufo gargarizans. The sequence continues at coordinate 1,837,858 of NC_058089.1, forward strand.
CACACGTGGTGAGCGAATAATGGCGAATATTATAGACGCCCCGACCTCACACGTGGTGAGCGAATAATGGCGAATATTATAAGACGCCCCGACCTCACACGTGGTGAGCGAATAATGGCGAATATTAATAAGACGCCCCGACCTCACACGTGGTGAGCGAATAATGGCGAATATTATAAGACGCCCCGACCTCACACGTGGTGAGGGAATAATGGCGAATATTATAAGACGCCCCGACCTCTCACGTGGTGAGCGAATAATGGCGAATATTATAAGACGCCCCGACCTCACACGTGGTGAGCGAATAATGGCGAATATTATAAGACGCCCCGACCTCACACGTGGTGAGCGAATAATGGCGAATATTATAAGACGCCCCCGACCTCACACGTGGTGAGCGAATAATGGCGAATATTATAAGACGCCCCGACCTCACACGTGGTGAGCGAATAATGGCGAATATTATAAGACGCCCCGACCTCACACGTGGTGAGCGAATAATGGCGAATATTATAAGACGCCCCGACCTCACACGTGGTGAGCGAATAATGGCGAATATTATAAGACGCCCCGACCTCACACGTGGTGAGCGAATAATGGCGAATATTATAAGACCGCCCCGACCTCACACGTGGTGAGCGAATAATGGCGAATATTATAAGACGCCCCGACCTCACACGTGGTGAGCGAATAATGGCGAATATTATAAGACGCCCCGACCTCACACGTGGTGAGCGAATAATGGCGAATATTATAAGACGCCCCGACCTCACACGTGGTGAGCGAATAATGGCGAATATTATAAGACGCCCCGACCTCTCACGTGGTGAGCGAATAATGGCGAATATTATAAGACGCCCCGACCTCACACGTGGTGAGCGAATAATGGCGAATATTATAAGACGCCCCGACCTCACACGTGGTGAGCGAATAATGGTGAATATTATAAGACGCCCCGACCTCACACGTGGTGAGCGAATAATGGCGAATATTATAAGACGCCCCGACCTCACACGTGGTGAGCGAATAATGGCGAATATTATAAGACGCCCCGACCTCACACGTGGTGAGCGAATAATGGCGAATATTATAAGACGCCCCGACCTCACACGTGGTGAGCGAATAATGGCGAATATTATAAGACGCCCCGACCTCACACGTGGTGAGCGAATAATGGCGAATATTATAAGACGCCCCGACCTCACACGTGGTGAGCGAATAATGGCGAATATTATAAGACGCCCCGACCTCACACGTGGTGAGCGAATAATGGCGAATATTATAAGACGCCCCGACCTCACACGTGGTGAGCGAATAATGGCGAATATTATAAGACGCCCCGACCTCACACGTGGTGAGCGAATAATGGCGAATATTATAAGACGCCCCGACCTCACACGTGGTGAGCGAATAATGGCGAATATCATTACCAGTTTAGATGATGATAAAAGCAGGTGCAGTTAGACTCCTCATTATTTGTATCTGCGGCTGGTGGGGGGGACCTTACCTCGATCAATACGTATCAGAAGTGATGGCGGTGACCCCCGGGGTGATCATATAGTAATCACATTAGGATTATTGGCCTCCTCTGGATTCATTGTGTCACCGCCATCTGAGTATAGTGACAGTGCCGCCACCTATTGACCTGAGTAACGAGGAATCATAGATGTAAAAGCCGCGACCTAATTGGATAAACCGTCAATAACGTTTACATGTTAAATAATTAACTATTAACACGACGCCATTGTCATTATCGAAGCTCCCAATACATGACAATGATGGGCGACCCCCCCCGATACATAGCGGTAATGTCATTTCCACCATTAGGGCCGCTCTGAGCTGATTGGGACGCCATAGATCATTTGGCTAATTGTGAAATGTGTCTTTTCGTGCGGACATGAGAGCCGAGTGTCGCTGATAGATGGGAGTAATATGTGTTAACTGCCCAATTAACCCATTATTGGCGACATTTGCACTTAGTGGTGGCGTTGCTCTGATGCGATTCCTCCTCAGACAAGTCAACGAATGGTTTAATTATCTGGAAGGTTAGAAATGTGATTACGGCCGATGCAGATGACATTAAAATGATATGAGCAAGTTGGAATTTTAGACATTTCTTATCCTCTGAGGTCAGGATGACACGAGCCCCCGAGGCTGAAGGGCAGGTTGTCCGTGTCCTCCATCACTGCCTTCTTACGTGTATGACCACAGAATCGTGGGCTCCAGAGTTTAGAGCTTACGGTCTACAGCCAAGTGAGACCACCCAAGCCACAGAGCCTGGCAGATGGCGTCCCCCTCGTGTCTGGCAGACGCTATAAGGGCACTTTATTGAGAGGCGTTGCATATATTTTTGGCAGTAGTACTTGGGACCTGTACAGCATTGTAGGGCGGTAATATTTGTGCACTGTACAGAGTTGGCGCTGCTCTTTGGACATGGAATAGCACCGCTACTAGACGGTCTATACAGGAGTTTTCCACAGGATATGCTCTACGTGTCTGATAGGTGAGGAGTCGCAGCACCGTTTCCTTATAGATCTGAAGACGTGCGGACGCAGCTCTCCCTTCAGTCTTCATCTGGAAGCAGAGGCCGGCACACCCGGTGAAACCGGGACCAAGAAGCCCCTAGTTAGGGAGAGGCTACTGCGCCGACCCACCTCTCCCCAGGTGAGACGGCTGCTGCACGGACACGTGGCCGAGGGATGGTTACGCATGCGCACAGCTCAGTGCCGTCTATAGAAGCTGTGGGAACGCATGGCCACTCCACCTGGCGGAATGGGGAGCAGGGGGTCGGCCATATATGCCATCAAAATTTTAGTCACCGACTAAATAGCTTCATTGCCAGCTAAAAAAAAAACTGCGACCCCTACAGGTGGTAAAAGGAAGCGATCTAAAACTTCTATATGGAAGCCAGCCAACTTGCATCAGTGTAGATATCAGTAACACTGTAGACATTGAGTGGTGCAGGGGATGGCGGTCTTCTGTGCCGCACAGCGAGCTCCCCTCCTGCCCACTCCAGAACATTTCAGGGCTGTTATGTTGCATTCACCACTCGACTATGACAAGGGTTAAGGTCCCTCGTATGACTGTCATGTATAATAGGGCCGGCGGCTCAGTCATTGTCCTCTTCTTATTAAATCAGCCTCGTTTCATCTATAGTGATACATTTCAAATTGCTCTGTAGGTAATGTTAAGATAATTAGAAAATTATTGCGGCTGAGAATAACGAAGCGAGAAGACTGGGCTCCGAACACAACTTCTCAGTGACATTTATGCCGTTTTCGCCTCTAATAATTATGGTAGCGAGGAATGAAAAGATCTTTTGTTGTCGCCGCCATCCATTTAGCAAACGAACGAATTAGCCGAGAACATCTGTGGGTGACACAAAACGCAATGAAGTCCTAAAGACAAGATGAGCCGCTCACAATGGCGGAATATGGGCAAGTCTCGGAACCATCTCTCGGAACATGGAGGCCATTTACTCTCTTTATATTTATGTCATTTATTATTATTATTTATTCAGGTTATTTCCTTTTTTATTTAATTTATTTATCATTTTATCTTTATTTTGTCATTTATTTTTATTTATTTACTAGCAGAATTAGGAAAGTTTCACACGGAGTTCATCACATCCAGCATACCTGAAAACTGCTGGAGCACCAGTGCTGCCCCCCATAACAGTGTCATCCACAGCACCCCCTAACAGTGTCATCCACAGTGCCCCCATAACAGTGACATCCACAGTGCCCCCATAACAGTGACATCCACAGCGCCCCCATAACAGTGTCATCCACAGCGCCCCCATAACAGTGTCATCCACAGCACCCCCTAACAGTGTCATCCACAGTGCCCCCATAACAGTGTCATCCACAGTGCCCCCTAACAGTGACATCCACAGCACCCCCTAACAGTGTCATCCACAGTGCCCCCATAACAGTGACATCCACAGTTCCCCCATCAGTGTCCTCCACAGATCCCCTATAACAGTGTCATCCACAGCACCCCCTAACAGTGCCATCCACAGCGCCCCCATAACAGTGTCATCCACAGCACCCCCTAACAGTGTCATCCACAGTGCCCCCATAACAGTGACATCCACAGTGCCCCCATAACAGTGACATCCACAGCGCCCCCATAACAGTGTCATCCACAGCGCCCCCATAACAGTGACATCCACAGCGCTCCCATAACAGTGACATCCACAGCGCTCCCATAACAGTGACATCCACAGCGCCCCCATAACAGTGTCATCCACAGCGCTCCCATAACAGTGACATCCACAGCGCCCCCATAACAGTGTCATCCACAGTGCCCCCATAACAGTGACATCCACAGCGCCCCCATAACAGTGTCATCCACAGCACCCCCTAACAGTGTCATCCACAGCGCCCCCATAACAGTGTCATCCACAGCACCCCCATAACAGTGTCATCCACAGTGCCCCCATAACAGTGTCATCCACAGCGCCCCCATAACAGTGACATCCACAGCGCTCCCATAACAGTGACATCCACAGCGCCCCCATAACAGTGTCATCCACAGCGCCCCCATAACAGTGACATCCACAGTGCCCCCTAACAGTGACATCCACAGCGCCCCCATAACAGTGTCATCCACAGTGCCCCCATAACAGTGACATCCACAGTGCCCCCCATAACAGTGACATCCACAGCGCCCCCATAACAGGGACATCCACAGCGCCCCCATAACAGTGACATCCACAGTGCCCCCTAACAGTGACATCCACAGCGCCCCCATAACAGTGTCATCCACAGTGCTCCCCCCATAACAGTGACATCCACAGCACCCCCTAACAGTGTCATCCACAGCGCCCCCATAAGGCCCCTTTCACACGGGCGAGATTTCCGCGCTGATGCGATGCGTGAGGTGAACGCATTGCACCCGCACTGAATCCTGACCCATTCATTTCTATGGGGCTGTTCACATGAGCGGTGATTTTCACGCATCACTTATGCGTTGCGTGAAAATCGCAGCATGTTCTATATTCAGCGTTTTTCACGTAACGCAGGCCCCATAGAAATGAATGGGGTTGCGTGAAAATCGCAAGCATCCGCAAGCAAGTGCGGATGCGGTGCGATTTCCACGCATGGGTTCTAGGTGACAGTCTATTCACTGTATTATTTTCCCTTATAACATGGTTATAAGGGAAAATAATAGCATTCTGACTACAGAATGCTTAGTATAATAGCGCTGGGAGGGTTAAAAAAAATAAAAAAAAGTTAACTCACCTTATCCCCATGATCGCCTAGTTCCCGGTCGGTCTGTTCTTTAGCTGTGGCTAAAGGACCTTTGGTGATGTCAGATCACATGCTCCATCACCATGGTGATGGACCATGTGATTGGAGCATGTGATCTGACATCACCAAAGGTCATTCAGCCCACAGCTAAAGAACAGACCGGGATCTACACGATCATGGGGATAAGGTGAGTTAACTTTTTTATTTTTTTTAACCCTTCCAGCGCTATTGTACTATGCATTCTGTATTCAGAATGCTATTATTTTCCCTTATAACCATGTTATAAGGGAAAATAATACAATCTTCAGAACATCAATCCCAAGCCCGGACTTCTGTGAAGAAGTTCGGGTTTGGGTACCAAACATGCGCGATTTTTCTCACGCGAGTGCAAAACGCATTACAATGTTTTGCACTCGCGCGGAAAAATCGCGGGTGTTTCCGCAACGCACCCGCACATTTTTCCGCAACGCCCGTGTGAAACCAGCACACCCTCTTTCACACTACAGTTTTTTGCGTTCCGTATACGGTCCGTTTTTTGCGTTCCGTATACGGTCCGTATACGGAACCATTCATTTCAATGGTTCCGCAAAAAAACAGAATGTGTTCCGTATGCATTCCGTTTCCGTATTTCCGTTTTTCCGTTCCGTTGAAAAGATAGAACATGTCCTATATTTGGCCGAGAATCACAGTCCGTGGCTCCATTCAAGTCAATGGGGCCGCAAAAAAAACGGAACACATACGGAAATGCATCCGTATGTCTTCCGTATCCGTTCCGTTTTTTGCGGAACCATCAATTGAAAATGTTATGCCCAGCCCAATTTTTAATATGAAATTACTGTATACTGTATTTGCCATACGGAAAAACGGAAAGGAACAACGGAACGGAAACGGAACCACAACGGAAGCAAAAAACGGAACAACGGATCCGTGAAAAACGGAACGCAAAACACTGAATGCAACATACTGTAGTGTGAAAGAGGCCTAACAGTGACATCCACAGCACCCCCATAACAGTGACATCCACAGCACCCCCATAACAGTGTCATCCACAGCGCTCCCCCCATAACAGTCACAGAGCGTAAGCACTACGGAGCGCTTCTGTGGGATTTCGGTCCGTGCTTCCGCACAGCAAAAATAATAGCACATGTTCTGAAGCAAGTGACTGCCGGGCATTGCAGACTGCTATTTGGAGCACAGGGCGCATCAGCCCTAAGGGCTGTTTCACACGAGCGGATGCCGTGCGTCGCATCCGCTCCGTGAAAGAGTGCCAAGACCCGCTGCAGACTGCAGAGGCACGGAGCATTAACATGACTAATAATGCTCCGTGCCTCTCTGTGACCTCTTTACTACGAAATCACAGTTGTCACCCAGACACACAGACACGCAGGCTGTTTGCCCCCGTACATACCGTAAAATTCCTTTAATGTGACATAATGCTTTATTATATATTCTGGAGGGAAATCGCCCCAATATAAAGGGAGTTATGGACACATAGAGGCGGCCATAGGTCCCTGTGCAAAGCTTTAACAGGGCCCCGCCACCAGGCAGAGGGGCTCTAAGGCTGCAGCTGTAGAGGGGGCTCCATGCCCCTGTGGCCCCAGGTTCCTGGAGTCCATATTGTTAACCAGCATCAGAAGGAGCCGTTTGCGCTTTGCTGCATCACTTCGATAGATGCCTCTCTGAAGAACAGACACCGAATTAGGGCGGGTTCACATCAACGTTACAAATTCCGTTATAACGGAAAATAACGGAATTCGTAAGACGGAATTCAAAACAGAAACCTTTAGAGGCCTTCCGTTTCGATCCGTCATAATAGAGATCTATGGACAGCAAAACGGATCCGTCTGCCAACAGGACTTTCTTTTCCATCTGACGGATCCGCTCTGCTGCCCACAGACCTCTATTATGACGGATCCAAACCGGTTTCTGTTTTTAATTCCGTCTCACGAATTCCGTTATTTTCCATTATAATGGAAAGCAATCGCGGAATTCATATCCCTGGTGTGAACCCGGCCTGGATGCTGGATTAGAGCCATTTTATATAGATTATTTTTCCTGTTCCATGTTGACCCCCCCATGTTGCCTGCCGTACCGTTCATACATGTCATGCCGACTGAATGTAAATGAGTCGCCGGATGCGGAGCGCCACCTTGTAACCGCTGATGTTCCTCATTCATTTCTTTAACAGATTCAGCCGCACAGGATGAGGCCCGGCTGCTGCGCGACTGGTTCCAGCTTGCCCTAGAAAAGAGTAAATTGAATCGTTACGAGTCTGAGCTTTTATCCGTGTAAGTTCGGTTGCGCTCGCCATCAGTATGCAGAATGAATCCTTGAGGGGGGGGACACGCGAGGAGCACAGGAAATATGGGGGCCTATTAATTTCGGCCATACGCCCAGGTGTATATTGTCTTTCCACCGCATGCAGATCTCATTACCGCACTAAATTGAGGCTTTAACTCCTCGCATAGAGACTTCTCATTAGCATAGTGAGGGGGGGGGGGAATAATACGTGACACAAGCCACAGCCGCCGCTTCTTCCCACTTCACCCTCGGACGGCGAAACAAGACGCAGCGCAAGGAAAGTAAATATATTTTTTCTTTTTCTTTGATAATAGAAGCGACAGAAACCGTTTTGCAATCTCAGGCACAGCACGATTAATGAGGCCGGGACAACGCTTAATATTAATACAGAACCGTGGGCACGGTTTGGCGCCACACATTTGCTATCAGTTAATATAGGATCAGGTCATGTGTGGCCCACGGTTGTTGTGCTTCAGTTAGCGGCCTGCATTCAATTGTAAGATCTTTGGGTTCCCAATTTCAGGGGGTGAATAATGAGTTTTCACCTCTTTATATTTGGATTTTTATTGTGATCACCTGATGCATCCGTGTTATGGCTCTATACAACCACCGGAATACAGCATTCATACAACTGCCATCCTACCACCGTACAGCCCCACATATCCCCAATACAACTGCCATCCTACCACCGTACAGCCCCATATATCCCCAATACAACTGCCATCCTACCACCGTACAGCCCCACATATCCTCCATACAACTGCCATCCTACCACCGTACAGCCCCACATATCCTCCATACAACTTGTATACAACTGCCATCCTACCACCGTACATCCCCATGTATCCTCCATACAACTTGTATACAACTGCCATCCTACCACCATACATCCCCACATATCCTCCATACAACTTGTATACAACTGCCATCCTACCACCGTACATCCCCACATATCCTCCATACAACTTATATACAACTGCCATATATCCTCCATACAACTTGTATACAACTGCCATCCTACCACCGTACAGCCCCACATATCCTCCATACAACTGCCATCCTACCACCGTACAGCCCCACATATCCCCAATACAACTGCCATCCTACCACCGTACAGCCCCATATATCCCCAATACAACTGCCATCCTACCACCGTACAGCCCCATATATCCCCAATACAACTGCCATCCTACCACCGTACAGCCCCACATATCCTCCATACAACTTGTATACAACTGCCATCCTACCACCGTACATCCCCATGTATCCTCCATACAACTTTACAACTTGTATACAACTGCCATCCTACCACCGTACATCCCCACATATCCTCCATACAACTTGTATACAACTGCCATCCTACCACCATACATCCCCACATATCCTCCATACAACTTGTATACAACTGCCATCCTACCACCGTACATCCCCACATATCCTCCATACAACTTATATACAACTGCCATATATCCTCCATACAACTTGTATACAACTGCCATCCTACCACCGTACAGCCCCACATATCCTCCATACAACTGCCATCCTACCACCGTACAGCCCCACATATCCTCCATACAACTGCCATCCTACCACCTTACAGCCCCACATATCCTCCATACAACTGCCATCCTACCACCGTACAGCCCCATATATCCCCAATACAACTGCCATCCTACCACCGTACAGCCCCACATATCCTCCATACAACTTATATACAACTGCCATATATCCTCCATACAACTTGTATACAACTGCCATCCTACCACCGTACAGCCCCATATATCCTCCATACAACTTATATACAACTGCCATACTACCACCGTACAGCCCCACATATCCTCCATACAACTTATATACAACTGCCATCCTACCACCGTACAGCCCCACATATCCTCCATACAACTCATATACAACTGCCATCCTACCACCGTACAGCCCCACATATCCTCCATACAACTCATATACAACTGCCATATATCCTCACTACAACTTATATACAACTGCCATCCTACCACCGTACAGCCCCACATATCCTCCATACAACTTGTATACAACTGCCATACTACCACCGTACAGCCCCACATATCCTCCATACAACTTATATACAACTGCCATCCTACCACCGTACAGCCCCACATATCCTCCATACAACTTATATACAACTGCCATACTACCACCGTACAGCCCCACATATCCTCCATACAACTTATATACAACTGCCATCCTACCACCGTACAGCCCCACATATCCTCCATACAACTCATATACAACTGCCATCCTACCACCGTACAGCCCCACATATCCTCCATACAACTTATATACAACTGCCATATATCCTCCATACAACTTGTATACAACTGCCATCCTACCACCGTACAGCCCCACATATCCTCCATACAACTGCCATCCTACCACCGTACAGCCCCACATATCCTCCATACAACTGCCATCCTACCACCTTACAGCCCCACATATCCTCCATACAACTGCCATCCTACCACCGTACAGCCCCATATATCCCCAATACAACTGCCATCCTACCACCGTACAGCCCCACATATCCTCCATACAACTTGTATACAACTGCCATCCTACCACCGTACATCCCCACATATCCTCCATACAACTTATATACAACTGCCATATATCCTCCATACAACTTGTATACAACTGCCATCCTACCACCGTACAGCCCCATATATCCTCCATACAACTTATATACAACTGCCATACTACCACCGTACAGCCCCACATATCCTCCATACAACTTATATACAACTGCCATCCTACCACCGTACAGCCCCACATATCCTCCATACAACTCATATACAACTGCCATCCTACCACCGTACAGCCCCACATATCCTCCATACAACTCATATACAACTGCCATATATCCTCACTACAACTTATATACAACTGCCATCCTACCACCGTACATCCCCACATATCCTCCATACAACTTGTATACAACTGCCATCCTACCACCGTACAACCCCACATATCCTCCATACAACTTGTATACAACTGCCATATATCCTCCATACAACTTATATACAACTGCCATCCTACCACCGTACATCCCCACATATCCTCCATACAACTTGTATACAACTGCCATCCTACCACCGTACAACCCCACATATCCTCCATACAACTTGTATACAACTGCCATATATCCTCCATACAACTTATATACAACTGCCATCCTACCACCGTACATCCCCATATATCCTCCATACAACTTATATACAACTGCCATCCTACCACCGTACATCCCCATATATCCTCACTACAACTTATATACAACTGCCATATATCCTCACTACAACCTATATACAACTGCCATATATCCTCCATACAACTTATATACAACTGCCATCCTACCACCATACATCCCCATATATCCTCCATACAACTGCCATCCTACCACCGTACATCCCCATATATCCTCCATACAACTTATATACAACTGCCATATATCCTCCATACAACTTATATACAACTGCCATCCTACCACCATACATCCCCATATATCCTCACTACAACTTATATACAACTGCCATCCTACCACCGTACATCCCCATATATCCTCACTACAACCTATATACAACTGCCATATATCCTCCATACAGCTTATATACAACTGCCATATATCCTCCATACAACTTGTATACAACTGCCATATATCCTCCATACAACTTATATACAACTGCCATCCTACCACCGTACAGCCCCACATATCCTCCATACAACTCATATACAACTGCCATCCTACCACCGTACAGCCCCACAAATCCTCCATACAACTCATATACAACTGCCATATATCCTCACTACAACTTATATACAACTGCCATCCTACCACCGTACATCCCCACATATCCTCCATACAACTTGTATACAACTGCCATCCTACCACCGTACAACCCCACATATCCTCCATACAACTTGTATACAACTGCCATATATCCTCCATACAACTTATATACAACTGCCATCCTACCACCGTACATCCCCATATATCCTCCATACAACTTATATACAACTGCCATCCTACCACCGTACATCCCCATATATCCTCACTACAACCTATATACAACTGCCATATATCCTCCATACAACTTATATACAACTGCCATCCTACCACCATACATCCCCATATATCCTCCATACAACTGCCATCCTACCACCGTACATCCCCATATATCCTCCATACAACTTATATACAACTGCCATATATCCTCCATACAACTTATATACAACTGCCATCCTACCACCGTACATCCCCATATATCCTCCATACAACTTATATACAACTGCCATCCTACCACCGTACATCCCCATATATCCTCACTACAACCTATATACAACTGCCATATATCCTCCATACAACTTATATACAACTGCCATCCTACCACCATACATCCCCATATATCCTCCATACAACTGCCATCCTACCACCGTACATCCCCATATATCCTCCATACAACTTATATACAACTGCCATATATCCTCCATACAACTTATATACAACTGCCATCCTACCACCATACATCCCCATATATCCTCACTACAACTTATATACAACTGCCATCCTACCACCGTACATCCCCATATATCCTCCATACAACTTATATACAACTGCCATATATCCCCCATACAACCTATATACAACTGCCATATATCCTCCATACATCTACAGTATATACAACTGCCATATATCCTCCATACATGTATATATAACTGCCATATATCCTCCATACATCTATATACAACTGCCATAAGAATAAGAACGTAAACACAACTACTATGCGACATGCAACCAACCTCAATATACTGTAACCGCCATACGGCCTCCAAGTTGTACAGAGCCATAATGGGGCCCCCATAGACAATGTTCTGTGAACTCAAAATACAGCGCCAAACTGAGCTCCATGTGGCAGCACGAGTTGTATACACATTAGGATAAGCTGATACAATAAATGAATCCCCCAATAGGCCAATAGTGGGGGCTGCACGTGTACTTATGTGCATCCTCCGCAATAATCCTGTTACACCCTGATAATGTCCGTCACAGCGCATGTTTCGTTACTGTGGATCAGACTCTTTTCTGTAACGAGCCCCACACCTGTTTGAACAGGACATGATCAGGATGATCAGTTTTTAACTTCTGCATGAAAGTTCCCATTCACTGACAGCAAGAAGAGATTTTGAGATGGGTGAAGAATTGACATACACATGAATCCTGCCCTGACTGCGATATATTCAGGATTGTCGTTGTACTTTTAACAGAGCGCGAGAATTAGAGCTGGAGGATCAGCAAGGACGATTAGAACAAAAGTATCGAGAGAAGATGATGATCGACCGTAAGTATCAAAGGGCACAGAACCGTATATATCTGCACTGAAAATTCTGCAGGCTTCAGAGCTGAAATCTCACAGGATCGCAGATTTACATTCTAGGAACACTGTATCCATTTTGTTACATAGGAAAAACGAACTGCCCCCTGAGCTCAGCCAAACTGTACTGTATATACACACTGACTCCACCAGCAGAATAATGAGTGCAGCTCTGGAGTATAATACAGGATGTAACTCAGGATCAGTACAGGATAAGTAATGTATGTACACACTGACTCCACCAGCAGAATAGCGAGTGCAGCTCTGGAGTATAATACAGGATGTAACTCAGGATCAGTAATGTATGTACACAGTGACTGCAGCTCTGGAGTATAATACAGGATGTAACTCAGGATCAGTACAGGATAAGTAATGTATGTACACAGTGACTGCACCAGCAGAATAGTGAGTGCAGCTCTGGAGTATAATACAGGATGTAACTCAGGATCAGTACAGGATAAGTAATGTATGTACACAGTGACTGCACCAGCAGAATAGTGAGTGCAGCTCTGGAGTATAATACAGGATGTAACTCAGGATCAGTACAGGATAAGTAATGTATGTACACAGTGACTGCACCAGCAGAATAGTGAGTGCAGCTCTGGAGTATAATGCAGGATGTAACTCAGGATCAGTACAGGATAAGTAATGTATGTACACAGTGACTGCACCAGCAGAATAGTGAGTGCAGCTCTGGAGTATAATACAGGATGTAACTCAGGATCAGTACAGGATAAGTAATGTGTGTACACAGTGACTGCACCAGCAGAATAGTGAGTGCAGCTCTGTAGTATAATACAGGATGTAACTCAGGACCAGTACAGGATAAGTAATGTATGTACACAGTGACTGCACCAGCAGAATAGTGAGTGCAGCTCTGGAGTATAATACAGGATGTAACTCAGGATCAGTACAGGATAAGTAATGTATGTACACAGTGACTGCACCAGCAGAATAGGGAGTGCAGCTCTGTAGTATAATACAGGATGTAACTCAGGATCAGTACATGATAAGTAATGTGTGTACACAGTGACTGCACCAGCAGAATAGTGAGTGCAGCTCTGTAGTATAATACAGGATGTAACTCAGGATCAGTACAGGATAAGTAATGTATGTACACACTGACTCCACCAGCAGAATAGCGAGTGCAGCTCTGGAGTATAATACAGGATGTAACTCAGGATCAGTACAGGATAAGTAATGTATGTACACAGTGACTGCACCAGCAGAATAGTGAGTGCAGCTCTGGGGTATAATACAGGATGTAACTCAGGATCAGTACAGGATAAGTAATGTATGTACACAGTGACTGCACCAGCAGAATAGTGAGTGCAGCTCTGGAGTATAATACAGGATGTAACTCAGGATCAGTACAGGATAAGTAATGTATGTACACAGTGACTGCACCAGCAGAATAGTGAGTGCAGCTCTGGAGTATAATACAGGATGTAACTCAGGATCAGTACAGGATAAGTAATGTATGTACACAGTGACTGCACCAGCAGAATAGTGAGTGCAGCTCTGGGGTATAATACAGGATGTAACTCAGGATCAGTACAGGATAAGTAATGTATGTACACAGTGACTGCACCAGCAGAATAGTGAGTGCAGCTCTGGAGTATAATACAGGATGTAACTCAGGATCAGTACAGGATAAGTAATGTGTGTACACAGTGACTGCACCAGCAGAATAATGAGTGCAGCTCTGTAGTATAATACAGGATGTAACTCAGGATCAGTACAGGATAAGTAATGTATGTACACAGTGACTGCACCAGCAGAATAGTGAGTGCAGCTCTGGAGTATAATACAGGATGTAACTCAGGATCAGTACAGGATAAGTAATGTGTGTACACAGTGACTGCACCAGCAGAATAGTGAGTGCAGCTCTGGAGTATAATACAGGATGTAACTCAGGATCAGTACAGGATAAGTAATGTGTGTACACAGTGACTGCACCAGCAGAATAATGAGTGCAGCTCTGTAGTATAATACAGGATGTAACTCAGGATCAGTACAGGATCAGTAATGTATGTACACAGTGACTGCACCAGCAGAATAGTGAGTGCAGCTCTGGAGTATAATACAGGATGTAACTCAGGATCAGTACAGGATAAGTAACGTGTGTACACAGTGACTGCACCAGCAGAATAGTGAGTGCAGCTCTGGAGTATAATACAGGATGTAACTCAGGATCAGTACAGGATAAGTAATGTATGTACACAGTGACTGCACCAGCAGAATAGAGAGTGCAGCTCTGGAGTATAATACAGGATGTAACTCAGGATCAGTACAGGATAAGTAATGTATGTACACAGTGACTGCACCAGCAGAATAGTGAGTGCAGCTCTGGGGTATAATACAGGATGTAACTCAGGATCAGTACAGGATAAGTAATGTGTGTACACAGTGACTGCACCAGCAGAATAGTGAGCGCAGCTCTGGAGTATAATACAGGATGTAACTCAGGATCAGTACAGGATAAGTAATGTATGTACACAGTGACTGCACCAGCAGAATAGTGAGTGCAGCTCTGGAGTATAATATAGGATGTAATTTGTAATATATACATGTAGGTATAGTATGGCCCCCCCCCCCCCTTACCACTGAGTGATGATGACTTGGGGGGGGGGGGGGGGCTATTGCTTCCTGGGTCTCTTCTTCTTGGGTTCAGTATCAGTCAGTGGTTTTATTTGGACCTAATAATGACACTTGTCATTTATATCACATTAGCGGCACACAAAGACAAGAAGGACATTGCAGAAGAAGAGGAGATATTTGCAGAGATGATGAGAGTCATTGAGCAGAGAGATCAACTTGTGATGCGCATTGATGAACAAAGGCTTCGGGATAACTTGGAGGAGAAAAACCTGCAGGACTTTCCTCTGCCCAAAGACTTCGAGCTGAAGACGACCAACCTCAACAGCAGGAGGTTCATTTAAAGAGACGGCGCTCAGGTCACATCCTCCAGTCCAAAGCTGGACAATGATGCTTTATTGTCTTCGCTACTAACACAGCTCCAGTGATACATTGTATCCTTCCCTCATCAGTCAGGAAACCATATGGACTGAGTAAATGTTTAGGAACCAGTGTAATATTTTCTGCAGGTCGTCCTCTTGTATATCCACGATGAACAATGTCTCACGTGCAGATGGTGGCTCGGTGGCTGGGATGGGGGGGGGGCAAATCCTCCAGCAGCAAAGGCCACAATATATCATAGGCCTTGAACAAGACATTGGATGGTGGCTCCTGGCTGAAGGCAAGTGCTCAGCTGTTTTCTTGATTCCAAGAGAAGTGGAGTATGTTGAGAGTTGTAGTTTAGGAAGACCTGGCGTGCCAGTGGTTGCTGACCCCTGCTCTACTGTCTACATTTGCCCCTTTGGTGTGGACTGCTCTTATTAGAAATATAGGGCTTTCTGTAGTTTGCTACGAAGCCCTGAGATTCCCAAATGTATCTTTGTAAATAGATCTATACAGTATATGCATATAATATAAAACACTATACAGTATATGCATATAATATAAAACACTATACGGTATATGCATATAATATAAAACACTATACAGTATATGCATATAATATATAAAACACTGTACAGTATATGCATATAATATATAAAACACTATACAGTATATGCATATAATATATAAAACACTATACAGTATATGCATATAATATATAAAACACTATACGGTATATGCATATAATATAAAACACTATACGGTATATGCATATAATATAAAACACTATACAGTATATGCATATAATATATAAAACACTGTACAGTATATGCATATAATATATAAAACACTGTACAGTATATGCATATAATATATAAAACACTATACAGTACATGCATATAATATAAAACACTATACGGTATATGCATATAATATAAAACACTGTACAGTATATGCATATAATATATAAAACACTATACAGTATATGCATATAATATAAAACACTATACAGTATATGCATATAATATATAAAACACTATACGGTATATGCATATAATATAAAACACTATACAGTATATGCATATAATAAAAAACACTATACAGTATATGCATATAATAAAAAACACTATACAGTATATGCATATAATATATAAAACACTGTACAGTATATGCATATAATATAAAACACTGTACAGTATATGCATATAATATATAAAACACTGTACAGTATATGCATATAATATAAAACACTGTACAGTATATGCATATAATAAAAAACACTATACAGTACGTTAGTAGATACTCCGAGAGCTGCACTGTGGCCCCTTAGTGTGGAATTCAGTCCGGGTGCTATTTTATCAAAACCCATAAATGTTGCAATGGCTATTTGCCAAGGTTCTGCAACTTTCTAATTTAGTTTATTTTTTTTCAATTCTGTAGTATTTTAATGACTCTTGCTTGCCATCAGTGAATGGTAACTGGAAATCCACCCTGATCCTGGCTGCAGGATTCATTACACATCTACCCCGTCTCCTAGTTCAGGTTCATGGACTTGATGTATGTCTTTTATAAACCTCACTGTCACAAAGTATCAGTTACTGCAAGAAGCTCCATATCTGGGATGGTTCGACCTGATCAGCCTGTTTGTATTCACTGACAGCAAGCAGAATTTTTAAACATGATGAAGAATTCAAGCACAAAATAACTTAGGATGTTGCACAATGTTTCATTAAACAGCGATTAAGCTTCATTTACATAAGATTTAATGGCGACATTTCCCTGCAGTGTTGATGATGAGGAGGGTGAGCCGGGCGAGCTTACCGCCTCTCTCCTGGCATTGAGTGCTCCTGCAGTGTTGATGATGAGGAGGGTGAGCCGGGCGAGCTTACCGCCTCTCTCCTGGCATTGAGTGCTCCTGCAGTGTTGATGATGAGGAGGGTGAGCCGGGCGAGCTTACCGCCTCTCTCCTGGCATTGAGTGCTCCTGCAGTGTTGATGATGAGGAGGGTGAGCCGGGGGCGAGCTTACCGCCTCTCTCCTGGCATTGAGTGCTCCTGCAGTGTTGATGATGAGGAGGGTGAGCCGGGGGCGAGCTTACCGCCTCTCTCCTGGCATTGAGTGCTCCTGCAGTGTTGGGCAAGACGGCTTTCTAGGAGGTGAAGCAATTTATGATGTTCACACAGGGTATTTTGGGGGCATTTTTAATCCAGCATCCATATAATGCCGGGAGTGAATGGCCAAAGATTGTTTCGTTGTCTCTTTTGGGCGTTTTTAGATGTTGCTGCATTTTCTTGGAACCACATTCAATGGCCGCAGATACGACTATGGAGGTCACATGGCCGCAGATACGACTATGGAGGTCACATGGCCGCAGATACGACTATGGAGGTCACATGGCCGCAGATACGACTATGGAGGTCACATGGCCGCAGATACGACTATGGAGGTCACATGGCCGCAGATACACGCTTTACATGCAGTAATGCCTATGTCCATAGAAGCAGCACTAGCAGCATGAATATGATTCCTGCACCATCAGCGATTAGGTGCGAACCAGGCTTGAGTGATGATGTACGGAATAGGAGCGCGGCGCCGTGGTCCTTAGGGGTAACTAGCAGGAGGCAATTTATTTCTGTCTGTAACCTCCATGGCAGTGAACCACCCGCCAATGTGATTTTCCGCATTTATCCTTTATGCACCATGGTCTGCTCGAGTGTGTGTGCACGGCACATTTACTATTTGTGACAAAACGTGCAAAATTTTGCACTATAGGGAAATTGATCAAAAAAGGCGATTTGCATTTCTATCCTCAGGCACAAAATGCATCAAATTCATGGGACATTTTAAGAAATTTGGCACATTTTTTTGCTGGAGAGGGGGAAACAAGTCTGCGCCATAAAAAAGGCATAAAATAAGCGTCCGATTCTGGACTATATGTTGTACGTACATTAAGTCGTTGTGTCTTTTAGGAGGTGAAGGGAATTTAGTAATAATGGAAGTTAAACAATGGCGAGTTCTGCGGCAGCCGTCCTCAGAGGAGAGGCGCCAAACCAAGAAACGTTCCGGTTTTATTGCATCAAAGCTTAATCATTGTGTAATGAAAAGTTCTAATTAACTATTTGAATTTGTTTCAACATTTTAAAGATCACTGCTTGCTCTCAGTGAATGGAAACCATTTCCATTCAGAGGCTGAAAACTCAGGGGTGTGATGGCAACAGGAGGGGCCCTTTTGTAAGGCCTCTTGCACACGTACATTTTTTTATTTCCCGTTTCCATTCAGTATATGGACCGTATACGGAACCATTCATTTCAATGGATCCGTAAAAAATAACAGAAAGTACTCCGTATGCCTTCTGTTTCCGCATAACAGACAAGGGTAGTACTGTTCTATTAGAGGCCAGATGTTCAGTTTCGCAAAAACCGGAATGCACAAGGATGTCATCCATAGTTTTTGCGGATCGCAAAATACTGAAAAAAAAATACGGTCGTGTGCAAGAGGCCTTATTGTGATATGGGGCCCCTTCTGCCATACATCAGCTGCTGAAATATATTGTATCAAATATAGTCTCTGGGCATTTAATTAAGGCTACATGCACACGATTTGCGGATCCATTGTAACAATGCCTAAAATGGACAAGAATAGAACAGGTTCTATTTTTTTTGCAGGGCTACGGAACGGACATACTGATGCGGACAGCACACGGTGTGCTGTCCGCATATTTTGCGGACCCATTGAAATGAATGGGTCCGCATCCTATCCGCCAAGAAAACGGAACGGACACCGTAACAAACAACGTTCGTTTGCATGTAGCCTAAGGCCTCACGCGCACAACCGTTGTTTTGGCTGCGGCTCCGACGCGGATCCATTCACTCCAATGGGGCTGCAAAAGATGTGGACAGCACTCCATGTGCTGTCCGCATCCGTTGCTCCATTCCGTTGTCCATTTGCGGACCGCAGAACACACCACGGTCGTGTGCATGAGGCCTATTCCAGAGGAAGGCATCCCTGTGTTCTCCCTCCTCCCAGAATCCAGGCTGCTGCTCCAGTCGTCTGCACGGGGCGGACATGGTCCCTAGGATATGGATTGGCATACGTATATACCTGCTTGCCCGTCGTGCTGCGCACTCATATTGGATGGAGGTCCGCTTTACTGTCAGGCGGCCACAGATGGTGACACGGAATAAAAGTTATTGCAGCGGACATGTCGACAGAATGCACTACAGTTCACAAGTCACAATCCGTTTGGAAAAGACGCACAACTTTGACTTATTATAAACCTCCTAATAAAAAGTTCTAATCAACTGTCTCAATTCCTCACCATTATAAAGGTCTGTGCTTGCTGTAAGTGAATGTAAACCTGTCCAACTGACAGAGCTTTTAACGCTAACTAAACCTGTACCTGTGGCAGATGGACAAGATCAGGATTTTTTTTTTTACTTTCTATTCACTGACAGCAAGCAGAGATCTTGAAAAAGGCCATCATTATTCTTGTTTTTCCTTCTGGATGCTGAAGACCGCACACAGCTGAGAATTACAGGTAGGATACACTGGAGCAAACCCTCAGCAGCCCCTTCACTCGCCAGGTTGGCGGGGGTCCCAGAGGTGGCGCCACTTTATAAAGGCGCACGCGTTTTACCTCATCATATTACCTTCCGCAGGTCGGTCAATAAGCTTCTAAACGCTCCATTAGGTTATTGTACATAATAATTGTCTATTGAAGGGTTAATTCACTAAGAATGTCGTTATACTACGTGTCGTCACAATCCCCTCTTCGGTGGTCAGACACATACCCTATGATGGTTTCCGGACCCTTGACTGGTGCTTTCAGGCAGGAGACTTAAGTGTTGGGGGTCTTTTATGGGAGTAATGACCCCGTTAGTCCGTGTTCACATGGGGAACTTTGTTGATCTGTTGCTTCTTCTTTAGGGAAAACTTGGAAAGGAAAAAAGTTATGAAACAAGTTCTCCTTCTAGTTCTCTAGTCTTAAACAATGGTAAGTTTAGGTTGTAACCACTTGGGGCAGCAGTGAGAACATTCTCATCATTCTGCTTTAGTCACTGTATAAAGAAGCACTCCGCGATTAGGACAATACGCTCGTCTATGTATCCGGGAAATTATTTATTGATACAATGTGTATTTTATTTATTTTCACATGAGATGAAATCTTTTTCTGATTGCGCTCCATGGAGATGTTGATGGAGGAGCGCTGCCTTCCTAGGAGTTTTGTACATACAGATATATATGATGTCTATAATATAACTACATGCAATAAACCATTCAGCTGCTGGAAACGGTCGTTGTCCTTCGGAAATTGGGGATGTTTTTGATTTGCTTGTGTCTTAGTCCATGATGTCCTACAAAGTCCCCAGAGTCCAGTGGTTCTGTGCCCCAGTCCCGAGTCCAGTGGTTCTGTGCCCCAGAGTCCAGTGGTTCTGTGCCCCAGTCCCCAGTGGTTCTGTGCCCCAGTCCCCAGAGTCCAGTGGTTCTGTGCCCCAGTCCCCAGAGTCCAGTGGTTCTGTGCCCCAGAGTCCAGTGGTTCTGTGCCCCAGAGTCCAGTGGTTCTGTGCCCCAGTCTCCAGTGGTTCTGTGCTCCAGTCCCCAGAGTCCAGTGGTTCTGTGCCCCAGTCCCCAGTGGTTCTGTGCCCCAGAGTCCAGTGGTTCTGTGCCCCAGTCTCCAGTGGTTCTGTGCTCCAGTCCCCAGAGTCCAGTGGTTCTGTGCCCCAGTCCCCAGTGGTTCTGTGCCCCAGAGTCCAGTGGATCTGTGCCCCAGTCCCCAGTGGTTCTGTGCCCCAGTCCCCAGTGGTTCTGTGCCCCAGTCCCCAGTGGTTCTGTGGCCCAGTCCCCGGAGTCCAGTGGTTCTGTGGCCCAGTCCCCGGAGTCCAGTGGTTCTGTGGCCCAGTCCCCGGAGTCCAGTGGTTCTGTGGCCCAGTCCCCGGATTCCAGTGGTTCTGTGGCCCAGTCCCCGGAGTCCAGTGGTTCTGTGGCCCAGTCCCCGGAGTCCAGTGGTTCTGTGGCCCAGTCCCCGGAGTCCAGTGGTTCTGTGGCCCAGTCCCCGGAGTCCAGTGGTTCTGTGGCCCAGTCCCCGGAGTCCAGTGGTTCTGTACGCCAGTCCCCGGAAGTCCAGTGGATCTGTGCCCCAGTCCCCAGTGGTTCTGTGCCCCAGTCCCCAGTGGTTCTGTGCCCCAGTCCCCAGTGGTTCTGTGGCCCAGTCCCCGGAGTCCAGTGGTTCTGTGGCCCAGTCCCCGGAGTCCAGTGGTTCTGTGGCCCAGTCCCCGGAGTCCAGTGGTTCTGTACTCCAGTCCCCGGAAGTCCAGTGGTTCTGTGCCCCAGTCCCCAGTGGTTCTGTGCCCCAGAGTCCAGTGGAATCCAGTGGTTCTGTGCCCCAGTCCCCAGTGGTTCTGTGGCCCAGTCCCTGGAGTCCAGTGGTTCTGTGGCCCAGTCCCCGGAGTCCAGTGGTTCTGTGGCCCAGTCCCCGGAGTCCAGTGGTTCTGTACTCCAGTCCCCGGAGTCCAGTGGTTCAGTGCTACAGTCACAGGCATCTATTGGTTCCATGCTTCAGTCCCTGGTGTCCAGTGGTCCAGCTCTAGGACAAACCGGTGCCAACTGCCAATGTGTACGTTTTCTGCATTTTCAGAGTAAATTGTGGGCAGACTATTAGCCCATGTGTGCGCCTCGGGCTCAATGTACAAACACCCACCGAAGCAATCCGCAGTGCTTCCGTGGGTTTCCATTCCGTGCTTCCGTTCCGCATCTCCAGATTTGCGGACCCATTGAAGTGAATGGGTCCACATCCGTGATGCGGAATGCACACGAACGCCCTGTATATTGCAGATCCGCCTATGCGGCCCACAATACGGCCGCGGGGCGCACACACATTCGTGTGCAGGAGGCCTTAAAATGATCTAAATCCAATTATTTTAGGGGTGAGATTGCTGTACTCTGAGAAGCACATTGGGGGCTGCATTGTATCAAAGCCTCTTGCATGGCTGTATTAAGGGGCTGCCATCAAATCAGTGGGGTCCGGGGGGAATCGTTTTTTGTATTGGAGTTGTCAGATCTCTGGGATATCAGAATCTGAGGAGGGGGGGGGGGGGACTAGCAGTGCACTGGGAGGGTTGGGGGGCTACCATGTATTAGTTAGATTATTATACTGGGGGGGGGGGGGCTAGCAGTGCACTGGGAGGGTTGGGGGCTACCATGTATTAGTTAGATTATTATACTGGGGGGGGGGGGGGCTAGCAGTGCACTGGGAGGGTTGGGGGCTACCATGTATTGGTTAGGTTATAAAACTGGGGGGCTAGCAGTGCACTGGGAGGGTTGGGGGCTACCATGTATTGGTTAGGTTATAAAACTGGGGGGCTAGCAGTGCACTGGGAGGGTTGGAGGCTGCCATGTATTAATTAGATTATTATACGGGGGGGGGGGGGGGGGGGGGCTACCATGTATTGGTTAGATTATTATACTGGCGGGGCTAGCAGTGCACTGGGAGGGTTGGGGGCTACCATGTATTGGTTAGGTTATAATACTGGGGGGCTAGCAGTGACTGGGCAGTGCACTGGGAGGGTTGGTGGCTGCCATGTATTAGTTAGGTTATAATACTGGGGGGCTAGCAGTGCACTGGGAGGGTTGGAGGCTGCCATGTATTGGTTAGATTATTATACTGGGGAGGGGGCTACCATGTATTGGTTAGATTATTATACTGGGGGGGGGGGGGCTAGCAGTGCACTGGGAGGGTTGGGGGCTACCATCTATTGGTTAGATAATTATACTGGGGGGGGGGGGCTAGCAGTGCACTGGGAGGGTTGGGGGCTACCATGTATTGGTTAGATTATTATACTGGGGGGGGGGGGCTAGTAGTGCAATGGGAGGGTTGGGGGCTGCCATGTATTGGTTAGGTTATAATACTGGGGGGCTAGCAGTGACTGGGCAGTGCACTGGGAGGGTTGGGGGCTGCCATGTATTGGTTAGATTATTATACTGGGGGGGCTAGCAGTGCACTGGGAGGGTTGGGGGCTACCATGTATTGGTTAGGTTATTATACTGGGGGGCTAGCAGTGAACTGGGAGGGTTGGGGGCTACCATGTATTGGTTAGATTATACTGGGGAGGTAGCAGTGACTGGTTATTGCACTGGGAAGGTAGGGGGCTGCCATGTATTGGTTAGGTTATTATACTGGGGGGCTAGCAGTGAACTGGGAGAGTTGGGGGCTACCATGTATTGGTTAGATTATACTGGGGGGCTAGCAGTGACTGGTTATTGCACTGGGAGTGTTGGGGGCTGCCATGAATTGGTTCAATTTTTATACTGGGGGCTAGCAGTGACTGGGAGGGTTGGGGGTTGCCATGTATTGGTTAGGGTATTATACTGGGGGGCTAGCAGTGAACTGGGAGGGTTGGGGGCTACCATGTATTGGTTAGATTATACTGGGGGCTAGCAGTGACTGGGAGGGTTGGGGGTTGCCATGTATTGGTTAGATAATTATACGGGGGGGGGGCTAGCAGTGCACTGGGAGGGTTGGGGGCTACCATGTATTGGTTAGATTATACTGGGGAGGCTAGCAGTGACTGGGCAGTGCACTGGGAAGGTAGGGGGCTGCCATGTATTGGTTCGATTTTTATACTGGGGGCTAGCAGTGACTGGTTCTTGCACTGGGAGGGTTGGGGGCTGCCATGTATTGGTTAGGGTATTATACTGGGGGCCTAGCAGTGACTGGTTATTGCACTGGGAAGGTAGGGGCTGCCATGTAATGGTTAGGTTATTATACTGGGGGGCTAGCCAGGGCCGGTGCTACCATAAGGCAGACCAAGCGGCCGCCTTAGGGCGCACCCTGGGGGAGGGCGGAAAAATGTGACATGGAGGGGGAGAAATGTAACATGGGGGTCTGATGGCTGACATTGGGGGCTGATGGCTGGGGGATGATGTCTGACATGGAGTTCTGATCTGAGGTCTGATTAACATTGGGGGTCTGATTGCTGGTCTGACCTGAGGTGTAATGGAAAATATTTTTTTCTTATTATCCTCCTCTAAAACCTAGTGTCTTAGAGGGAAAAAAATATGGTACTTAAAAACCAGCGATTGTCTGAAGCCGAGAGAAGATACCTGGACCACAGAGAGGAGAAGCGTGGGAGGGGGGGGGGGGGGGGCGCCAAAATGTAGCTTCGCTTGTGTTGGCAAAAATCCTTGCACCGGCCCTGGGGCTAGCAGTGAACTGGGAGGGTTGGGGGCTACCATGTATTGGTTAGATTATACTGGGGAGGCTAGCAATGACTGGGCAGTGCACTGGGAAGGTAGGGGGCTGCCATGTATTGGTTCGATTTTTATACTGGGGGCTAGCAGTGACTGGTTCTTGCACTGGGAGGGTTGGGGGCTGCCATGTATTGGTTAGGGTATTATACTGGGGGGCTAGCAGTGACTGGTTATTGCACTGGGAGTCAGATCCCCGTCTGTGCACAGAGGGCTCTGTCCCGGCAGCACTGGGAGCACTGGGATGACTGGGAGGAGGAGGGAGCAGCTCCTGACATTGCTGGAATAATTCCGTTTCCGCTGGAGCCGAGCTCAGCCTCCTCCCTGCAGTCACCCAGCAAACATGGCCACGTCCCCCCAAAAGTCTCCCTCCACCCCGAAATCCCCGACCCCCAAGTCACCCCCGTCCAGGAAGAAGGACGACTCCTTCCTGGGGAAACTCGGAGGAACTCTGGCCCGAAGGAAGAAAGCCAAGGAAGGTAAGAACTGCTACAATGTAACAGTATGAGGCTGCAGCACGTCTCACCCTGTGCATGGTACACAGTGACTGCAGCACATCTCACCCTGCTCCTGGGCATGATACACAGTGACTGCAGCACGTCTCACCCTGCTCCTGGGCATGATACACAGTGACTGCAGCACGTCTCACCCTGCTCCTGGGCATGATACATAGTGACTGCAGCACGTCTCACCCTGCTCCTGGGCATGATACATAGTGACTGCAGCACGTCTCACCCTGCTCCTGGGCATGATACACAGTGACTGCAGCACATCTCACCCTGCTCCTGGGCATTATACACAGTGACTGCAGCACGTCTCACCCTGCTCCTGGGCATGATACATAGTGACTGCAGCACGTCTCACCCTGCTCCTGGGCATGATACACAGTGACTGCAGCACGTCTCACCCTGCTCCTGGACAGGGTACACAGTGACTGCAGCACATCTCACCCTGCTCCTGGGCATGATACACAGTGACTGCAGCACGTCTCACCCTGCTCCTGGACATGATACATAGTGACTGCAGCACGTCTCACCCTGCTCCTGGGCATGATACATAGTGACTGCAGCACGTCTCACCCTGCTCCTGGACAGGGTACACAGTGACTGCAGCACATCTCACCCTGCTCCTGGACATGGTACACAGTGACTGCAGCACGTCTCACCCTGCTCCTGGACATGATACACAGTGACTGCAGCACGTCTCACCCTGCTCCTGGACATGATACACAGTGACTGCAGCACGTCTCACCCTGCTCCTGGACATGGTACACAGTGACTGCAGCACGTCTCACCCTGCTCCTGGGCATGGTACATAGTGACTGCAGCACGTCTCACCCTGCTCCTGGACAGGGTACACAGTGACTGCAGCACATCTCACCCTGCTCCTGGACATGGTACACAGTGACTGCAGCACGTCTCACCCTGCTCCTGGACATGGTACACAGTGACTGCAGCACGTCTCACCCTGCTCCTGGACATGATACACAGTGACTGCAGCACGTCTCACCCTCCTCCTGGACATGGTACACAGGGACTGCAGCACGTCTCACCCTGCTCCTGGACATGGTACACAGTGACTGCAGCACGTCTCACCCTGCTCCTGGACATGGTACACAGTGACTGCAGCACGTCTCACCCTGCTCCTGGACATGATACACAGTGACTGCAGCACGTCTCACCCTCCTCCTGGACATGATACACAGTGACTGCAGCACGTCTCACCCTGCTCCTGGACATGATACACAGTGACTGCAGCACGTCTCACCTTGCTCCTGGACATGATACACAGTGACTGCAGCACGTCTCACCCTCCTCCTGGACATGATACACAGTGACTGCAGCACGTCTCACCCTGCTCCTGGACATGATACACAGTGACTGCAGCACATCTCACCCTGCTCCTGGACAGGGTACACAGTGACTGCAGCACGTCTCACCCTGCTCCTGGACATGGTACACAGTGACTGCAGCACGTCTCACCCTGCTCCTGGACAGGGTACACAGTGACTGCAGAACGTCTCACCCTGCTCCTGGACATGGTACACAGTGACTGCAGCACATCTCACCCTGCTCCTGGACATGGTACACAGTGACTGCAGCACATCTCACCCTGGACATGGTACACAGTGACTGCAGCACGTCTCACCCTGTATTATACTCCAGAGCTGCACTCACTATTCTGCTGGTGCAGTCACTGTGTACATACATTACTTATCCTGTACTGGTCCTGAGTTACATCCTGTATTATACTCCAGAGCTGCACTCACTATTCTGCTGGTGCAGTCACTGTGTACATACATTACTTATCCTGTACTGATCCTGAGTTACATCCTGTATTATACTCCCGAGCTGCACTCACTATTCTGCTGGTACAGTCACTGTGTACATACATTACTTATCATGTACTGATCCTGAGTTACATCCTGTATTATACTGCAGAGCTGCACTCACTATTCTGCTGGTGCAGTCACTGTGTACATACATTACTTATCCTGTACTGATCCTGAGTTACATCCTGTATTATCCTCCAGAGCTGCACTCACTATTCTGCTGGTGCAGTCACTGTGTACATACATTACTTATCCTGTACTGATCCCGAGTTACATCCTGTATTATACTGCAGAGCTGCACTCACTATTCTGCTGGTGCAGTCACTGTGTACATACATTACTTATCCTGTACTGATCCTGAGTTACATCCTGTATTATACTCCCGAGCTGCACTCACTATTCTGCTGGTACAGTCACTGTGTACATACATTACTTATCATGTACTGATCCTGAGTTACATCCTGTATTATACTGCAGAGCTGCACTCACTATTCTGCTGGTGCAGTCACTGTGTACATACATTACTTATCCTGTACTGATCCTGAGTTACATCCTGTATTATCCTCCAGAGCTGCACTCACTATTCTGCTGGTGCAGTCACTGTGTACATACATTACTTATCCTGTACTGACCCTGAGTTACATCCTGTATTATACTCCAGAGCTGCACTCACTATTCTGCTGGTGCAGTCACTGTGTACATACATTACTTATCCTGTACTGATCCCGAGTTACATCCTGTATTATACTCCAGAGCTGCACTCACTATTCTGCTGGTGCAGTCACTGTGTACATACATTACTTATCCTGTACTGATCCTGAATTACATCCTGTATTATACTCCAGAGCTGCACTCACTATTCTGCTGGTGCAGTCACTGTGTACATACATTACTTATCCTGTATTATACTCCAGAGCTGCACTCACTATTCTGCGGTTGCAGTCACTGTGTACATACATTACTGATCCTGTACTGATCCTGAGTTACATCCTGTATTATACTCCAGAGCTGCACTCACTATTCTGTTGGTGCAGTCACTGTGTACATACATTACTTATCCTGTACTGATCCTGAGTTACATCCTGTATTATACTCCAAAGCTGCGCTCACTATTCTGCTGGTGCAGTCTCTGTGTACATACATTACTTATCCTGTACTGATCCTGAGTTACATCCTGCATTATACTCCAGAGCTGCACTCATTCTGCATACTTCAGAGCTGAAATCTTCCAGCAGCTTGGTGTAGATTTTCTGACAGGCACACAGGGGAAGATTTATCAACACTGGTTCATCCAGATTCTGCCTTTCATTTTCCAAATGAGCGCTGTAAGTGTACAATCGGGTTGGTTGCTAGGGGTAACTCCGCCAGTTTTCCGTTTCACCAGTGATAAATCGCCCTCCACTAATTGTGACGTCCAAACATAGATTAGGGGAAACTTGCAGAAGCAGCGTC
Source organism: Bufo gargarizans (assembly GCF_014858855.1). NCBI lineage: Eukaryota > Metazoa > Chordata > Amphibia > Anura > Bufonidae > Bufo > Bufo gargarizans. Next base: position 1,866,804 of record NC_058089.1, read on the forward strand.
GATGTACAAAAAACACCGTCTGATAATGGCAGTCTTAATAAATGACCCCCGGTGGGGGTTTTAGAGCAGTTTTAGGGCTCATGCACACGAGCGCGTATGCCCCGTGCTCGGGCCACAAACAGCGGATCCACAGTTTACGGCCACCGGCCGCGTGCACTCCGTATCATGGATCTGTTGACTTGAATGGATCCGCAAGATACGGCACCGCACTGTTCTATGTTTTTGTGGTGTGGAACGTATCATGTGGATCCGTAAACAGCGTGCACTTGGTCAGTACCCGCCCGCAGCAGGGACCAGGCACAATCGTTCTGGTGGGGTTTTAAGAATTTTTTTTGGGCCTTTTTTATGTATGAATTAAGCAGAAAAACATTGTGATTTTTGCTCCACTTCAGTGTTTTCGTCTGCCTTAAGTGGCACCGGTCCAGCACCATTGATTTACATGGTTTTTGGTGCTGGATCGTGTTTTTTCATTTTGACATTCTGCACAGAAAAACGCTGCGTGCAAGGGAACAAACCAGATCGGAATGCATTGACATTGAATGGGGACAAAACGGAAGCGTTGCGCGGCGGTATGAGACCCTGTGCCGGATCTCAATACCGGATAGCACAACGCAGATATGAAAGTAGCCTAATCTACTATGCCGCTCTAATGGTAGTCTGATAAATGACCCCCAATATGGACCCAAGTGCTGCCAGCCTCTCTGCATGCCCGATCAGTGGAACAACACATTAAAGCCCTAAGGATAGCGGATACACACATGTATCGTCCTATTACTCCGGGGAGGGCTGTCTATTATCACACATGTATCGTCCTATTACTCCGGGGAGGGCTGTCTATTATCACACATGTATCGTCCTATTACTCCGGGGAGGGCTGTCTATTATCACACATGTATCGTCCTATTACTCCGGGGAGGGCTGTCTATTATCACACATGTATCGTCCTATTACTCCGGGGAGGGCTGTCTATTATCACACATGTATCGTCCTATTACTCCGGGGAGGGCTGTCTATTATCACACATGTATCGTCCTATTACTCCGGACCTTCTATTGTCACATAGGTATCGTCCTATTACTCCGGACCCTCTATTGTCACATAGGTATCGTCCTATTACTCCGGACCTTCTATTATCACATAGGTATCGTCCTATTACTCCGGACCTTCTATTGTCACATAGGTATCGTCCTATTACTCCGGACCTTCTATTATCACATAGGTATCGTCCTATTACTCCGGACCTTCTATTATCACATAGGTATCGTCCTATTACTCCGGACCCTCTATTGTCACATAGGTATCGTCCTATTACTCCGGACCTTCTATTATCACATAGGTATCGTCCTATTACTCCGGACCCTCTATTGTCACATAGGTATCGTCCTATTACTCCGGACCTTCTATTATCACATAGGTATCGTCCTATTACTCCGGACCTTCTATTGTCACATAGGTATCGTCCTATTACTCCGGACCTTCTATTATCACATATGTATCGTCCTATTACTCCGGACCCTCTATTGTCACATAGGTATCGTCCTATTACTCCGGACCTTCTATTGTCACATAGGTATCGTCCTATTACTCCGGACCTTCTATTATCACATAGGTATCGTCCTATTACTCCGGACCTTCTATCATCACATAGGTATCGTCCTATTAATCCGGACCTTCTATCATCACATAGGTATCGTCCTATTACTCCGGACCTTCTATTGTCACATAGGTATCGTCCTATTACTCCGGACCTTCTATTATCACATATGTATCGTCCTATTACTCCGGACCCTCTATTGTCACATAGGTATCGTCCTATTACTCCGGACCCTCTATAGTCACATATGTATCGTCCTATTACTCCGGACCTTCTATTATCACATAGGTATCGTCCTATTACTCCGGACCTTCTATTGTCACATAGGTATCGTCCTATTACTCCGGACCTTCTATTATCACATAGGTATCGTCCTATTACTCCGGACCTTCTATTATCACATAGGTATCGTCCTATTACTCCGGACCCTCTATAGTCACATATGTATCGTCCTATTACTCCGGACCCTCTATAGTCACATAGGTATCGTCCTATTACTCCGGACCCTCTATAGTCACATATGTATCGTCCTATTACTCCGGACCCTCTATAGTCACATAGGTATCGTCCTATTACTCCGGACCCTCTATAATCACATAGGTATCGTCCTATTACTCCGGACCTTCTATTTAGAGATGTTATGAAATTCGTTCACGCTTCGTTTGGTGGTAAAAGCAGAATTGTATTATGGATTCTGTTACCACGGACCATGACACAATTCTATGACGGAATGCGTAACGGAGCGCCTTTGAGACATTCCGTTATTCGTTCCGTCATAATAGAAGTCTATGGCCTGCGTAATGGATCCGTTTGGCAGCCCATAGACTTCTATTATGACGGAATCCATAACGAAATTCTGCTTTTACCACCAAACGTCAAAAGGAAAACTGGTAAAAATTGTATTTTGACCACTTTTTCCAGCGCTTGCTTGGAAGGACTCAGACCCAAGTCATCGGACAGATAAGGGGTTAACTTTTATTTGCAGGGTAGTCAGCGCGTTTCGAGGGCTGGATTGCGCTCTTCTTCAGGACTGTACACGCTTATGATACCTTCATGTCTCCTGTCCTTTTTCGCTGCTCCTTTACAGTTTGCCACCAAAATATGAAAGTCGCTCATCTCTACTTCCCGGATCACATGTATCGCCCCGTCTCGCACATCCCCGGCCACGGGCTCGTTTTCCACCTGTCTCTCTGGTTGGTTTGGTTTCTTGTGGTCGGGGTGCCCCTCGTCTACAGTGTAGGACTATATCACAGATGCCCCGTTGGCCCCCTGCGTTACATCGCTCGGCAGGAATGTTCTGTGGTATTAGGGTTTCCGGCTGCGGGTGACTTCATAGTCGCCCCATACGATGAGGTCAAATAACAAATTCCATTCCAGACACTTCATCCTAGGAACGTGTTGTGTAGAAGAATAAAGATGAGGGAGCGCAATGGAAATTCTGCGTCGCTCTCCGGCCCATGTGTGGCAATAGGACACCTGATCTCAGCTGCTGCAGAACCTCATTATACACACCTCAGCTGCTGCAGAACATCACAATACACACCTCAGCTGCTGCAGAACCTCCTAATACACACCTCAGCTGCTGCAGAACATCACAATACACACCTCAGCTGCTGCAGAACCTCATTATACACACCTCAGCTGCTGCAGAACCTCATTATACACACCTCAGCTGCTGCAGAACATCACAATACACACCTCAGCTGCTGCAGAACCTCCCAATACACACCCCAGCTGCTGCAGCACCTCATAATACACACCTCAGCTGCTGCAGAACATCACAATACACACCTCAGCTGCTGCAGAACCTCATAATACACACCTCAGCTGCTGCAGAACCTCATTATACACACCTCAGCTGCTGCAGAACCTCATTATACACACCTCAGCTGCTGCAGAACCTCATTATACTCGCCTCAGCTGCTGCAGAACATCACAATACACACCTCAGCTGCTGCAGAACCTCCCAATACACACCTCAGCTGCTGCAGCACCTCCTAATACACACCTCAGCTGCTGCAGAACATCACAATACACACCCCAGCTGCTGCAGAACCTCATAATACACACCTCAGCTGCTGCAGAACCTCATAATACACACCTCAGCTGCTGCAGAACCTCATAATACACACCTCAGCTGCGGCAGAACCACATTATACTCACCTCAGCTGCTGCAGAACATCACAATACATACCTCAGCTGCTGCAGAACCTCCCAATACACACCTCAGCTGCTGCAGAACCTCCTAATACACACCTCAGCTGCTGCAGAACCTCATTATACACACCTCAGCTGCTGCAGAACCTCATTATACACACCTCAGCTGCTGCAGAACCTCATTATACTCGCCTCAGCTGCTGCAGAACATCACAATACACACCTCAGCTGCTGCAGAACCTCCCAATACACACCTCAGCTGCTGCAGAACCTCCTAATACACACCTCAGCTGCTGCAGAACCTCCTAATACACACCTCAGCTGCTGCAGAACCTCCTAATACACACCTCAGCTGCTGCAGAACCTCCTAATACACACCTCAGCTGCTGCAGAACCTCATTATACACACCTCAGCTGCTGCAGAACCTCCTAATACACACCTCAGCTGCTGCAGAACATCACAATACACACCTCAGCTGCTGCAGAACCTCCTAATACACACCTCAGCTGCTGCAGAACCTCCTAATACACACCTAAGCTGCTGCAGAACCTCCTAACACACGCCTCAGCTGCTGCAGAACCTCCTAAAACACACCTCAGCTGCTGCAGAACCTCCTAAAACACACCTCAGCTGCTGCAGAACCTCATAATACACAACTGAGCTGCTGCAGAACCTCATAATACACACCTCAGCTGCTGCAGAACCTCATCACGCACACCTTAGCTCCTGTCGAACTTCCTAATACAGACCTCAGCTGCTGCAGAACCTCCTAATACACACCTCAGCTGCTGCAGAACCTCCTAATACACACCTCAGCTGCTGCAGAACCTCATCACGCACACCTCAGCTGCTGCAGAACCTCCTAATACACACCTCGGCTCCTGTAGAACCCTAATGCACCCTTTAGCTGCCCTATATATATATACTCGGCCTGCAGCCACATGATTTTCTACTTTTCTAATCCTTTACAGTGGGGGGAATATTTTCCTTCTGACGTCCGGAGGATGATATTTGGTTGTTCAGCCTCTCGTGACCTCTATATTCCGATCTGAATAAAGGCCGCGGAGGGGATATTGTCCGCGGTTTGGACGCCTCTCAATGCATTCATTAAATTGGCGTTGAATATGTTGGCCGTTCCTCCTCTCCTGCAGATCTCTGTGAAGGTCGCGACGCTTGTGCACACACAGGTGAAGATACAAAGGAGGATGAGGAATTATCGCATCTCGCTACTTTTTCAATAGCCGCCTCCGTGCACTGCGGCCCGCCGCTCTGTATATGTTATTGCTGGAATCCGGAGTATGTGCCTTATGAAAAGAAGACATCTGACGGAACGAGAGGTTAACAAAGCAAGAGAACATTGACATTCTTGCAGAGATTCAGAATAAATAGGGAAGAAATTCAATTATTTCTCGCAAATTGTCACGTGTCAGGGACGTGGAGGAATGGAGGCGGATATCTTACCTACCTCGTCAGCGGGCGCAATGGCCGTTTAATATGGCTCCTCCGAGTGACCCTCTCTGATAATGGAGGCAGCCCTGCAATCATCGCGGAGACTTAGGCCTCTTTCACACTTGCGTTGTCCGGATCCGGCGTGTACTCCACTTGCCGGAATTACACGCCGGATCCGGAAAAACGCAAGTGTACTGAAAGCATTTGAAGACGGATCCGTCTTCAAAATGCGTTCAGTGTTACTATGGCAGCCAGGACGCTATTAAAGTCCTGGTTGCCATAGTAGTAGCGGGGAGCGGGGGAGCGGTATACTTACAGTCCGCGCGGCTCCCGGGACGCTCCAGAATGACGGCAGAGCGCCCCATGCGCATGGATGACGTGCCATGCGATCACGTGATCCATGCGCTTGGGGCACCCTGACATCACTCTGGAGCGCCCCGGGAGCCGCACGGACGGTAAGTATACTGCTCCCCCGCTCCCCTTTATCATGGCTGCCAGGACTTTAGCGTCCCGGCAGCCATGGTAACCATTCAGAAAAAGCTAAACGTCGTATCCGGCAATGCGCCGAAACGACGTTTAGCTTAAGGCCGGATCCGGATCAATGCCTTTCAATGGGCATTAATTCCGGATCCGGCCTTGCGGCAAGTGTTCAGGATTTTTGGCCGGAGCAAAAAGCGCAGCATGCTGCAGTATTTTCTCCGGCCAAAAAACGTTACGGTCCGGAACTGAAGACGTCCTGATGCATCCTGAAGGACGGACTGTCCATTCAGAATGCATTAGGAAAATCCTGATCAGGATTCTTCCGGCATAGAGCCCCGACGACGGAACTCTATGCCGGAACAGAACAACGCAGGTGTGAAAGAGCCCTTACCTGCCGGCCATTCAGGTGCCGGAACGAGTCCTGCTCTGTCTTTTTTTTATTTTTTTATTGGGAAAACTTCAAAACATTTACAGTAAAAAAAAAGAAAAGTTTTTACAATCTCTCAATTCTTAGTGACCCAACTAATTATATATAAATATGATTATAAATATATTCAGCTAATCTTTTCATAGCGTTTAGAAAACCCTCCCCTCCCTCCCCCCCAATTTGTGGTGCGTCAAAGTAGGACCCCTGTACATAATACAACCTGACCTCAGCTAATCAGTCCTCCAACCACTCCATATCCTACTCCACTGGTACTCAATTTCCCTCCGTCTGTATATTATTTTCTCGTAGTTCTTTACCTTATCAATTAAGTTTGACCATGTATTTATATCTGGAATGGATCGGGCAAACCAGGTCCGACTGATCAGAACTCTAGCCAACATCAGTATTCTACTCAGGAAGATCTTTTGATACTTATGATTTTTTAGTTTGGAAAGATCATTAAGAACAAATACTTGTGGTTCAAAAGGGATTCGAATCTTTAGTTTACACATAATACAATTATTGATACCATTCCAGTAATTTATAAGTTCTGGACAGGTCCATATCATATGGAGAAAGTCCGCTCCCACAGTGTCACATTTGGGACAATTGGACGTAACTCTTAACCCACATTTATTCATCCAAAAGGGAGTGATATATAATCTGTGACAAATATAGAATTGTATTAGAACATGGTTAAAGTTCTGGGACAATAAAGATAAATTCCCAAAAATATTCTCCCACCCTTCTCCCTGTAAATTCGGACAGTCCACCTCCCAAAGTTTTTGTCCTGGTGAATGTATATCACTAAACCGTGCCTTAACTAATAACTTATATATATTTGAAATTTTTATTCTAGAAAGTGTGCCCCCTACCCGATCATTCAGAAAGGATAAATTATCTATATCCAACAGCCGCTTATCATCCAGGCTAGACAGTACAGATCGCAATTGAAAGTACCTAAACCATGAAAGATTTTTTATATTATGTGTCATTTCTATATAAGGTTTAATTTCTCTATTTTTAACTACCTGTGAAATATATAAAATTTTGTTCTTCTGCCAAAATTTGTCGGCTGCAATTTCATCCAGCCTTTGTAAATATAAATTATGCCAAAGAGGCGTAAATGTGAATGAACCCTTAACCTTCAACCATGTCCTAATTGTAGCCCACACTCTAAGGCCTCTTTCACACGGGCGTCATTTTTTTGGCCCGGCTAAGAGCCGGGTGCGTTGCGGGAAAATGCGCGATTTTTTCTGCGCAAGTGCAAAACATTGTCATGCGTTGCACTCGCGTGAGAAAAATCGCGCATGTTTGGTACCCAAACCCGAACTTCTTCATAGAAGTTCGGGCTTGGGATTGATGTTCTGAAGATTGTATTATTTTCCCTTATAACATGGTTATAAGGGAAAATAATAGCATTCTGAATACAGAATGCATAGTAAACCAGCGCTAGAGGGGTTAAAATAAAATAAAAAATAATTTAACTCACCTTAGTCCACTTGTTCGCGAAGCCGGCATCTCCTTGTGTCTCCGCTGCTGATGAACAGGACCTGGGATGAGCTGCTCCATTAAATACCGGTTAAGGACCTTCGATGACGTCACTCCGGTCATCACATGGTACGTCACATGATCTTTTACCATGGTGATTCACCATGGTAAAAGATCATGTGATGACCGGAGTGACGTCATCGAAGGTCCTTAAGCTCTATTTAATGCAGCAGCTCACCCCAGGTCCTGTTCATCAGCAGAGGAGACACAAGGAGATGCCGGCTTCGCGAACAAGTGGACTAAGGTGAGTTAAATTATTTTTTATTTTATTTTAACCCCTCTAGCGCTGGTTTACTATGCATTCTGTATTCAGAATGCTATTATTTTCCCTTATAACCATGTTATAAGGGAAAATAATAATGATCGGGTCTCCATCCCGATGGTCTCCTAGCAACCATGCGTGCAAATCGCATGGCATCCGTACTTGCTTGCGGATGCCATCCGATTTTCACACACCCCATTCACTTCTATGGGGCCTGCGTCACGTCAAAATCGGACATTATAGAGCATGCTGCGATTTGCACTGAACGTACAAGTGATGCGTTAAAAACAACACTCATGTGCACAGCCCCATAGAAATTAATGGGTCAGGATTCAGTGCGGGTGCCATACGTTCGCCGCACGGATCGCACCCGCACGGAAAAGTCGCCCGTGTGAAAGGGGCCTAAGGAGTAATTTTATAGTCTCTCTATAGCCTTGCTCATAACTCTTCAATAAACCAGATTCCAACAAGGTAAAGATGTTATTGTGAGCATAGCTAGCTACCAACTTCCCCAACAATGCGCTGTTCTCTGCTTCATAGCACATCAATAACTGGGCTGCAATAAAATACCCCTTAAAGTAGGGGAGATTTAAACCCCCGCAATCCACTGATTTATACAAATATTCCAACTTAATTCGCACTCGCTTTCTTCCCCATATTAGGTCATTTATTATTCTTTCCATAAGTTTAAAATGTTTGTCTTGTATCCAAATAGGTGTATTCCTGAGCACGTAAAGAAATTGTGGTAATATCACCATTTTAACCAGTGAAACTCGATCAGCTCTGGATAGGGGAAGTTTCAGCCAGATCCCTATTTTAGCTCTGATCTTTACCATGATGGGGATCAAATTAAGTTCTACAAAGTTTTCAACCCTAGATGATATAATCAAACCCAAATACTGAAAAGTATCAACAATATCCAACTGAGTAACAGGAACCTCTTTCTGTGGCAGGGGGTCTATTGGGAGCAGACTAGTCTTGGCCCAGTTTATAAGAAGACCAGACACCTCACCAAATACTTTAACCATTTGAATAATCCTAGGGAGAGTAGTTTCCGTATGATCTATAAAAAACAGAACATCATCTGCATATAATGAGATGCGGTCTTGTGTTCCTAGCGTACCAAATCCTTTGACCTGATCGTCCTGCCTGATGGCCATCGCAAGGGGTTCAATATATATATCGAATAGTAAGGGAGATAATGGGCAACCCTGACGGGTGCCTCTGTTTAACTCGATACTACTACTCAAAATTCCATTAAGACTCAATTTAGCCCTTGGAGATCCATACAATACCCTAAGAGTGCGTATAAACCTTTCTCCAAAGCCCATCCTAGCAAGAACCTTCCAGAGGAAACGCCACTCCACCCTGTCAAAGGCCTTAGAGGCATCTAATGACAGGATGGAGCGGGCGGTCCCCCCAGGGGCCTGGATATTAGAAAAGAGCCGATGTAAATTATGATGTGTGCCCTTATTTTTAATAAAACCGCTCTGATCCGGATGGATTATGGAGGAGACGACCCCAGAAAGCCTTGTAGCAAGGACCCTCGCCAAAAGCTTTACATCTGCATTAAGCAGTGAAATTGGTCTATAGGATTCTAAATCTAGAGGGTCCTTGCCTTTTTTTGGAATTAGTATCACTGTAGCCTCCATCATTGAGTCTGGCAACATCCCATCCTCCATTGATTCGGCAAAAACCTCCAATAATCTAGGAAGAATACAGTCCCCGTATTTACTATAGAATTCATATGGAAGCCCGTCTGAACCAGGAGTAGAATTAGCTGAACATAATTTAATAGCTCCCTCAAGTTCATGAATTGAGATCTCCAGTTCTAATGCTTTCTTTTGCATCTCAGTGATAGTTGGAAAGTTGATCCTATCTAGATAAAAATCTATCTTATCATCTGTAATATTAGAATCAGCCTTGTACAAATCTAGAAAATATTCAACAAAGGCCTTCTCCACCGGACCCTGTCCAGAAACTATCCTACCATCCCTCATTCGAACCTTGTCTAAATGTTTTTTGGGTTGTTGATTGGAGATTACTCTGGAGAGGAGTCTACCGGGTCGCCCAGACTCTGAAAAATATTTTTGCCCTTTAAAAAAGAGATTCTGTTGAGCTTTATCCAGTAGAAAATTAGCATATATTTGTGTGGCTTTTTGCATATTTTCCCTATTAATCTCCGTCTTATTTATATGGAAGGATTCTGTCGCTGACACTACATGTTTTTCTAGATTTTTCTGTTTTTTTTCCATATTCCCTTCTAAGATTCGTGATATTACTAACCATCAATCCCCTCATGTACGCCTTAAAGGTATCCCATACCACTTGAATTTTTGCTGAGCCGTAGTTAATATCCCAGAATCGGCCTATATCATTTCGAATTATTTCATGTGTCTTTATAACTGATAGCCAGTAAGGGTTTAGTCTAAAGGGCGGTCTTGGTGTATATCTTTCCGGAGACAAGCATAATTCTAGTACTAACGGGGAATGGTCAGATATTGACCTTGTTTCATATTTCATTCGTTTTATCAATTTCACATATTTACTATTTATCAATACAAGGTCTATTCTGGACAACGATTTACCTGCTTTACTAAAGCATGAAAAAACCCTTTTCCCCTGTCCCAGATGTTCCCAAGCGTCCTCAAATCCAGCCTCCAGGCAAAACCGTGCGAGGGGAGACCCCTGGACCGGACTGTCACTCTTAGCACTCATAGAGACCCTGTCACGTAGAGGATCGATGACACAGTTAAAATCGCCAATAATCAGTGTTGGACATTCTGGCCATTTATCCATAAATAATAAAAGAGAATTAAGAACCAAAAGAGAAAATGGCGGTGGGATATAGACAAAGGCCAAAATACATAACTCTCCCCCTAACCTGCAATATAAAAAAATAAATCTCCCCTGTTGGTCGACAGAGGATGCCTCACAAACGAAGTCAATAAGTCTGTGTATCAACACCGTAACACCTCTCGAGTAGTTGGAGAGGGTAGAATGATACGTGTGCGCAGACCATCCCCTGTCGACCATTCTAGTGGTCTCCTCAGTGAGATGGGTCTCTAACAGGCATACTATTGCTGGTAAATGGGCCTGAGTCAGGTCAAAAACCGCTTGTCTCTTACCTCTTTCCCCCAAACCCCGTACATTCCAAGCAAAAATTCTGATCATCGTCATTAACAATGGTTAAATGGGGGATCCGGAGAGAGGGAAAGAGGAAAAAACAAGAAGAAAAAAAATTAATAAACCAATAAAAGGGGAACCACATCCACTTTGACGCACCACAACCCAACCCCCCCCCCCTCACCCCCCTCCCACAAACAATCCACCACATATGGTAGTAGATTTCTTTCCTATGACCAACCCCCGACCCTCCCCCCACTCAGCCACCCCCACACCGCCAATAAGAAGCAAAGAAAACTACATTTAGGGGTATAAGCCCCTTATAATACTAATTATTCCCGCCAGATCATAACCCAATTGTATCATCGATTGTTTCGATCAAGCCAATCCGCGGCTTCTTCTGCGGTGTCAAAAAAAAGGGTTTTATCATCAAAAACAATCCGCAATTTGGCCGGGAATATAAGAGAATATTTAATATCCCTTTCTCTTAGCTTCTTTTTAACAGTCATAAATGTGCGTCTCTCTTCTTGTATTTTTTTCGAAAAATCAGGAAAAAAGGCCAGTCTAATCCCGTTATACACAACCGGTGAGGATTCCCTCGCCCTTCTCAGGAGGACATCTCTGTCCCCTGTAGTCAATATCTTAGCCAGGATTGTCCGAGGTTGTCTCCCTGGAATTGGTTTTCCTCCTGGGACCCGATGAGGTCTTTCAATCATGAAAAGAGAAGAAAATGACTCTTTACCAAAGTTCTCAAGAATTAATTTCTGTATGAATTGGGTTGGATTTTTTCTCTTCCACACCCTCTGGAATCCCTATTATTCTCACGTTGTCCTGCTCTGTCTTAAAGGCGCACGTGACGATGGTGACAAGTGTTTGTATGAACGCTCCTCAGCGATCATCTTGCAGTGAAATACTGACGCCGATTGCTGTTCATCGTCGGCGATACTCATACTAATAGCGATCTGCTGCCAGCACGGGGACGAGCGATGGCAGAGCGATCACTCCTCTCCATACTGTGGAGGAGATCGCTGCATCACTAGTGATGAGCGAACTTCATGTTCGGGTTTTCTGGCAATTCCGTTATGTATTCCGTTACCGCGGACCGTAACAGAATTCTATGATATGCATAACGGATCGGTCTGGTTTCTGGAGCCCGTTATGTGGCCCATAGACGTCTATTATGATGGAATGCCTCTTAAAGGATTCCGTTATGCATATCATAGAATTCCATTATGACCCGCGATAATGGAATTGCCACAAAGGCCGTACGCCGATCTTCAAAACATCGTCGCTACCAATCACCTTTTTTTCTTATGTTCACGGCCACTCCCATCATCCCTCAGGGCAAAGCCCGGGTTCTACTCTCCGGGAGGCGCTTCCTCCTCCGCTCACTGTCTCCCCCTGCTGGTTAATGGTCATTTCTTTTTTTAAAGAAAGCAAAAGGTTCTCTGGGTAAAACTGCTGCACCGTGTAAAGGGTTTCCTTTAGGCATAACACATTTTATCAGTATTGTCTGGAGTCTCCCTTTAAATCTAAAAAGGGCTCATGCACATGACCGTAGTTCTGTAGTCTGCAAATTGCAGATCCGCAGAACATTGATAGCAGCCATGTGTGTTCTGCATTTTGCAAAACAAAATGTTCTGGCCTCTATAGAACAGTCCTGTAAAACAGACAAGAATAGGACATGTTGTATTTTTTTGGCGGGGTCGCAGAACGGACATCTTTTGTGTCCCCATTAAAGATGAGCCCTAATGTAAATGTATGCCCCTCGGGCAGCCGCACCTCTGGGGTAACGCCACTTCCTTGCCCCTGCCTTTAGCCCCCTGATGACTGGTATTCTTGGATGTTCTTGAATTTGATCCTTTACTGTTTTTAGGGATTCCCCCTGTCTTGGCTGTGGACCTCCGCTTTCCATCTTTGGCTATGGGGGTCATTAAGGGACTTTATTAATAGTCGCAAGTCCCTGATGTGACTGGCCGTGCGACACTATTTAATTAGACAGCTGTTTTTACGCCGTGTTGGGCGAAGAAGTGTTGGAGGCCAAATTTATTAACATTTCCAAGCGTAAATGTTGGTGAAAAACGACTCCAGCCATGGGGTCAAAAATTCGCCAAATCTCCTGGCAGAGTAGGGGGAAAAACCTGGTCTTAGTAAATGACCCCCCCCCCCCGTCTGGCAGTGGAGGATTCGGCTTTTCTAGAGCCTGAAACAAAGTTATAAGTCTGTCTACTAAGCTCTGCCCCATCACACATCTAAGCTCTGCGCAGTCTGTCTACTAAGCTCTGCCCCATCACACATCTAAGCTCTGCGCAGTCTGTCTGCTAAGCTGTGCCCCATCACACATCTAAGCTCTGCGCAGTCTGTCTGCTAAGCTCTGCCCCATCACACATCTAAGCTCTGCTCAGTCTGCCTGCTAAGCTCCGCCCCATCACACATCTAAGCTCTGCGCAGTCTGTCTGCTAAGCTCTGCCCCATCACACATCTAAGCTCTGCCCCATCACACATCTAAGCTCTGCTCAGTCTGCCTGCTAAGCTCCGCCCCATCACACATCTAAGCTCTGCGCAGTCTGCCTGCTAAGCTCCACCCCATCACACATCTAAGCTCTGCGCAGTCTGTCTACTAAGCTCTGCCCCATCACACATCTAAGCTCTGCGCAGTCTGTCTACTAAGCTCTGCCCCATCACACATCTAAGCTCTGCTCAGTCTGTCTACTAAGCTCTGCCCCATCACACATCTAAGCTCTGCGCAGTCTGTCTGCTAAGCTCTGCCCCATCACACATCTAAGCTCTGCGCAGTCTGTCTGCTAAGCTCTGCCCCATCACACATCTAAGCTCTGCGCAGTCTGTCTGCTAAGCTCTGCCCCATCACACATCTAAGCTCTGCCCCATCACACATCTAAGCTCTGCTCAGTCTGCCTGCTAAGCTCCGCCCCATCACACATCTAAGCTCTGCGCAGTCTGCCTGCTAAGCTCCACCCCATCACACATCTAAGCTCTGCGCAGTCTGTCTACTAAGCTCTGCCCCATCACACATCTAAGCTCTGCGCAGTCTGTCTGCTAAGCTCTGCCCCATCACACATCTAAGCTCTGCGCAGTCTGTCTGCTAAGCTCTGCCCCATCACACATCTAAGCTCTGCGCAGTCTGTCTGCTAAGCTCTGCCCCATCACACATCTAAGCTCTGCCCCATCACACATCTAAGCTCTGCGCAGTCTGTCTGCTAAGCTCTGCCCCATCACACATCTAAGCTCTGCGCAGTCTGTCTGCTAAGCTCTGCCCCATCACACATCTAAGCTCCGCCCCATCACACATCTAAGCTCTGCCCCATCACACATCTAAGCTCTGCTCAGTCTGCCTGCTAAGCTCCGCCCCATCACACATCTAAGCTCTGCTCAGTCTGCCTGCTAAGCTCTGCCCCATCACACATCTAAGCTCTGCTCAGTCTGCCTGCTAAGCTCCGCCCCATCACACATCTAAGCTCTGCGCAGTCCGCCTGATAAGCTCCGCCCCACTTTCAGCTTAGCGGTGCAGCCTGAGCACTTCTGCTACTACAATGCAGCTGGGAAGGGCTCCCCTCCCTTCTGGGCCCCTGTGGTCAGCAGGGGACCCCCTAATTTCTGGGGTCCCAAATATTTGCCTGCTTTTCATTCCCCCACTGCTCTCTGGCGCCGCTGACCTCTGGCTTTGCTCTGGACCTTACCTGCTGGTTTGTACTGTGTGGTGACCGCCAATCTGATAGCCCCCTGCAGCGAAGACCATGAAAGGGTTAAAGGTTGAGACAAGGGCTCCCTCCAGATTCTGCACCCCAAATCATCCAACCCAGCCCTGGTATGTAGGGTGCACGAGAGCGAAAGTGAGCACCGATACATCAGCTGTATGATCCGGACTAGGCCAGGAAAAGGTCTTCAGGACAATGAATGTTTCCATTTACTGACAGCAAGCAGAAATGTGGATGACAGTGAGGAACTAAGACCCAAAGCTGCAGAAGGTGTCATCATAGGAGGGATGAGCCCTCGGAGCGTCCGCGTCTCGTTAACAGCCTCTCCATTCACATTTCAGTCGAATTGCCAAGGTGACTGCGATGAAAGGCTGCGTTACGTAACCCCACTATTACTGTTCCTGTAGATTCCTCCCCTTTGTTTAAAAAGCCACTTGTGTTTTTCGTGTGTGCCCGCCGCGAGCGGAGACTTGGCATTATCCCTCAAGGGGAACAGAAAAATGAGGCTTTGTCTTTGAACCGACATGGAAATGTGGTTAATATCACCGCCATCTATATGTAAAGAGAGGACCGCGCCATTGTGTCCATTCTAGCGAGCGCTGCGTCTTTATGTCTGCGCACAGAACTCGCTGTCCACACGATGGCCGGTGCCATCAGGGGAATACAATAAATATTTTAGAAGCGCCATTGTCTGTCGCAGCGGGAAGAATATGTCTGACTGCCGCTAATTAACTGCGATTCACAGGAGCAGTTCATGGCCGCCGGATCGGAGAGAAGTTTTGACGAGCTCTGCGCTCGGCTACCTTGACACTCGGAGAATGCGCCGAGCTCCAGCAATTTCCTTCTCTTCCATTGTCTCATTGCACAAAATGACTGCATTGTTATATCTTGCATTGTGTTTCCTCTTTGCTTTCATATCCACAGCCCCGTGCTATGGATGCCATCAATATTGTATCACTGGCTTCCTTGCTGGTGCTGATTTTGTTACAGTGTATCAGTGTAGGCAGAAAACATAGGGCCACAATGGGCATCATTCGCCACTCATCCTGCTGCAGTCCAGCACCATCTCGCCACTTTTGGTCAGCAAACCCCACTGCTTTCCCACTGTAAGTCCCAGCGCATCCCAGTTACAATCCAGTGTGGCCGGACTGGACACTGCCCAGGCTTTGGGTTGTCTCGCTGCAGTCAGACTGTTATGCTGGGTTCAACTCTGCGCACGTCCCGGCTTCGCTTCTGTCTTGTCTTCCGGATTTTTACTTAAGTATTTTATTACTTTATGTAGCACCAACATATTCCATGGAGTTGTACAGAGATTGTCATCACGTCGGTCCTTGTCCCTACTGGGGGCTCACATTCTAAATTAACCTATCTGTAGTGTCGCAGGAAACTTGAGTATCCAGAGGAAATCCACACAAGCAGGGGGAAAACATACAAACGGCATGCAAATGTCAAATTTAAACCCAGGACCCCAGTGCTGCAAGACATCAATGCTAACCACTGAGCCATATGGTGTGCCTGCAGAGGGGAGCTCAGCTCTATGATTATCAGGCTGCCAGGGCCTCCACTAGGGGGAGCTCCCTGCACATGGATCAGTACAGCTAGGGTAGCTCTCGATAGGAGCTGTATACATCTGTATTCAGTGAGCTCCCCCTTGTGGCAGCCGCAGGCAGTCACTAGGACAGAGTCAGGGCATGCAGGTCACTGTCCTTGTGGTAGGTATGCCACTGACTATGGGTGTCTCTTGGGAGGCAGCAGTGCAAATCTGCCCCCATCCCGGGCTGATGTCTGGTAACGAACTGCAGCTGTGTGATCTCTGCTCGGTCAGGACATGTTTTGCGGCCTCTGGTTCCTCTGCAGGCTTGCAGCTACTTGGTCTTTTGACTGCATTTCTCATCCTTCGCCGCTGGATGGAAGATTACTCCAAGTATTTGCTGAGATTCTGGCTAATTCATATTCCCCCTCCTTCCAGCTTCAGGATCATGACCTTTTTTCCCCGATACATGGTTTTGCAACGTAGGATCATGTGACCACATAGGGAGC
This sequence comes from Bufo gargarizans, assembly GCF_014858855.1. Lineage (NCBI taxonomy): Eukaryota > Metazoa > Chordata > Amphibia > Anura > Bufonidae > Bufo > Bufo gargarizans. Next base: position 1,883,607 of record NC_058089.1, read on the forward strand.
CGCCGCTTCCCGCTGTATTAACCCTTCCACTGTGCGTTAGGTAACATTGCCAAAGAGGTTATTATACCAACAGACCTATTTTCTGACCTTGGCTCCATCCTCTGGTTGCAAAAGTAATTGTACCCCTTCTAGAGCAGAGGGAAGGAGCCTTCCAGGGGGTGTTCAGGCGTTGCCTCCCGGGACAGCGATGGGTTAATAGTCTAGGGCTGCGGACTGTCTTCCAGATGGTGTCTTACTGTAACACGACTCATATTGTTTAGATTATCCCAGTGCAAATCCAGTTCCTTATTTACCTTTTATGGTAGTAAGTGCGGAAAATTGACTACAGATGCGAGGCGGTAAGGATGACGGCTGGCGTCCCATCAGAGGGCGCTCCGCTACATGCACGATCGTACAGATAAAAATAAAGAGAGCGGTGTAGGATGTCAGCGCAATAACCGTTCTGGGCTGGTGCAGCAGAAAGTCAGCTTTTTTCGAAATTTTAGTTTTTAAAGTTTTTTGTGTTCGAAGCCGAAGTTGTTTTCTTAAAGGGGAACACACATGTTTTTAAAGAAAAAGCACTAAAGTTGTCAGCAGAGAAAATAGGACCTTCCACTGCCACCATCTACTGTACATTTAAAGAGGTTCTTACAACTGGAGATGTGTGACACAGAGTATTGGGCACCGGCTGATAACAGGGGGCAATAGACTGTATTCTCCTGTCCTACAGTCGTCCTCTCCCCTGAAATGGCTGATAACAGGGAGCAATAGACTGTATTCTCCTGTCCTACAGTCATCCTCCCCCCTGAAATGGCTGATAACAGGGGGCAATAGACTGTATTTTCCTGTCCTACAGTCATCCTCTCCCCTGAAATGGCTGATAACAGGAGGCAATAGACTGTATTCTCCTGTCCTACAGTCATCATCTCCCCTGAAATGGCTGATAACAGGGGGCAATAGACTGTATTCTCCTGTCCTACAGTCATCCTCTCCCTGAAATGGCTGATAACAGGGAGCAATAGACTGTATTCTCCTGTCCTACAGTCGTCCTCTCCCCTGAAATGCCTGATAACAGGGAGCAATAGACTGTATTCTCCTGTCCTACAGTCTCCTCTCCCCTGAAATGGCTGATAACAGGGAGCAATAGACTGTATTCTCCTGTCCTACAGTCATCCTCTCCCCTGAAATGGCTGATAACAGGGGGCAATAGACTGTATTCTCCTGTCCTACAGTCATCCTCTCCCCTGAAATGGCTGATAACAGGGGGCAATAGACTGTATTCTCCTGTCCTACAGTCATCCTCTCCCCTGAAATGGCCGATAACAGGGGGCAATAGATTGTATTCTCCTGTCCTACAGTCATCCTCTCCCCTGAAATGGCTGATAACAGGGGGCAATAGACTGTATTCTCCTGTCCTACAGTCATCCTCTCCCCTGAAATGGCTGATAACAGGGAGCAATAGACTGTATTCTCCTGTCCTACAGTCGATCCTCTCCCCTGAAATGGCTGATAACAGGGAGCAATAGACTGTATTCTCCTGTCCTACAGTCATCCTCTCCCCTGAAATGGCTGATAACAGGGGCAATAGACTGTATTCTCCTGTCCTACAGTCATCCTCTCCCCTGAAATGGCTGATAACAGGGAGCAATAGACTGTATTCTCCTGTCCTACAGTCATCCTCTCCCCTGAAATGGCTGATAACAGGGAGCAATAGACTGTATTCTCCTGTCCTACAGTCATCCTCTCCCCTGAAATGGCTGATAACAGGGAGCAATAGACTGTATTCTCCTGTCCTACAGTCGTCCTCTCCCCTGAAATGGCTGATAACAGGGAGCAATAGACTGTATTCTCCTGTCCTACAGTCGTCCTCTCCCCTGAAATGGCTGATAACAGGGAGCAATAGACTGTATTCTCCTGTCCTACAGTCGTCCTCATCCCCTGAAATGGCCTGATAACAGGGAGCAATAGACTGTATTCTCCTGTCCTACAGTCGTCCTCTCCCCTGAAATGGCTGTAACAGGGGAGCAATAGACTGTATTCTCCTGTCCTACAGTCGTCCTCTCCCCTGAAATGGCTGATAACAGGGGGCAATAGACTGTATTCTCCTGTCCTACAGTCATCCTCTCCCCTGAAATGGCTGATAACAGGGAGCAATAGACTGTATTCTCCTGTCCTACAGTCAGTCCTCTCCCCTGAAATGGCTGATAACAGGGAGCAATAGACTGTATTCTCCTGTCCTACAGTCATCCTCTCCCCTGAAATGGCTGATAACAGGGGCAATAGACTGTATTCTCCTGTCCTACAGTCATCCTCTCCCCTGAAATGGCTGATAACAGGAGGCAATAGACTGTATTCTCCTGTCCTACAGTCATCCTCTCCCCTGAAATGGCTGATAACAGGGAGGCAATAGACTGTATTCTCCTGTCCTACAGTCGTCCTCTCCCCTGAAATGGCTGATAACAGCAGAAATGGCTAAAGAATAGACTGTATTCTCCTGTCCTACAGTCATCCTCTCCCCTGAAATGGCTGATAACAGGGGGCAATAGACTGTATTCTCCTGTCCTACAGTCATCCTCTCCCCCTGAAATGGCTGATAACAGGGGGCAATAGATTGTATTCTCCTGTCCTACAGTCATCCTCTCCCCTGAAATGGCTGATAACAGGGGGCAATAGACTGTATTCTCCTGTCCTACAGTCATCCTCTCCCCTGAAATGGCTGATAACAGGGGGCAATAGACTGTATTCTCCTGTCCTACAGTCATCCTCTCCCCCTGAAATGGCTGATAACAGGAGGCAATAGACTGTATTCTCCTGTCCTACAGTCGTCCTCTCCCCTGAAATGGCTGATAACAGGGAGCAATAGACTGTATTCTCCTGTCCTACAGTCAGTCCTCTCCCCTGAAATGGCCTGATAACAGGGAGCAATAGACTTGTATTCTCCTGTCCTACAGTCAGTCCTCTCCCACTGAAATGGCTGATAACAGGAGCAATAGACTGTATTCCTCCTGGTCCTACAGTCGTCCTCTCCCCTGAAATGGCTGATAACAGGGAGCAATAGACTGTATTCTCCTGTCCTACAGTCGTCCTCTCCCCTGAATGCGATAACAGGGGCAATAGACTGTATTCTCCTGTCCTACAGTCATCCTCTCCCCTGAAATGGCTGATAACAGGGAGCAACTAGACTGTATTCTCCTGTTCCTACAGTCATCCTCTCCCCTGAAATGGCTGATAACAGGGGGACAATAGACTGTATTCTCCTGTCCCTACAGTCATCCTCTCCCCTGAAATGGCTGATAACAGGGGAGCAATAGACTGTATTCTCCTGTCCTACAGTCATCCTCTCCCTGAAATGGCTGATAACAGGGGCAATAGACTGTATTCTCCTGTCCTACTACAGTCATCCTCTCCCCTGAAATGGCTGATAACAGGGAGGCAATAGACTGTATTTCTCCTGTCCTACAGTCATCCTCTCCCCTGAAATGGCTGATAACAGGGGCAATAGTCTGTATTCTCCTGTCCTACAGTCATCCTCTCCCCTGAAATGGCTGATAACAGGAGCAATAGACTGTATTCTCCTGTCCTACAGTCATCCTCTCCCCTGAAATGGCTGATAACAGGGGCAATAGACTGTATTCTCCTGTCCTACAGTCATCCTCTCCCCTGAAATGGCTGATAACAGGGGCAATAGACTGTATTCCTCCTGTCCTACAGTCATCCTCTCCCCTGAAATGGCTGATAACAGGGGGCAATAGACTGTATTCTCCTGTCCTACAGTCATCCTCTCCCCTGAACATGGCTGATAACAGGGGGCAATAGACTGTATTCTCCTGTCCTACAGTCATCCTCTCCCCTGAAATGGCTGATAACAGGGAGCAATAGACTGTATTCTCCTGTCCTACAGTCATCCTCTCCCCTGAAATGGCTGATAACAAGGAGGCAATAGACTGTATTCTCCTGTCCTACAGTCATCCTCTCCCCTGAATGGCTGATACAGGGAGCAATAGACTGTATTCTCCTGTCCTACAGTCATCCTCTCCCCTGAAATGGCTGATAACAGGGGGCAATAGACTGTATTCTCCTGTCCTACAGTCATCCTCTCCCCTGAAATGGCTGATAACAGGGGCAATAGACTGTATTCTCCTGTCCTACAGTCATCCCTCTCCCCTGAAATGGCTGATAACAGGGGGCAATAGACTGTATTCTCCTGTCCTACAGTCATCCTCTCCCCTGAAATGGCTGATAACAGGGGAGCAATAGACTGTATTCCTCCTGTCCTACAGTCATCCTCTCCCCTGAAAATGGCTGATAACAGAGAGCAATAGACTGTATTCTCCTGTCCTACAGTCATCCTCTCCCCTGAAATGGCTGATAACAGAGAGCAATAGACTGTATTCTCCTGTTCTACAGTCATCCTCTTCCCCTGAAATGGCTGATAACAGGGGAGCAATAGACTGTATTCTCCTGTCCTACAGTCATCCTCATCCCCTGAAATGGCTGATAACAGGGGGCATAGACTGTATTCTCCTGTCCTACAGTCATCCTCTCCCCTGAATGGCTGATAACAGAGGAGCAATAGACTGTATTCTCCTGTCCTACAGTCATCCTCTCCCCTGAAATGGCTGATAACAGGAGCAATAGACTGTATTCTCCTGTACTACAGTCATCCTCTCCCCTGAAATGGCTGATAACATGGAGCAATAGACTGTATTTCTCCTGTCCTACAGTCATCCTCTCCCCTGAAATGGCTGATAACAGGGGAGCAATAGACTGTATTCTCCTGTCCTACAGTCATCCTCTCCCCTGAAATGGCTGATAACAGGGGAGCAATAGACTGTATTCTCCTGTTCTACAGTCATCCTCTCCCCTGAAATGGCTGATAACAGGGAGCAATAGACTGTATTCTCCTGTCCTACAGTCATCCTCTCCCCTGAAATGGCTGATAACAGGGGCAATAGACTGTATTCTCCTGTCCTACAGTCATCCTCTCCCCTGAAATGGCTGATAACAGGAGGCAATAGACTGTATTCTCCTGTCCTACAGTCATCCTCTCCCCTGAAATGGCTGATAACAGGGAGCAATAGACTGTATTCTCCTGTCCTACAGTCATCCTCTCCCCTGAAATGGCTGATAACAGGGGACAATAGACTGTATTCTCCTGTCCTACAGTCATCCACTCCCCTGAAATGGCTGATAACAGAGAGCAATAGACTGTATTCTCCTGTTCTACAGTCATCCTCTCCCCTGAAATGGCTGATAACAGGGGGCAATAGACTGTATTCTCCTGTTCTACAGTCATCCTCTCCCCTGAAATGGCTGATAACATGGAGCAATAGACTGTATTCTCCTGTCCTACAGTCATCCTCTCCCCTGAAATGGCTGATAACAGAGAGCAATAGACTGTATTCTCCTGTCTCTACAGTCATCCTCTCCCCTGAAATGGCTGATAACAGAGGAGCAATAGACTGTATTCTCCTGTTCTACAGTCATCCTCTCTCCTGAAATGGCTGATAACAGGGGAGCAATAGACTGTATTCTCCTGTCCTACAGTCATCCTCTCCCTGAAATGGCTGATAACAGGGGCAATAGACTATATTCTCCTGTCCTACAGTCATCCTCTCCCCTGAAATGGCTGATAACATGGCGCAATAGACTGTATTCTCCTGTCCTACAGTCATCCTCTCCCCTGAAATGGCTGATAACAGGGGGCAATAGACTGTATTCTCCTGTCCTACAGTCATCCTCTCCCCTGAAATGGCTGATAACAGGGGCAATAGACTGTATTCTCCTGTCCTACAGTCATCCTCTCCCCTGAAATAGCTGATAACAGGGGCAATAGACTGTATTCTCCTGTCCTACAGTCATCCTCTCCCCTGAAATGGCTGATAACAGGGGGCAATAGACTGTATTCTCCTGTCCTACAGTCATCCCTCCCCTGAAATGGCTGATAACAGGGAGCAATAGACTGTATTCTCCTGTCTACAGTCATCCTCTCCCCTGAAATGGCTGATAACAGGGGGCAATAGACTGTATTCTCCTGTCCTACAGTCATCCTCTCCCCTGAAATGGCTGATAACAGGGAGCAATAGACTGTATTCTCCTGTCCTACAGTCATCCTCTCCCCTGAAATGGCTGATAACAGGGGCAATAGGACTGTATTCTCCTGTTCTACAGTCATCCTCTCCCCTGAAATGGCTGATAACATGGAGCAATAGACTGTATTCTCCTGTCCTACAGTCATCCTCTCTCCTGATATGGCTGATAACAGGGGGCAATAGACTGTATTCTCCTGTCCTACAGTCGTCCTCTCTCCTGAAATGGCTGATAACAGGAGGCAATAGACTGTATTCTCCTGTCCTACAGTCATCCTCTCCCCTGAAATGGCTGATAACAGGAGGCAATAGACTGTATTCTCCGGTCCTACAGTCATCCTCCCCCCTGAAATGTCTGATAACAGGGGGCAATAGACTGTATTCTCCTGTCCTACAGTCATCCTCTCCCCTGAAATGTCTGATAACAGGGGGCAATAGACTGTATTCTCCTGTCCTACAGTCATCCTCTCCCCTGAAATGGCTGATAACAGGGGGCAATAGACTGTATTCTCCTGTCCTATAGTCATCCTCTCCCCTGAAATGGCTGGTAACAGGGAGCAATAGACTGTATTCTCCTGTCCTATAGTCATCCTCTCCCCTGACATGGCTGATAACAGGGGCAATAAGAGTTTTGACATTTACTTATATAGTGTTCAAGTACTTATATGATATGGTGTTTATTTAGATGCACCGTATGGCGCCACCTGGTGTTCACAGTGTAGAGAAATATGCCCGTCCACCTACTGAGCTGAGTGCTTGTAGACATGCATGCTCATCACTGCCTGGATCCTCTGTTCACTACATGCAGACAATAGAAACCGCTTTCTGCTTGTCGGAGAGGAGCAGAGTCTGTGCAGTAGCCTGCCAGCATAGCTGAGAAGACTCCTTCTACAGGGAATGTAAGAAGGGACTATGTTGTCAGCCGCCAGAGGGGGAAGGAGACTGGTTTTGTCCAGAGTCTGCCCCCAGCAGTACAGATTAGCAGCAGATAGGACACATGAAAGTAAACAATATTTTTATGCTGGAAACCTTATAAATTGCTGTATAATGGCTATTACCGGCCTTCCAGGACTTGGTATGAACATGAATCGGATAACCTGCCAATATAGTGCTGACCACTAGGGGCAGAATTCCATTATAGTCTATGAACACCTGTCCATGCAGAAGGATGTAACCTTTTCTCTGACATCTAGGTGACAACTAATAAGGCTGCCAGTCACATCAGGGGTGTCAGACAGCTTTCCTGGAGCCTGAATGGCAAAGCTGGAACAATACAGGCAATGTGTGAAGGAACCTGGGAGAGTTAGGTGTGATCCTTCATGGCTGCGCTGTTAGTTGTCACCCAGCTTTCCTAGCAGATGATAGTGATAATAAGAACAGACGGTGACCCAAGGAGTTTTATTTAAGGTGGAATGTTCTTGTCTGGCTCCTGGTCTCCACGGCTGCTTTTCCAGATGTTCATTTCTTCCCCGAAGAGCTGGCTGCCTGTATTCTTCTGGGCTATGGAGGAAATATACGCTGAGGCAGCAAAGATGTAATTAGATTTCCTCGACCAGACGACTCTTTAGTCTCCGTCAGCAGCACAGAGGATTCAGTGGACATCAGAAAACCTCACGATGCATCTCGTGCTGTGATCCTGTCTGTGGGGTGAACCCCAAAACCGCCGTCTATGGGAGGACAGAGATGGCTGTGGGCAAGTGAAAATAATTTAAAGAGACAGTACACCCCACTTTCCGTGATGCAGAAGGGCATCTGATGTTGAGGTGGGGAGGTTACTGGTGCAGGGAGTGTGAAGCTCGACCCACCCGACCAATGTATACTGCATGGCAGACTAAGGCCCCTTTCACACGGGCGAGTATTCCGCGCGGGTGCGATGCGTGACTTGACCGCATTGCACTCGTACTGAATCCCGACCCATTCATTTCTATGGGGCTGTTCACATGAGCAGTGATTTTCACGCATCACTTATGCGTTGCCTGAAAATCGCAGCATGCTCTATTTTGGGTGTTTTTCACGTAACGCAGGCCCCATAGAAATGAATGGGGTTGCGTGAAAATCGCAAGCATCTGCAAGCAAGTGTTGCTAGGAAACGCTCGGGATGGAGACCCGATCATTATTATTTTCTCTTATAACATGGTTATAAGTGAAAATAATCACATTCTGAATACAGAATGCAAAGTAAAACAGCGCTGGAGGGGTTAAATATATATATATTTTTAATGTAACTCGCCTTAATCCACTTGATTGCGCAGCCGGCTTCTCTTCTTTACAATGTTTTGCACTCGTGCGGAAAAATCGTGCGTGTTCCCACAACGCACCCGCACATTTTCCTGCAACGCCCGTGTGAAAGAGGCCTAACGTTACTTTCACACTTGCGGCAGAGTGATCCGGAAAGCAATTCCGTCGCCGTCCTCTTTTCACAGTAAGGGTCCCAGTGGTTGGACCTCCATCAGTCCGATACTTATCCCCTCTCCTATAGATAATACATTTATATCTTGGCACTACCCTCAAGCTATGCTCTAGAGAAGGACAAGCAGTCCAGTTTTCTGTGACATGAACGATTGAGGCCGATGACAACCAGTTCATTCATAATTCTATTGGCTTCCAGTTAGCTGCAAAACCGTGAGTCTCACTGCTGCCCCCTGGTGGTTCAATGTCTGTGAAGTGCATGCACCGCTGCGATGGTGGGATTACTGAGGTCTAGCACAAACCCATAGCTTCACCCATACTGATACATTGTATCACATTACTGTTTCCTATCGCTATGTAAACTGAATACTAATGTAGCAAACCCTAACAACAAGCAGCGACGTCCAGAATGGGATTCACTTGCTTGAAACAAATTAGATTTTCCCAAGTGGAAATTTCCTTGCGTCAGCATTGAGGGTCGGGGGTGCAGCTCCCCTGTTCACTCCAGTCAGCAGAAAAACGACATCCACAGTAATGAAGGGTGGTCACTTGGGGCGCCCTGTCATGAGAGGGCACTGGCCTATCACATGGCATCGCCTATGACAGGCATGTCCAAACTGCGGCCCTCCAGCTGTTGCAGAACTACAACTCCCAGCATGCCTGGATAGCTTACAGCTATTAGGGCATGCTGGGAGTTGTAGTTTTGCAATAGCTGGAGGGCCGCAGTTTGGACATGCCTGGTTCTGCCTGTAATGCATTGGTCACATGTTAAAGCTTCCACCCCAGATACGGATTATCCCCCTGGTTTTAGGGAATGGGCAGTGGGTTTAGTTTACAGCAAATGTGCTGAGTGATGCAGGTTGAAACAAATGGAAACCCTCGAGTTTTGGAGCTGCGATCAGACTTTAGGACAAGCACTTCTCCAGCTCTTGTCCTGGCAGCCGCCGTGTACATGGGGAAGTCTGAGTGCTACAGTGCAACCTGCAAAGAGTTAATTAAAGGGACACTGCAGATACCCACAAAAATCTCATGGTAATTATCCTTGAGGGTCACTGAATCATCATGGTAAGCAGTGTGCCCTATAGGTTGCCCCCATGTTTAGTGAGTGTCTGGCAACCTCCCTGCCTCTGTTACAATGCCTTTCACTATAGGACCGGGGGGGTCTGTGGGGGTCCTAGTTTTATGTCAATAAAGCATAATCTGTGCGCAGGGAAAAGATCTGAACCTTTCTATACATAAAAAAAAAAAAAAAAAAAAAAAAAAATCTTTGCTTGCTTTCAGTGAATTTCAAATGGTAGGCAGGTGATTACTGCATCAGGAGCAGAAAGAGGCGCAGAATAGGGTAAGCACATCTTTGGTAAGTTACCATGAGCCAGTGAGCCTCACCTTGTGGAGTTGGCACAGCTATGGTCGGCTTCTCAGGAAGAGGGCATGGTTGCCAGGTCCGCAGCCGCAGTGCAGGTGCCTTCAGACGAGGAGCCCGAGTTCTCTGGAATCTTACCCTGAAGAAGGGGAGCATTAGATCCCCCAAACGCATTGTTTCCTGGCTTGGCCATACATAAAAGATCATTTCCGATGGTGTTTGCACCTGACAGCATTATTTTATGTATTGCTTTCAGTGAATTGGAACATTCCCATTTATATCCAGGGTTTAAAACCTGGACAGACCTAATCCTGCCCACAGGTTGGGGTTTGTTACATTGTGTCTAGTGGGGACAACCCCTCAGCTGTGGAAGGTATTATGTCTGTACAGCTCTTCAGCCTGTGGAGAGCAAGAAATCCAGAGATCTTCAAAATGTGCAAAACAGAGACACAAAGTATATGAGAAAGTTGCAGAACGTTTCATTGTACAATGATTAAAGGGGTTTCCGATATTTTTATCTTGAAGACCAATCTTTTCGATAGGTCATTAGTATCTGATTGATGTGGGGTCCGACGCCCAGGACCCCCACCAATGTTTGAGGAGGCACCAGAGCTTGCAGTGGAGCGACAGCCTTCTCACAGCTTTACCTAGGCCATGTGGCATCACATTCATCGGGCACTTGGCCTAGTTGCATCTCTGAGCTGTGATACCAAAAACAACCACTATACAATGTACGGCGCTGTGCTTGGTGAGCTGAGAGAAGGCAGCGGCGCTACTGCAAGCGCCAGTGCTCTCGTACATCGGTGGGGGGCCCAGGTGTCGGACCCCCACCGATCAGATACTGATGACCAGCATGAAATTCTCCAGTGCTCATCTCAGGGGGGCTGCCTGGGTGAAAAAGGGTGGTTGACCAGTTTCAGCTCTGAATATACATGAGGAACTGCTAATTAGGAAACTTTCACTATAATGGTGCTCGGCCTCTTTTAAAGGGGTTGTCCCATGAAAGATACTCTACAGTTTCCAAACCAACACTTTTGTAATGGCATATAACTAAAAATGTAGGATAGGCAGTTATGAAACTTGTCTGTATAGCACCACCTCCTTTTGTAATTTCTCTGTCCACCTCCCTGAGGTAGACGCACATGCTCAGGGCCGTACTTTACCCTCAGCTGTGATATAAAGAACACATATTACTGCTGTCTTTCCAATTGAATTATATGTAGATGAGCTTTGTGAGCAGGTCTCAGTGTGGTGAAGCTATAGTACATAGTGTATATGATATGTAGATGAGCTTTCTGAGCAGATCTCAGTGTGGTGATGCTATAGTACATAGTGTATATGATATGTAGATGAGCTTTCTGAGCAGATCTCCGTGTGGTGATGATATAGTACATAGTGTATATGATATGTAGATGAGCTTTCTGAGCAGATCTCAGTGTGGTGAAGCTATAGTACATAGTGTATATGATATGTAGATGAGCTTTCTGAGCAGGTCTCCGTGTGGTGAAGCTATAGTACATAGTGTATATGATATGTAGATGAGCTTTCTGAGCAGGTCTCAGTGTGGTGAAGCTATAGTACATAGTGTATATGATATGTAGATGAGCTTTGTGAGCAGGTCTCAGTGTGGTGAAGCTATAGTACATAGTGTATATGATATGTAGATGAGCTTTGTGAGCAGGTCTCAGTGTGGTGAAGCTATAGTACATAGTGTATATGATATGTAGATGAGCTTTCTGAGCAGATCTCAGTGTGGTGATGCTATAGTACATAGTGTATATGATATGTAGATGAGCTTTCTGAGCAGATCTCCGTGTGGTGATGCTATAGTACATAGTGTATATGATATGTAGATGAGCTTTCTGAGCAGATCTCAGTGTGGTGAAGCTATAGTGCATAGTGTATATGATATGTAGATGAGCTTTCTGAGCAGATCTCAGTGTGGTGAAGCTATAGTACATAGTGTATGTGATATGTAGATGAGCTTTCTGAGCAGGTCTCCGTGTGGTGAAGCTATAGTACATAGTGTATATGATATGTAGATGAGCTTTCTGAGCAGGTCTCAGTGTGGTGAAGCTATAGTACATAGTGTATATGATATGTAGATGAGCTTTGTGAGCAGGTCTCAGTGTGGTGAAGCTATAGTACATAGTGTATATGATATGTAGATGAGCTTTGTGAGCAGGTCTCAGTGTGGTGAAGCTATAGTACATAGTGTATATGATATGTAGATGAGCTTTCTGAGCAGATCTCAGTGTGGTGATGCTATAGTACATAGTGTATATGATATGTAGATGAGCTTTCTGAGCAGATCTCCGTGTGGTGAAGCTATAGTACATAGTGTATATGATATGTAGATGAGCTTTCTGAGCAGATCTCAGTGTGGTGAAGCTATAGTGCATAGTGTATATGATATGTAGATGAGCTTTCTGAGCAGATCTCAGTGTGGTGAAGCTATAGTACATAGTGTATGTGATATGTAGATGAGCTTTCTGAGCAGGTCTCCGTGTGGTGAAGCTATAGTACATAGTGTATATGATATGTAGATGAGCTTTCTGAGCAGGTCTCAGTGTGGTGAAGCTATAGTACATAGTGTATATGATATGTAGATGAGCTTTCTGAGCAGATCTCAGTGTGGTGATGCTATAGTACATAGTGTATATGATATGTAGATGAGCTTTCTGAGCAGATCTCAGTGTGGTGAAGCTATAGTACATAGTGTATATGATATGTAGATGCTAGGACACAGCTCTGTCCTCAGTATGCTGATGTCTAGCCCTGTCAGTCAAGCGGAGGGGGGGAGAACACAGGCGGTGTTACAAAGCTGTGCTCCAAGGATTTAGTCCCACCCCCTGGTGCTCTAAATTTCTCATTTGCATATGAATATGGCTACATGCACACGACCGTGCCGTTTTTTGTGGTCCGCAAACCGCGGATCCACAAAAAACGGAAGGCGCCCATGTTGCCTTCCACAATTTGCGGAATGGAACGGGCGCCGGCAATATAAATGCCTATTCTTGTCGCAAATCGCGGACAACAATAGGACATGTTATATCTTTTTTGCGGGGCCACGGATGCGGACAGCACACGGAGTGCTGTCTGCATCTTTTGCAGCTCCATTTAAATGAATGGGTCCGCATCCGAGCCGCCAAAACAGCGGCTCGGATGCGGACCCAAACAACGGCCGTGTGCATGAGGCCTAAAACAGATTTATCTGCAGATATTTAGCATACAGACAAAAGAAAGGTATAGTTTTAATCATTATGATGAGACCTACCAGGCAGTATGTCTGGTTTAATAGGGTTGATCCTGGTGACAGAGCAACTTTAAAGGGAACCTGTCACCGGGATTGTGTGTATAGAGCTGAGGACACGGGTTGCTAGATGGCCGCTAGCACATCCGCAATACCCAGTCTTCATAGCTCTGTGTGCTTTTATTGTGTATAAAAACGATTTGATACATATGCAAATTAACCTGAGATGAGTCCTGTAGGTGAGATGAGTCAGGGACAGGACTCATCTCAGGTTAATTTGCATATGTATCAAATCGTTTTTTTACACAATAAAAGCACACAGAGCTATGGGGACTGGGTATTGCGGATGTGCTAGTGGCCATCTAGCAGCCCATGTCCTCAGCTCTATACACAAAATCCCAGTGACAGGTTCCCTTTAACTCCTTAGATACCAAAGGTTTTTTCATTTTTGTTCCTTATCTTCCTGGAGCCATAATCTTTTTATTTTTTCCCATTCACGTATCCATATAAGGGCTTGTTTTATGTGGGACAAGTTGTACTTTCTAATGCCACCATTTAATATGTCATAAAATGTAGTTGGAGACAGGGAAAAAACAAAACAAATGTGGTGGAATTGGAAAAAAAAAAACACGCAATTCCTTCACCTTTTATGGATTTTCCCCCTATGGTGTTCCCTTTGTGGCATTACTGACCTGTGCCCTTCATTCTCTGGGTCAGTACGATTACAACAATACCACATATGTATACGTTTTTTATGTCTAAATAGTGGAAAAGTAAAATCTTTTTTTTATTTTTTTTTTACAGCTCCATATTTTGACCCCCATAACTTTTTTATAGTAACCATATTTTTCGCCCTAAGACGCACCGGCCCATAAGACACACCTAGGTTTTAGAGGAGGACAATAAGAAACAAATATTTTTCATTAGACCTCAGATCAGATCTCAGCTAACAGCTCCAATCAGACCCCCAATGTTAATTAGACCCCAACAAGACCTCAGATCAGACCCCAATGTGAATGACCCCCAATTAGACCTCATATGAGCCCCCAGCAGTCCCCACTGCCTCTCATATTAGCTCCCAGCAACCCCATTGCCTCATATCAGCCCTCTGTTGCCCCCCCCCCATTGCCTCTCATATGATAAAATAAACCACTTACCTCTCTTGCTCCTAGACGCCACCGCTCCTCACCGCCCGCTCTCCGTCTTCCTCCTGCAGTCGGCTTGGCTGTGAACCGGCGCGCACAGCGTGAGGTCACAGAGCGCCCTCATGCTGTGCGCAGCCACTGCACAGCCGAGGACCAGGAAGCGGTGAGTACAAAGCCTCCACCGCATCCCGGTCCTAATGAGCGCTTCCATAATGGGGCATTGTTCCCCCACTTTTGAGGGGAAAAAATACGTCTTATGGGGCAAAAAAAATTGTATATATACTGAGCTGTGGGGAGGGGGGCGGGGATTTTTTGTGGGGCGATCTATAGTTTTTATTGATACCATTTTAAAGTGCATGACTTTTTGATCACGTTTTATTTAAAAAAATTCGGTAAGAGACACAAATATCAAAATATGATGAACCGGCCACTTTTTTCCACTAGGCCATTCACCGTATTGGAAAAATATTTTTATATTTTAATAGTACAAGCGTTTTTAGATGCCCTTAATGTTTTTTTTTTTTCTCATTTATGTATTTTTTTTTTTTATTCTACGGAAAGGGGGGTGATTTACATTTTTATATTTTTTTTTTAATGTTTTTGTAGCCAGTGTTTGAGGCTACAACGCTCCATACAGGGTAATATATGAATTGCTAAATTCTTATGTTGGCCTGCTGGCCAACACAAGAATTGCAGTTCTAATACGCTGGGTCGCTTCTGAGAGACCCAAGTCAATTGCCGGTATCCCCATTGGCCGCACAGGGATGCCGGTTAGGACCCCGAAGCGCACACCTCCGGGTTTTTTAAGGTTTAGATGCTGTGATCACACTTGATTGTGGCATCTAAAGGCTGTTATGACTGCGATTGGCATTAGCTGTGGGTCTCTGCTGTTTGAAACAGCAGACACCCGCCGGCCATGGCGTCCACTGCACATGCAAGCGGGCGCCATGTTTACCCATGTACGGTGCTGGTAATGAAAGGGTTTAAATGAAATCTAACAAAACAATGGGAGCAATGAATGGGGAGATCTCTGGATCCATGTGAGGTGCAGGGCTTAGCTTTGTTAAAAAGAGATCGTCATGTACTATGTGATGTCCCATTCTCATTTTTTACATTAAAGGGGTTTTCTGAGATTTAAATACTGATGACCTATCCTCAGGATAAACCATCAGTATCTGACCGGTGGGGGTACCGGGTGTCGGACCTCTACTGATCAGATACTGATGACCTATCATGGGATAACCCCTTTAAGTAGGGTCACTGCCACTAGAACCCCTTTAATCGGACTTTAACAGGGCTTGGTATTCTACATTTTGAGAGGGAGCCGCCTGATAATTGCTTCCTTCTGCTCCGTTTTCTACACTTGGGTTCATGAATTCCAGAATACACAGCAGTTCTGTGACGGACTATCAGCGTTTCTGGACTATCAAATGTTGGATTAAAGGGATTGTTCAGTATTTCTTTATTTGATGCTCAGCATGAGATGAATAGTGTCAAAACCATTTCTCCAGAATGTCTGATATGTAGAAGCAATGCGGGTGGCTTGGAGAGCAGATGCCACAGATGAAAGGGCCGGTATCTCTGGCGGGCGGTTTCTGGCTTGTTTCGAGGGCAGCGTGATATAATTACACCGGACACTGATGGAGATTACAGGCGGTAATTGCATCTTCTCCTTTGTGGACCCAAACCTTTTAGGCTCGCACTGCACCCATGATGTTTTTACGTAGTGTATTTGTTTCCTAGGCTAATACGATATACTGTATAACATTACGCCCCCGTGATAGATGCGCCTGCCAGCGGTTTTATCACTAATGGTACGCTCTGTGCGTACTGGGGCCTAAGCCGAAATCTCAGATGTGGCCGATGATTTATGAGAATGTAGGGAAAAGGCCATTAGGGGGAAAGGCTGGAAATCTGAAATAAAACTCTTTCAGAAAGAGAACTTCAAGAGTCATTTATTTTCCCTTAAGAACTCCAAAAAGCTGGGTGACTGTCAGTACGGCCATTACAGCTTCCACCCAGCTTTCCCAGATGTTAAACCAGTTATACCGGGCTGCATGTCCAGGAAGATTCACGGTTCAGGAGTCTTGGAAAGCTGAGTGATTACCCTTCTGGGAAATGGCAGCTTGTCACTCAGCTTTCCCACAGACATAAGGAATGACCACATAGGATCTCTGTCTGCTTGAGAAGAGGACTCGAGGATGTATACTGTGTTTCCTAAATATTCTATAGAAGTGGTACTGTGCAACAGAATAGGAGCAGATACTGAGGATTACACCCAGTATACAGGACAGGGGAAGTGGTACTGTGCAGTGTATATATATATATATATATATATATATATATATATATATATATATATACAGAATAAGAGCAGATACTGAGGATTACACCCGGTATACAGGACAGGAGAAGTGGTACTGTGCAGTGTATATATATACAGAATAAGAGCAGATACTGAGGATTACACCCGGTATACAGGACAGGAGAAGTGGTACTGTGCAGTGTATATATATACAGTACAGACCAAAAGTTTGGACACACCTTCTCATTTGAAGAGTTTTCTTTATTTTCATGACTATGACAATTGTAGATTCACACTGAAGGCATCAAAACTATGAATTATCACATGTGGAATTATATACATAACAAAAAGGTGTGAAACAACTGAAAATATGTCATATTCTAGGTTCTTCACAGTAGCCACCTTTTGCTTTGATTACTGCTTTGCACACTCTTGGCATTCTCTTGATGAGCTTCGTAGTCACCTGAAATGGTCTTCACTTCACAGGTGTGCCCTGTCAGGTGTAATAAGTGGGATTTCTTGCCTTATAAATGGGGTTGGGACCATCAGTTGCGTTGTGGAGAAGTCAGGTGGATGCACAGCTGATAGTCCTACTGAATAGACTGTTAGAATTTGTATTATGGCAAGAAAAAAGCAGCTAAGTAAAGAAAAACGAGCGGCCATCATTACTTTAAGAAATGAAGGTCAGTCAGTCCGAAAAATTGGGAAAACTTTGAAAGTGACCCCCAAGTGCAGTCACAAAAACCATCAAGCGCTACAAAGAAACTGGCTCACATGCGGACCGCCCCAGGAAAGGAAGACCAAGAGTCACCTCTGCTGCGGAGGAGAAGTTCATCCGAGTCACCAGCCTCAGAAATCGCAGGTTAACAGCAGCTCAGATTAGAGACCAGGTCAATGCCACCCAGAGTCCTAGCAGCAGACACATCTCTAGAACAACTGCTAAGAGGAGACTGTGTGAATCAGGCTTTCATGGTAGAAGATCTGCTAGGAAACCACTGCTAAGGACAGGCAACAAGCAGGAGAGACTTGTTTGGGCTAAAGAACACAAGGAATGGACATTAGACCAGTGGAAATCTGTGCTTTGGTCTGATGAGTCCAAATGTGAGATCTTTGGTTCCAACCACCGTGTCTTTGTGCGACGCAGAAAAGGTGAACGGATGGACTCTACATGCCTGGTTCCCACCGTGAAGCATGGAGGAGGAGGTGTAATGGTGTGGGGGGGCTTTGCTAGTGACACTGTTGGGGATTTATTCAAAATTGAAGGCATACTGAACCAGCATGGCTACCACAGCATCTTGCAGCGGCATGCTATTCCATCCGGTTTGCGTTTAGTTGGACCATCATTTATTTTTCAACAGGACAATGACCCCAAACACACCTCCAGGCTGTGTAAGGGCTATTTGACCATGAAGGAGATGTCACAACCAGACAGCTGAGAAGCTCTGACAGAGGCCTTTCAGAACCTCCTCCTTGAGTTCTCTTTGTTGTGCTGTTTAGTTCCTCATCTCGTTAGCCTCTCTCAGCTGTCATGTAGTTGGACTGATTGCTTCCCTTTAAATTCCTCCCCATGGTGCATTACTGGGCGGCTTATACTACTTCCTGGAGTGTGTGTGCATGCTGATCTTGTTTTCCAGTCTGCTACAAAGTTAAGTACTGAACATTTATCTGTTATTTTCTGTTTGCTGGATCCCAGGTGACCCTGACTCCCTCCGTGTCTGGTGTAGGGAGCCGGTGGTCGTGTCCCCTCACTATTGTAGGGTGTTCAGGGGTTATATAGTCGAGGTACGTGGATATGCAAACTACCACCTCTGGGATCTTTGCATAGGCTGAGCAGCCAGTGAAAGTCTCAGGTCTTGTGCCGGGGTCTCCCTTTTGGTTCCTTAGCTTTGGATCCACTCAGTCATATATGCATGTTGCTTTGTCTTGTTTCCTGTACACCGTCCGTGACAGGAGAGTGATGGGGTGCTGCGCCAGATGACCTGGGCTCCACAGTCACCGGACCTGAACCCAATCGAGATGGTTTGGGGTGAGCTGGACCGCAGAGTGAAGGCAAAAGGGCCAACAAGTGCTAAGCATCTCTGGGAACTCCTTCAAGACTGTTGGAAAACCATTTCAGGTGACTACCTCTTGAAGCTCATCAAGAGAATGCCAAGAGTGTGCAAAGCAGTAATCAAAGCAAAAGGTGGCTACTTTGAAGAACCTAGAATATGACATATTTTCAGTTGTTTCACACTTTTTTGTTATGTATATAATTCCACATGTGATAATTCATAGTTTTGATGCCTTCAGTGTGAATCTACAATTGTCATAGTCATGAAAATAAAGAAAACTCTTTGAATGAGAAGGTGTGTCCAAACTTTTGGTCTGTACTAATATATACACTGCATACAGAATAAGAGCAGACACTGAGAATTACACCCGGTATACAGGACAGAAGTGGTACTGTGCAGTGTATGTATATATATATATATATATATATATATACACAGAATAAGAGCAGATACTGAGGATTACACCCAGTATACAGGACAGGAGAAGTGGTACTGTGCAGTGTATATATACAGAATAAGCAGATACTGAGGATTACACCCGGTATACAGGACAGGAGAAGTGGTACTGTGCAGTGTATATATATATACACAGAATAAGAGCAGATACTGAGGATTACACCCGGTATACAGGACAGGAGAAGTGGTACTGTGCAGTGTATATATACAGAATAAGAGCAGATACTGAGGATTACACCCGGTATACAGGACAGGAGAAGTGGTACTGTGCAGTGTATATATATATATATACAGAATAAGAGCAGATACTGAGGATTACACCCAGTATACAGGACAGGAGAAGTGGTACTGTGCAGTGTATATATACAGAATAAGAGCAGATACTGAGGATTACACCCGGTATACAGGACAGGAGAAGTGGTACTGTGCAGTGTATATATACAGAATAAGAGCAGATACTGAGGATTACACCCAGTATACAGGACAGGAGAAGTGGTACTGTGCAGTGGTTATATATACAGAATAAGAGCAGATACTGAGGATTACACCCGGTATACAGGACAGGAGAAGTGGTACTGTGCAGTGTATATATATACACAGAATAAGAGCAGATACTGAGGATTACACCCGGTATACAGGACAGGAGAAGTGGTACTGTGCAGTATATATATATACAGAATAAGAGCAGATACTGAGGATTACACCCAGTATACAGGACAGGAAATACCAAATGATATTATTTAGCCGTCTAGATCCGAGATGGCAGCCATATTTTTTGTCACCCAGCTTTCCCAGAGAAAGACAGAAATTACAAGGCCCCCTTTAGATGAGAGTCATAGTTGCTTGGGCGTCTTGCATTCCCTGTGCGTAGGAGCCTAATATTGGGATTGCTGCCTGTGGAGCCGTCCTCATGGTGATCAGTATTCAGGCTGAGTCTCCTTCCCCGCGGCTGATACATGGCGGCCGCTCTGAGCTCAGGATACGTTATCTCTGGGCTGTAGCTTGCAGGCGCTGGGAGGCCGCGCTACGCCACTCTGCACATTATCCGTGATTCTCCTGTGGCTCCATATTAAATTATACAGGCGACCAGTGGGAGCTCCCAGTGCTGCTCTGCTGCCAGTGAAGATGGGATTTGGTGTGGTTATGCAGCGTCGTCCTCCTCGCCGGTCGGTCCTGACCGTTTTTTAGACCTCTCCTTGTGCAGAAAACATGCCCCTGGCCAGGTGGATGTACAATGGGTTGTGGTGCTCTATGTTCTAAAGGTAAGATGCCATATCCTAGGGGTGGACACTTAGGGGTAGGATACTGTTATCTGTAGGGGGTCACCCCCAATTGTCGTTGTTGCATTTATATATTTTGGTGACTACCTGTTCATCCAGGGCAGGGTCTAGGTGTTCTCTGTGTGAAACATGAATGTCGCCATAGACCAATATAAAGAGGCAGCAGAGCTGATTCTGTCATTTGGCACAGCTCAGGGTGATATCGTGATGAGATGCCAGTCTCTTATACCTGAAATTACAGGTAAATCTGCACAAAGCCTTACATGACACAGTCGGCCCTGCTAGGTCTATGTAGACTAATAAAATGTTGCGGAATTGATCAAACATTTTGGGCTGCATTGTACCTGGTGATGACAAATTCAGCTCTGCTCCATCCTTTGGCATTCATGATGACAATGAAACATTGTAATTAATGACCAAATCCATCCTGATGTAGTGGTGCTGAAATTAACTCCGTGGGGCTGCACTGTTGACCATGGTAACAAATTCAACACGGCTGCATCCAGATGAAGCAGAGCTAACGTTGCTGTTTCTTTTTGTGCATCACTCAATAGGTTTCCTGCAGTCCTATGGACATATTGTCATGAGTTGTCCAAATGACAATCACTAGAGATGAGCGAATTCCATATTTTGAAATTTGTTTACACTTTGGTGGCAAAAGCAGAATTGCGTTATGGATTCCGTTACCACGGACCATAACGCAATTCTATGACGGAAAGCCTTTAGAGACATTCCGTTATTCATGCCGTCACAATAGAAGTCTATGGGGAGTCCTCTCCTGCATAACGGAACGGATCCGTTTTGCAGCCCATAGCCTTCTATTATAACGGAATGTCTCTAAAGACATTATAAAGGTTATTGTCCGTGGTAACGGAATCCATAGCGCAATTCTGCTTTCACCACCAAACGAAGTGTGAACAAATTTCATAAGCGGAAATTCGCCCATCTCTACTCATCACTGCTGCATCGAGGTTAGAGTTGTCTGCATGACAGTAACAGTAAAACATCAAAACCCGAACACTATATTAACCCTTCCTGCAGTGGACAGTCACGTAGACAACTGGTGGTAACCTTATATCGGGCCGTAGCTATAAGGGTACAGAGGTGGCACTTGCCCTCGTGTTCTAGTGCCCGAGGGGGTCCACAGCAAGTCTGCCACCTAAGAAGACACTGGTATTATAAATTGCACATTGTAGGTGGGGACCAGGATCTTCAAGTGACCTCTCTGGGGGAATCCATGGTTTTAGGGATTGTGTTATAGACGCGTCCAAGCTGAATTCTATAATTGGCTATAGGACGGCATCTCGGATCCTGCTGCACGGCTGCGATTATGGAGCATTACCAGACGCAGGAAGACGGTTATGTAATAAGTCACTGAGGGGCGATCTGTGCTTGTATTAGAACAGTGAGAACACACATGGTTTAGTCGCAGGCATGCTCAACCTGCGGCCCTCCAGCTGTTGTAAAACTACAACTCCCACCATGCCCTGCTGTAGGCTGATAGCTGTAAGCTGTTCGGGCATGCTGGGAGTTGTAGTTTTGCAACAGCTGGAGGGCCGCAGGTTGAGCATGCCTGGTTTAGTGTCTTTACTGTATTGTAAAATTGGCTACTTTCACACTAATGTTTTTTCTGGATCCGGCAGAGTTCAGCAAGAACGCTTCCGTTACTGATAATTCAACCGTCTGCATCCGTTATTAATGGATCCGCTTGTATTATCTGTAACATACCCAAGACGGATCTGTCATAAACTCCATTGAAAGTCAATAGGGGACGGATCCGTTTTCTATTGTGTCAGAGAAAACGGATCCGTCCCCATTGACTTGCATTGTGGGTGATGACGGATCCGTCCCCATTGACTTGCATTGTGGGTGATGACGGATTGCTCCGCATCCCAGGACAGAAAGCAAACCGCAGCACGCTGCTCTTCGGTAGGAGGACGGAACGGAATGCATTTTGGAGGATTTTGTTATGTTTGGTTATGTTTTGTCCCCATTGACAATGAATGGGGACAAAACGGAAGCATTTTTTCCGGTATTGAGCCCCTATGACAGATCAATACTGGAAAATATTAACGCTAGTGTGAAAGTCGCCTTACATAATTTCATTACATTTCTATTGGATTTTGCCGTTTGGAAGCCATCAACATGCTGCTGTTGACAGATCTTTATTGCGTATACATAGAAAAGGAATTAACTTTGCAAATAGCCTTGTTTAAAAATCCCCTATTGTATTCTGTCTGCAACGCTGAAACAGACCAATGTGTCTCCGTGGTTACAGACTACAACCCCTGTGTAGTCTGATGCTGCAGTCCCAGCTTTACACCTCTACTTCTACTGTGCGCAGGTTATCAAGAAGAGGGAGTAAGACATGACTGCAGCATCAGACGACACTGGGTTTGTTTGTAGTCTGTAACCATGGAGACGCACTGGTCTGTACTGCGGCTGGAGGCACAAAACAGAAGGAAATTTCCAATCAAAACTATTTGGAAAGTTGCTCCATTTTTGGCTTTTAGATGCAATAACAGAAGGCAAAATGAACAATAAATGTAATAAAGATGTCAAAGCTCTGACTTTTACTATTAGAGCAAATACTACTCAATTAACACATGGAGGCCGACATTGAATAGTTCTCAGTAATATCAGATGAGTGTGTCCACTGTGGGAAACCCACAGCGCGCGGCAGCGTGATTTCCTATTATGGACACTGCTCCTATTATAGGACCGCAAGGCAGTATATGGTTTATTGCCTTAGGCTTATTTCTTACAAAGCGACTTTTGACTTTTCCATCCGGGGTGCGTTCCATTTTTACAACGGACAGCATCTGGACTGACCTCTGCCCCATTCATATCAATGGGTATGCGCACATGAGCATTGTTTTTCGCTGACCAAATGTCAGTTCGGGAGAAGTAACAGCATCTTCATCCATTTTTCACGTGGGACTGGGCCATTAAAGCCAATGGATCACTGAAAAAAAAAACATCTGGATGCAGTCTGGTTTTTTTACGGATGTTGCTAGAAGATACCGCGTGCTATTCTTCAGTTTTTTTGCCATACACGTGAAAAATGCATGAAACTGATGGAAAAAAAAAATGCAAGAACTGAACAAAAACTGAAGCAACACGGACAAAAAAATATATCATGTTTTTCACTGACAGAACTCGGATGAGTTTGTATCGCTCATGTGAAATGGGTCTTACTATCCGATCAGATGAGTTATTAGGCTGCATTCAATCAACAGTGAAAAGTGGCGGACATTCTTCTAATGGCCGTTCTCAGAACCATTGAAATCTATGGGCCTCTGACCTGTAACTAGGGGCCATCCAGAAACATCACATATCCTATTTTTGGCAGTTTTGAAGGCCAGACGGACCGCATTCCATTGCAGGGGACAGATTTCAGCTTCTCGGAAAGGCATTACTGAAAAAAAACAGACCATTTTGCCATTTTTCATAACCTTTTTCATTTTCACAGTCGTGTGAATTTAGACTTAGCAACTTGCGGTCTTGCATGACCTTTAAGGGAGTTCTATGCTGGAGTAACAGATTGCATGGCATTGCTCTAATAATTCTGGGGTGTACCTATAGGGGGTGCAGACGTAGCAGTGGCACCTGGTCCCTCCGGTCGGTAAAGGATCCTTCCACCACATGTTATAAATGGCACACGTTTGGGAAGGGGGGGGGGGCAGTTACAGATTTTGCCCCGGGGCCTAAGATACAGTATCCTTTTTGATGAATTGTATACAATGTTTCTGCTTCTGTGACGGGTTTTCCAAATGGCTGATCATCTTTAGCATAAAGTTGGTGGTTGTCAGTAATCATCTTCTACAGTCTGGCATTCGATGTATGGCTCTGGGCTCATGCACACAAATGTATTTTATTTCTGTGTTTGTTCCATTTTTTTTGCGGACTCATTCACTTCAATGGGTCGGCAATAAAAAACGGAAGTAGCTCCATGTGCATTGTGTTTCCGTATGTCCATATTTCCGCTCTGCAAAAAAATAGAGTCTGTCTTATTATTGTCCTCATTACGAACAAGGATAGTACTGTTCTATGAAGGGCCAGCTGTTCAGATCCGCCAAATATGGAATGCATACAGATGTCATTCGAATTTTTTGCGGATCCGTTTTTTGCAGATTGCAAAATACATACGGTCATGTGCATGAGCCCTAATTGGAATATTTCTCCTAGGCTGGCCACTGACATGTCAGTGGAGCGCTGCTCTGAAGCCATAGCAACAGATGCGCTCAGTGGAGTGCTGCTCTGAAGCCATTGCAGCTAATATGCTCCTGTGGTTTGCTAATTTCCCAGGACTGTTGCCAATGTGCCAAGCTGGGGGGTCAGTGCTACATGGAGATTCAAGTCGGTGGGTCGCTGCCCGTGCACTGTGCGCGCCCTGTATGTGTCTCCATGTAATTATATCATCTTGTGCTCTGTTTATCTGTTAAAATGTGTCCCTGTCCCACATAATGGCGGCTTTTTCTGGTGCACTGGGAAAGCAAATAGAGATTTGTAGAGCAGTTTGCATATTTACTTGGCAGGGAATCAGCAGATAATGGAATAGGAGAGATGTTCCTGTACAGAATCATTTCTGGAAAACTACTTTCAATTAAATGAGAATGTCTCGGAGTTCTGTGTGGCAGCCGGGCAGAGCACACATACCTGGCAGGGAAGAGCTGTGGGGGTGCTGGAAATTGTGTCCTTTAAATTTGTATCTGGTGAGAATGGCATGAATGCTCCAGGAATATTTTCAACCTTTTTTTTTATTTGCAGTGCATCTAAAGAAAATAAATAAATAAACTACCGTTTTGGGCATACAGCTCCTATGCCAACTATAAACGAACCCTGTGAGGTCTGATTCTGCAGTCACATTGCTATCCGCCACCTATGTCCTGTCTACCGTCTGATTGTATATTATAGTATACAACTAAGGTCAGACTACATAAGGCCGATTTGTAGTCTGTAACCATGGAGACACAAACAGTAGGGAGATTTTTAATTATTGGAGCAATATATATATTTTTTTAATTGTTCCTGTAGTAATAGAAACTTCTGTTCTTATTTCTTAGTATCAGATCTCCAAGAAGAAGGCATCAATGCCATCAACCTGCCCCTTAATCCGATTCCTTATGAATTGGACCCTGAGGACACCATGCTGGGTGAGTTATACTCCTAGCCCTGCTATTTGTATATATTGCTCATGACTTCAATAATTATTGCCATTTTATTCTAAAGAGGAGAATGAAGTTAGAACCATGATTGACCCCTACTCCAGAAGTGACCCCCGACTACAGGAACTCATGAAGGTAAAACCTCTTTACAGTGATTTTCTGCTTATGTGTAACTGCAGCTTAATCATTCTATTCTTAAAAAAAGTTCTGCAACTTTCTAATATATTTATGGGGGGATTTATTAAAACTGGTGTAAAGTAAAACTGGCTATGGCCGGGTTCACATCAGGTTTAGTTTTCCGTTCTTCTGATCCGTCATAGAAACAGATCCTGCATTTTAAGCATCCATTATGCACATTTTGCATTTGTTTTATCCAGTTCCGTCTGAGATCCGTTATTTTAGATGGATCTACTTCCTACACAAAGTTTTTATTTTTTTCCATCTAAAATAGCAGATCTCAAGACGGATGCAAAATGTGTATAACTGAGCATAACGGATGCTTAAAACACAGGATTCTTTTCTTTTGTTAATTTTTCTGTTCTTCTGACGGATCAGAAGAATGGAAAACTAAACGTGATGTGAATCCAGCCTTGATTACCCATAGTAACCAATTAGATTCTTCCTCTACCAAGGTGGAATCTGATTGGTTGCTAGGACAGTTTTCCAGTTTCGGTTTTGATAAATTCCCCCTTTTGTGTCTCAATTCCTTACCATTATTAAGATCTCTGCTTGTTGTCACTGAACAGGATAAATGCCCTTTAGATGCAGACGCTAAAACCTCTACATACCCAGCTCTTATGAAAGGGTCTGTTTCATTTGTATCCAGCTTAGACAATCCTCTGTGAGCCTGGAGATATTTTATCTCCACTGATACGTTGTAGCAAACTAGGAGGACAGGAGTGGAATATGTTGTTGGGATGTGTTTAGCTCACAGGAGTGTCGGCTATAGGGAGGATTATGTCCCGATGGATTTTCAGCCTCCAGATGAAAATAAGAATATTCCTATTCACTGCCAACAAGCAGAGTTCTAAAGAATGGCGAGGAACTAAAACACCAAGCATATGATCTTGATTTCCTTGGGCTTCCAACCTTTAGAATCCTCTCTCCCTCCTGGAAAGCCATATCCTCACCCACTTGTCTCGCCTGTGTTGGCCTGTACATGGGCAGCCTCATTTATTGATGCCCTCCCGTGGCTCAGGTGCTGTCTAATGCCTGGTGCTGGCCCTTTGGTTCCCTGCGGTGGTTACTCCCAACATGTTTCACACATGTGTGATATTAGGTGTCTATAGCTTTAGAGGGAACTGGTTTACAGCTCTTCGCTTCCAATACAATGGCTGCCGCAGACAATGAAGCTTTTACATAAATAACTGGAACATTTTCTCAGCATCCCTCTCTTTGTGTCACCCGGCGCTGGTTGAACAAATCCTATACAATGCGGTGGCATTCTTCTACACAGGCATTAAGTACGCATGTTCATTTCTTCCTTTCCATGATCCTGGGCCCTGATTTGAATAATAACTATGTAAAGTGTTTAGAAATTGGTCCATGCGCCTGCTCCTGAGGCGGCAGCGGCGAAGTAAAACAAACCGGTGCTGTGACATCTCGGCAATTTTCGCATTATCTTGTAAAATGTTTGCTTGCTTTGTGACTAAAGGATTTCTACCATGGAAATGGATAAAACGTTTCCTTGATATGAGGCCACTAATGTTTGTGACTTTGACTGCTCAGGTTCTAATTGACTGGATTAATGACGTGCTGGTGGGAGAGCGAATTATCGTCAAGGACCTTGCGGAGGATCTCTATGACGGGCAGGTTCTGCAGAAACTTTTTGGTAAGATGTAGAGAAATGGGGGTGGTGAAGAGTTCAGGGACGCCTAAGTGAAAACGTCTTGGGTCTGTATTACATGTTAACAGTAGCAGCAGCATCGTCATACAGGAGAGAACGTACAGCAGTGAAAGGGGTCTCATTATTATGTCGTAGGCTAAGGACAGGCAAAGAATTTTATCATGTTTTGAAAGTTTGATTCATCAAGTAATTTGTCTAAAGCTAGAAGGGCTAACGATGCCCCACATTTATTACAGTGGTTGAGGCTGGATGAGACATTCTGTGCATCTTTAGACAATAACTTTATACCACCTTTTGGTTGGGTTACTTTGTGGCAACTTTTGTGGGGGAAAAAAATTGGAACATTTTTATGTTAAGTGCAAAAAACACACAAAATACATTTAGTGCAACACAAGTACAGAAAGTCTCTCTCATTGTATCCATATTACTAGTGGATAAAATTAGTATTACCTCATTAGTAACATTGCAGTATACATTGTATCCCTCAAAACTCTGTCTAGGACCCCTGCTCTTCTCTAGCTACACTTTTGGCCTGGGACAGCTCAGAGGCCCACGGCTTTCAGTATCACTCTTATGCTGACGATATCTTCTATATCCTCCTTCTTCTCCTTTCACTTTCTAAAACTTAACATGGATAAAACAGAATTCATCATCTTTCCCCCAACTTGCCCCCCCCCCAACACACCTTTCGATCACAATCAATGGCTGCACACTCTCCCCGGTCAACCAAGTCCGCTGCCTTGGAGCGACCTTGGATTCTGCCCTTTCCTTCCGACCGCACATCCAAGCTCTTTCCACCACCTGCCGACTCCAACTCAAAAACATCTCCAGCATCCATGCTTTTCCTCAACTTTGAATCAGCGAAAATGCTTGTGCACGCCCTCATCATCTCCCAATTAGACTACTAGACCATTCTCCTCTCTGGCCTTCCATCTAGCACTCTCGCACCCCTCCAATCTATCCTCAACTCCGCTGCCCGACTAAGGCTACTTTCACACTAGCGTTCGGGGCTCCGCTTGTGAGTTCCGTTTGAAGGCTCTCACAATCTGCCCCAAACGGCTCCGTACTGCCCTAATGCATTCTGAGTGGATGCCTCAGTCTGGCACCATTTGTCCTCCGCTCAGAAGGCGGATAGCTTTCGGGTGTCCGTCTGGCCGTACGGAGGCAAACGGATCCGTCCAGACTTACAATGTAAGTCAATGGGGACGGATCCGTTTGAAGTTGACACAATATGGCTCAATTTCAAACTGATCCGTCCCCCATTGACTTTCAATGTAAAGTCTGGACGGATCCGTCTGAGCAACTTTCACACTTAGAATTTTTTCTAAACTATAATCCAGACAGATCCGTTCTGAACAGATCCCATCGTCTGCATTATAAGAGCGGATCCGTCTGTGCAGACACCAGACGGATCCGCTCTGAACGCAAGTGTGAAAGTAGCCTTACCCACCTCTCACCCTGTTACCCCTCTGCCAATCCTTTCACTGGCTCCCCATTGCCCAGCGAATTAAATTCAAAATACTAACAAATACATACAAGGCCGTCCACAACCTGTCCCCTCCCTACATCTCCGAGCTCCCGATACACCCCCACACGCACTCTCCGATCCTCACAGGACCTCCTTCTTTCCTCTTATCACCTCTTCCCACAATCACCTCCAGGATTTCTCCCGTGCAACCCCCATACTCTGGAACTCGCTGCCCCAACATATCAGACTCTCACCGACAGTGGAATCCTTCAAAAGAAACCTGAAAACCCACCGACAACCAGTGACCCTGCTGCCTCTATACCACCATGACCAACTTAACCCGCACCTACTGTGTCCTTCTCCCACACCATGTAGATTGTAAGCCCTCGCGGGCAGGGCCCTCTCTTCTCCTGTACCAGTCTGTAACTCGTCTTGTTCATGCTTAGTGCAATTGTCTGTATTATGTATGTGCACCGCTTATCATATGTACAGCGCTATGGAAGGAATGGCGCTGTAATAATAAATAATAATAATACATTGTATAAGGTACTGACACCGGATCTGGTGCCAGTACTGTGGGCATTAGCTTTACAAATGGTAGGCAACTAGCAGGATTGGATGCAGCATAAGGGTTTATTCAAAAAAGCCAAAACAATAGTAAGTTCTCATCCCACAATGTCTCTTGTCACAGTCAGTTTGCAAACAGGTAGAAAAGAGTCAACTTGTGCAGGGTCTCATTCTCTATCTGTATATCTCTATCAGTACATTATACATTGTATCCGGTGTTTGTACATTATATGTTGTATCCGGTATCAGTACATTATACATTGCATTCGTTATCAGTACATTATACCTGGTGTTTGTAGATTATATATTGTATCCGGTATGGGCACATTATACATTGTATCCGGTGTCTGTACATTGTATCCAGTGTACATTGCATTCGTTATCAGTACATTATACATGGTGTTTGTAGATTATATATTGTATTCGGTATCAGTACATTATACATTGTATCCGGTATGGGCACATTGTATCTGGTGTCTGTACATTGTATCTGGTATGGGCACATTATACATTGCATGTTTTCTCAGTACATGATAACGTCCATTGTATCTTACACATTAGAAGTTGTATCATCATTGGTAAAGTCTCCATTGTGTCGGCAGCTTTTCAGACAGTATATATTCCTTTCAATATAAATAAGTTTCATAGTCACCTCTAGATGTAGTTTTCCCCCATCTTTTAATGAAACTTTTCATGAGTAACATCGCCGCTATCACCTTCCCCTGACCTGGCTTACAAACGTGTCTCCTGAGAGCCCGGCTTCAGTTCCAGTCTATAATTTCTTTAGTAAAAAATGTAGGATCCTTTCAAGCTTGTGTTAGAACCTAGTGACCCTTTCTGTGTTTAATACGAGGCTCATTGATTTCTGATGCAATATCTCAGCCTGTAGATGGGGCCGAAAGAAGCATCTGAGCTTTCAGCGGCTCTTCCTCCTGCGCGTCTGATCCATCCACTCATCTTTTTTCATCTCTGTGTCCTCGAGCGGCACAGACCACCAGCTCTTCAGACTGCAGCCCCTGCTTATTTCCTCTTTAGATAGAAGTTTAGATCTTGTTGGTTACATATTGCTACGTTATTAAGGCTCCCACCATTGATGAGTCACGAGCGCTAGCGCTGGACAAGAGGAGCTCGCCCCTTTCTCCAGCTCCCTATACCCTGTGGGTGGTGGGTTTTGAGAATTTACAGATAACCCGGCCCTCGGTGTCCTGCTTATAGAGTGGCTTATAGAGTGTTCCCTTTAAAACAATAAAAACTCAGTTGCCCCTTTAATATTAGACTCACTGATCTCTTAAAGGGCCAGTTCAGTCTTCCATGAACACTGTACAATAAAAACTGCAACTTTCCTACTTTGTGTTTCCATTCCTCACTATTATCAAGACTTCTTATTGCTGTCAGTGAACAGGAATGCTCACACAGGTGATGGGCTTGCTAAAATGCAGCAATGTAGATAGGACAGTAGGAAAGTTTATACCTTTGTCGAGTTTATAGCTCTGGCACATGGTAACAAACCCTCAGCTGTGCCAACAGGATTAGTTCAGGGCAAGATTTCAAACTAGAAATTCCTTTTCATTTTTTCAGACAGCAAGTAGAGATCTGAAAAAGAGGCAAAACCCTGTATTATGCGAGGGTTAAACTTCATGAGAGGGTTTTCTCAGACATGTTTCATAGGGGGCAGGGGGTCCGGTTTCCAGTCCGGCACATAAGGGGACAAGAAGGCATGAGCTGCTTCTATTTGACATATCCACATAGGATAGACCAGGGATCAGTAACCTCTGGCACTCCAGATGTTCTGAAACTACAACTCCCAGAATCCTCCTTTCACTTTTAGGGGAGTTACAAGAATAGCTGAGTACGTGTGCATGCTGGGAGTTGTAGTGTTACAGCAGCTGGAAACTGGAGTGCCGAAGGTTGCTGATCCCTGGCATAGACGGCAGCTCATTGGCAGTGGTTCCTGCGCCCTTACAGGTTGTCACCCAGCGTTACAAAGAATTTATTAACACAAAACTATGAATTATAAAAAGTAACAACCCCTGCAGCTCCTTCTCTGTGTGTCAGTTTTCCTGCAGCCCCGGCATTATATTCTTGTAGCTCAGGCTATACAGACCTATAAGTAAGCAATGCTGTACACGTGGTTGCAATCGACGAGTCCGTCTGCAATAGCCCTTTACTATACTCTTGTCTCTGAATACAGAGAAGCTGGAAGGAGAAAAGCTGAACGTGGCTGAAGTCACACAGTCCGAAATCGCCCAGAAGCAGAAACTGCAAACAGTCTTGGAGAAGATCAACGAGACCCTGAAACTCGCCCCAAGAAGCATTAAATGGAATGTAGACTGTGAGTTCCCATTACGTCTCCTCACCACTGCTTATTCTTAATGGAAACGCCTCGGTCTGGGGTCTCAGTGGCCATGTATATAAATTAGTATAAAGGAAGGAGTTGGTATGGTCTACATAACTGGACCCAGCATCAGGTTCCATGGATGTAACTTTGAATTAAAGGGCTTGTCCAACATGACCGATTTCTTCCAAGAACAGCGCCACACCTGTTCCTAGGTTGCACCTGATATTGCAACTCAGCTCAACCTAAGTAACTGAGGCCGAGCTGTATCATCAGATGAGACCTGTGGATAGAAGTTGTACTGGAAGAAAGCAGCCATGTTTTAGTAAACCTTTTATAGTTATTAGGGGTATCCCGGGGTATCCCCCCCCCCCCCCCATGCTGATTTAGAAAGCGCTCCATTTATGATGAGGCCTCCTCATAAATTATATGCACTTCCTTTCTTTAACTTTTACTTATTTCCTTATATTCCAGCTGTTCATGCCAAATCCGTAGTCGCCATTCTCCATCTTTTGGTTGCCTTATCTCAGTATTTCCGGGCCCCTATCAGGCTTCCTGACCATGTGTCCATACAAGTGGTAGTTGTACAGGTAAGGCAGAAACTTGATACATTTTTCTGGTCAGACATCAAAATGTGTTACTTTGTATTTACGATAATTTGTAATGAGATCATTGGCATTTCGTAGCAGTTTCCCTTTCCTGCGCACCACAGATATGTTCTTCCTTTACCAGGTGCAGACTGACATTAGGCTTCTTGCTAATAGTTTTGGATAGTTCTAGGAATGCAAAAAGGGATGGGACTTGTGTTACATGAGTAGATAATTTACGTATCAGTGGGATTTTGTCTTCTCTACTTAAGCCTCATTCACATATGAGTCTTCCGCGTATGCGTGCTGTTCATGTTCTCCACGGACAGCGCATGCACCAGTTCATTTTTAATGTGTGTATTTACACATGTGTGTTTTACCAGGGTCTGTGGGTCCATGGTTTTAGCATGGATCCATCACGCTCATTATAATAGTATATGGGTCCGTGAAACCATGGATGCATCAGTGTTTAATTCATGTTTCATGGATAATTTGGAAGAGATACCCTGAAAATTATTTTTCAGATGCACAGTGTCCGTGAAACACGGCTGACACACGGACCACACACAGATACTTACCGTAATGGATGTCTTGACAGAGGCATCACTGACCATCTTTTCACAGATTTCAGCACGGACGTGGGAATGAGGCTTTATTTTCAATGATTTCTAAGGTAGAAATGTTGGAAAAATAGGAAATGTGTGACGCCCCATATAACGGCACAGATCCATTCTGTGCCTCCACCTCCTCATGTGGTTGCTCTAATAACACTAAAATCTAATTATGCCCTTTAATTGGGATATCGCTAAACCTTTTTGACACATAATAAATAGTTGTCATATGGATAATGGCCCTCAGAACACATTCATTTGGCAAATTCAATTTACTATAAAGTCTAACATAATCTGCGGAGGAGGGAGGGGGTGATGCGTTTTGTTTTCAGTTTCCAGCTGAATGTACCAAAAAAAGGTTAAAAAATTTAGTTTTTTGAGACACACCAAATAACGTAAATTAAAAAAAAAAAAATTAAATAATCTTCTTGTCCATTCTGTGGCCCTACACAGGAAATAGAACGTGTCTTATTGTTGTCCGTTTTGCGTACAAAGACAGGACATTTCTACAGAAGTTAAAAAAATAAAGGGGGGCATGCACTCACCTGGGATCCGTGATTTGTGGAAATAAAAATAAATAAATAGGGCCGTGTGCATGAGCCCAAATGCAGATTTGCAATCTGGAAAGCTGACCCATAGTACTTTTCACCCAGCTTTTCTAGAAAGAGAAAAGCTAATGACTACCCTCTAAAGAAATCACTAGTAAATAAAAGGCCCTTTGGGGTATATTCACCATTTGCAGGTTTCTTGCACAAATTTCATCGGCTGCAGATCAGTTCTATGTATCTGTATTGCGGTTTCTGCAAGCCCCATGCAGCGGACACTAACCACATCCCCCCGGTCATCCTCCATTGTCCAGATGTTAGAAATGTTATTGACTTGCTATCTTTTAGATATACCCATATCTGGGGCTGCTGGGTGGCAAGCAATATGTTTACAATTACAGAACGCCCAGCTTTCTCCGGATCCTGAATGGCAAAACCGGGTGTGTATAATTTTGCAGCTTCTGTCTAAAATAAAAATGAAGCAACTTTACCCAACAGTCTTAAAGGGGGTTTCTCAGGAGTTAAATATTGATGACCTATCCTTAAGATAGGTCATCAATATCTGATTGATGGGGGTCTGGTGCTCATCACCCCTGCTGATCAGCTGTTTGAAGATGCTGCTGCCTCTCCATAGTATGCCTTGGGGGCTATGCTTGGTCGCTTGAGTGGGACTGAGCCGAAGAAAGGTCACTTGACTGATGGAGGTAACATCACAGTTTGAGGCGGAGGCTGCAGAACTTGCCCGGGTGCCACGGCCCCTTCCAACAGCTGATAGACGGGGGAGTCTGATGCCACTAATCTGATATTAATCACCTATCCTGAGGATAGACCATCAATATTTAACTCTTGGAAAACCCCTTTAATGACATCTCTTCTCATTCTGCACAGTTTTCTAGGTTTCGCTAAGGCTACAGAATACAGATCAAATCTGTGCAGAAAGTAGAAGAGAAGATAGATGAGAATGAGTAGCACATGAGTGCAGGCTCAGACTACACAGGGGTTGTTTGTAGTCTGTTACCATGGTGACACATAGGTCTGCATGGGAGCGGTATACACAAAACAAGTGGAAAATATAGGAAAAATTGCTTAATTCTGTGTTTTTAATTCTTGAAATGGAGATAATATATTCTATAAAATTAATACAATAAGGCTTCATGCAAATGGCCGTTGTGCGGTCCCCAATGCACAGGCTACATTCGTGCAGCAGCCGGGACGGATCAGCTTGAATGGGTCCGTGATCCGTCCGCACCGTAAAAAAATGGAACATGTTCAAATTTTTTGTGGTGCAGAGGCACGGACAGAAACACTGTGGGCTTCCGTTCCCGGATTGCGGGGTGTACACGGCCAGTCCCCGTGTATTGCGGACCCGCTGTATGTGGGCCACAATATGGCCACGGCTGGGCGCATGAGGCCTTGCTAAACCAACTCTTGATGTCGATTTGTCTATTCACTTGTGTTTATTCTGTTCCAGAAGCTGGATGGAATGCTGCAGTCTCGCCAGATCCAAGAGGAAATCACCGGTGACACCGAGTATGTAATCGTCATTTCTGTCTACTATTTCTTAATGCAGAGCAGATGTGCATCCGACTATAAAAGAGGTGGTCCAACTGGATTTATTTTACAATTGAGTTAATATAGCATTTGATCACCAAGATCTGTGCAGGGAATGCTGGGAGATTTCAGCACTGAATTGTGAATGCTTAAAAGAAACAAAATATATGATTTTTCCTGATGATTATTCCCATTGGAATAAATGGAAAGAGGGGAAGATATGATTGGGATGGGATAAAGCCTAAGCCTGTGAATACCCCTCTGCTATTATTGTATCATTATGTTGTTAAATATTCCGTGGCTGCTCTTTACAACTAATATGGAATTTTTTTTGTTTTATTTCTAAAGGGCCTTATCAGGAAGACATGGTGAGTGTAATGGGTGTTAAAGGTTCACAACATTCCCCCTTTTTTAGGTATTTAAAAATTAGAAAATCCACTTACAAATACATAAAAATTCCAATAATCCGGGATGGTGAAATGACAGCTCTACTGTAGGACTAGGTTTCTTTATCCAGATTTCCAAACCATAAGGGGTTTTGGTGAGAAGCATTTATCCACTAGACAGATGGTCCATTCTAGAATGGTGGGGTCCGACTACTGGTCCAGCTCGATTCTCCATTTCCCCAACTTAAAGACCGCAGCTAGGAAAAGCTTACATATGCTCCCTGCTACTCCACTGACAGGGAGTCAAACTACGACTCCCAGCATGCTGCATGTACATCTTGGGAGTTGTGGTTTCACAACTGCAGTGCCGGAGGTCTAGGGAGAGAGCTGAGCGCAACGCTTTGGGGTTGCCTTGGAAGCCCCAATAGACTTACTCTTCCATAAGTGCCATAGACTCTGAATGGAGGAGCAAGAACCAGCAGTCTTGTGGACAGGAGGAAATGGGAATCTGCGGTTCCCCATTCGGAGTTCCCATCTATCAGAGCCCCTTCGATGCAACATTTATCACCACCAATGCAGTGTATAAATGCTTCAGATTGGAATACCCCTTTAAATAATGTTTCTTGTAGGCAACTTTTACTTGTGTTCTTTTTATATCTATTATGCTTCAGCTTCTCACCATTTTCAAGAGTTCTGCTTGCTGTCAGTGAATGGGAACAGTACTAATAATCCTATGTGATATCGGATGATACACTTTAATTTCACTGATACATTGTAGCCAAATATCAGGAGGGGGGAAGGGGAATTTGTGACTCACAAAGGATTGTCTAGAATGATACACTGTAACACACCGTCAGCCTGTGGATGTAGCAGCAAAAAAATGGTTTCCTCTGCAGTGAAATGATGAGGCCATGAGCGGCTATGGGGTCCCGCGGCTGAAATCCCTGCATAACTATTTTGTGAGACGTAAATCTGCGCTTTCCTTTCTGACATCTGTGTTATTTCTGTCTTACTGATTTTTCTATTTTAGAGAGAGATGCTTTTGATACGCTCTTTGACCACGCGCCAGATAAACTTAATGTTGTAAAAAAGGTTAGTGATTGGATTATGAACGCTCTTCACTACTGGGGGGCAGTGTTCTTTTAAAAATGCAGCTCAAATTATTTCACATGGACATTAATGGTTTTTTATGATATATTCAGGATTATTTTGGTTTTGTCACCTTCTGATCTACTATCCATGGTGGTGATGTAACCATCCCGCTTGCTCTGGGGTTGCCTTGGAAGCAGCAGCTTCTTCTTCTCTGCATGGGCTTCCTGTGTTTGTGCCTGTCATCTTATGAATGTAAGCCACATAACAGGAGGCCCATGTAGAGTAAGGGGAGGTTCACATCTGCAGGAACCTATTCCAGTAGACTGTTCCTCTGCCAGGGTAACAGACTACCGGAATTACCGTATCCGCCATAGCCGCCTCTTCCCCATTGACTACAATGGGATTCAACAAGGATCCGTCAGCTTTCCGGCATAAATTGTGGCTTTCGGACACACAAATAAGGTCCAGGCAAAAGCCGTAAGATCCCATTATAGTCAAAGGCATATGCGGTGGTGCCCGGCTTTATCTGGCTATGCCGAATACAGGAAACTCTAGTAGTTTACTTCTCTGCCAGAGTTTAATCCGAAGATGTGAACGTAGCCTGAAGGTGAATAGCCGGCTGAGCGGCTGATTGTCGGGAAGGAAGCGTTCAGCCGACCCGTCACAGTATGAGGACGACGGCTTGCTATAGCGATCCCTCGTAGAGAATCATGGCTTCTGAGCAGCAAATCGCTGATTACACCACACAAACTGCTGCCCAGAAACTATGATCAGCGGCGCCTGCATGAATGACGGGATCACCTGATCAACAAGCGTTTCACTCGTGTATCGGGTGATCAGCGGCACATTTAGACGGCCATATGATCGGGAACGACGGTTCTCGATAATCTGGACGATTATTAGTGCATCTAAATCCACCGTCAGGGCTCGTTCACAAGACCGTATGTCTTTTTCAGTGTTTTGCGGGCCGTTTTTCCCAGATCCGTTTTTTTTACAGTAGTGTTTACGGTTCCGTATGGCATATACAATAGACAGTAATTACATAGAAAAAATTGGGCTGGGCATAACATTTTCAATAGATGGTTCTGCAAAATTGGAATGGATGACATAGGGAGTACATTCCATATGTGTTCCTTTTTTTTGGGCAGAAATATTGCCTTGAACGGAGCCACGGAACGCGATTTGTGGGCAATAATAGGACATGTTCTATCTTTGAACAGAAAAATGGAAACAGAATGCATACGGAGTACATTCAGTTTTTTTGGCGGAACTATTGAAATGAATGGTTCCATATACGGAATGCAAAAATCATTCATGTGAACGAGCCCTTAAGGCTGCCCGTTGCCGTATTGCAGACTGCATTTGCGGATCCGCATTACACGGGCACCGTTTTGTGTGCATTCCGCATCGTGGATGCGGACCCATTCACTTCAATGGGTCCGCAAATCTGGAGATGTGGAACGGAAGAACTGAGTGCTTCCTGGGGTTCCGTGCCTCCGCACCACAAAAAGATAGAACATGCTCTATCTTTTTGCGGAACAGAGGAATCGCGGACCCATTCAAGTGAATGGGTCCACGATCCCCATGCGGCTGGGCTACGGTCGGTGCCTGTGCATGGCGGTCCACAGCACGGGAACGGGCTTCACACGGTCGTGTGAACAAGCCCTTAGTCTGGAGATGCTGAGGACAGAGCAAGCAGTAATGTCCACAGTATCAAAAGCGAGAGAAACAAAACATCCCCGCAATTGTCGAGGTAATGCTGGGAGTTGTGATTCGCTACAGCAGGAGAGCGCCGTGACTGAGATATCATTACGGATTTTCTTTTTTAGACTTTGATAACTTTTGTGAATAAACACCTCAATAAACTAAACCTGGAAGTGACGGAGCTGGAGACACAGGTAGGACATCCTTTTATGTCACAGTCCTACTACTATTTGTCATTATAACGGAATTTATTTCTGAGTTTATAAAGAAAGAATCTTAAATGTTTTTATTACTTAAAGGGACACTGACAGGCCGTTAGAGCATATAAAGTGACATATTCTTCTATTGGTCTTAATATGCTTAGTTAAACTCTACCATTATCCCCCTCGCTGCTTTTCCTTTACTTATAAAAAATGTTTTGATCAATATGCAAATTACCTTCATTTGTGCCCAAGGGGCTGTCCCTCATTCAGTTCTGTGCCCAGCCGCGCCCCAACTGCCGTCTCCTAGTGCCGCCCAGCTCATTAGTATTCACTGCACTGGGTGGCTTTTTTTTCCTCCCGACGCGGTGAAATCCCGCGCATGCCCAGTGCTATTCTTCCTGGCATC
Source organism: Bufo gargarizans (assembly GCF_014858855.1). Lineage (NCBI taxonomy): Eukaryota > Metazoa > Chordata > Amphibia > Anura > Bufonidae > Bufo > Bufo gargarizans. The sequence continues at coordinate 1,922,406 of NC_058089.1, forward strand.
AGCCTCATCTTGTCGCTCCGTGCCTGCGCCGGATGAGGTCCCCGGCACCCTCCAGCTCCAGTAGAGGATAGTACTGGGCATGCGCGGGATTTTACTGCGTCAGGAGAAAAAAAAGCCGCCAAGTGCAGTGAATACCAATGAGCTGGGCGGCACTAGGAGACGGCAGTTGGGGCGCGGCTGGGCACACAACTGAATGAGGGACAGCCCCTTGGGCACAAAGTAAGGTAATTTGCATATTGATAAAAAACACTTTTTATAAATACAGGAAAGGCAGCGAGGGGGGATAATAGTATAGTTTAACTAAGGATATAACACCAATAGAAGAATATATGTCACTTTATATGCTCCAACGGCCTGTCAGTGTCCCTTTAAACAGTTTCTCTTTAGCACCAACGTTTAGCCCTCTGGATACAGACAGCAGTATAAAGTATGGAGGTTTTCCTTCTGGTTAGCATGGATACATGTAAATGTCCATTCTCCTCTAGTCTATAGTAGACATATTCACATACACTGTAATAAAGTGGTGAAGTGTAGAAACCAGCAGATTAAGTTCAATGCCTGACCATGGAAGTTGTCATGACACCCAGAATGGAAACCTCCATTCTTTATACTGCAGGCTGCAGCCGGAAACTCTGCAACATAAAAGCACAGATTCTATTAGAAAGTGACTTCTATTTTTGTGTTTTTGTAGTTTGCAGATGGCGTCTATCTCGTACTCCTGATGGGCCTTTTGGAAGGATATTTTGTGCCCCTCTACAACTTCTTCCTCACTCCAGACTGCTTTGACCAAAAGGTAATCTCACAAAGGTTTATCCAGACGCCTCTTCTGTGCGCGTTGCGAGGGCTACCATCGTGGTGAGCTCATAAAAACTAGTCACATCAGCACCTCCAAAATAATGTTTCCTGTCTTCAGGAGTCCAGGCGTATAAGCCGAGATGACAGATCCATTATATTTAATGATCGGAGCATGTTATGGTTTGAAATATCCGATATTCTGGCAATAGGCAGATTAGGAGAACTCTTGTGCACGGGGTCCGCTCATCTGAAGTCTGTGTCAGGCTTTCAATAGGTCTAATGATGTGGTTGGCGGCGCCATCTGTATGTCCTCCATGTCATCACGGTGGTCATGGGTTCTTTCTCCTCTGCACGGCTTCTACAGAAGGCAACAGGTTAATAGAATCCATTTTCACAGACATTTCTCTTGCCATGATTTCACTTGTAGCAAACATGTCGAGTGTGACATCTGCTGCCGGGGTTTCTGAGGGGTTTGTCTTGGCAGAAAGGAGCTGGAGAGGATATACAGCAGCAGTGATACAGGCTGAAATCTGACACATTGCATCATGGGAAGGGGGGTGAACTGGGCAGTGAAGAGTTAAGTGAGGCAGGTAAGCAGAGTTAATAGTGCTGTCCACGGGCTTCCCCCATCAGTGATATTACGGCCCCGGTATTATACAGTTAACACAAGGACTTCTGGGTCATTTCTGGTGATTTTGGCTCTTTAGTCTTGATATCCTTTGCTTTCCCTCCAGGTCCTAAATGTGTCTTTTTCCTTTGAGCTCATGCAAGATGGCGGCCTAGAGAAGCCAAAGCCAAGGCCAGAAGGTCAGTCCCGTCTTTTTTGTACGATGCATTGTATCTCCTGCAGTGATGGTTTCTGAGCGCGTCATCTTCTGTTTTACCCTCAGACATAGTGAACTGCGACCTGAAGTCCACCCTCAGAGTCCTCTACAACCTGTTCACCAAATATCGTAGTGTGGAATAAGCTCCGCAATGAGGAGGAAAATCCGGAAATAAGCCCAAAAAGCTTCACTAACATTCACTAGCTCAATTTCATGCTGAGAAAAAGGGAACCTTTTATATATTTTTATTATATTTGGGACTGTCTAGTACTGGGTTTATCTAAAATCCCAGCTGGGACCACAGTCCTGGTAATGGGGGAGTGATAATAACCCCCTTTATAGTCATTAGCCCTCATGGACAGGACAGGTACATTAACCACGGAGTGACCTTCCACGTGTATTAAGTAGATGGCGCTTTCCACCTCTGTTTTTATACTGCCACTTTGTTTCTGGACTCCGCCCACCATTTAAAGGGCAGTTCCATCCTAATTCCTTTTTCTCTCCAATGTCTTAAAAATTCTGCTCAGCTGTTTCCTAGTTTTACTTGTGCCTAGGAAAATTGGCTGACAACCAATATATATGCTAGTATGGGAGTTGTCAGTCAGCCTTTCCAGGCACCTGGTAAATATTTGCCTAGTCGCTCTTATGGCTTCATAACTAATCAGTTTAGGAGTCTTAGCCATGTGGGTGACAACCCTTGTGAGAGCAGTTTCTGTACCCATACGGGATGTCAGACAGTTTTCCTAGGCACATATGTAACTGATAGGACAAATCACATTTTTAACTGGGGAATTTTCTTTCATGCCTTTTATTGCTACGCGTTTTGGTGCTAGACACGTCTCTCTTGTATAGTGATAAAGAGTATAATGAACCAGAAGCAGCAAAGAAGGTTCCTTGTGTTTTATATTCTGTATCTACACCCCCCTCTAAGATGCACAGCGCCATAGGTTTAACAGTGCTGTCAAATAAATGATTACTACGCATTTTGGGGCTTAACCAAGAATAAGAAAGGCAACCTGCAATATGACGCCCTAGGAATAGTAGCGAAGATCTCGATATTCCTATGACTTTTCAGGTAGACTTGCAGTTTTATCAGTCAAGAGTATAAACTTAGATGCTATGATAAGAACCTAGAAGAAGGAGTGGAGGTTAGTTCAATGCAACGCATTTTGAGGCTGAACCAGTATAAATTTAGATGCTGCAAAGAGTATGTGACCCAGGTGTAGCAGCAAAGGTTCCTAAGGGTGGGTTCACCCGGCGCCGCAGCCTTATCTCAGCTTCTCCTAATCCAGTGACGTCACATTCATCAGTCATGTGGCCTAGATGCGGCTCAGCCCTATAGAAGTGAATGAGGCTGAACGCAATACCAAGCACAGCCACTATACAATGTACGGCGCTGTGCTCGGTGAGCTGTGAGAACCGGTGCCTTCTGAAACTGCTGGTCAGCGGAGGTCCTGAGTGTTGGACCCCACTGCTCACATACTGATGACCTATCCTGAGGACAGGTCATCAGTATTAAAATCTCTGAAAACTCTTTTAATCTATAGTATAATCTACATTTGTGTCTGAAGAGCTTTGCCCAGCCCTGAAACGCGTAGTAACTTCTTCTTGTAAGATCTAAATTTATACTCTTGTCTAATAAAGAAGCAAGTCTGGCTCCAAAACGCGTGGCAGTAAAAAGGTTCATTACATTGGGGTCTTCGTACTTATATTATATGATGGGTGCCAAACTATTTCTGAGGCTCCTTGTCCTCTGTTCCTCAGGTGCACATTCGTCCAGGTCAGGCATGCTCAAACTGCGGCTTTCCAGCTGTTGTAAAACTACAACTCCCACAATGCCCTGCTGTAGGCTGTTCGGGCATGCTGGGAGTTGTAGTTTTGCAACAGCTGGATGGCCGCAGGTTGAGCATGCCTGGTCTAGGTTCCATAATAATCTGGTCAACCACCGTTGAACCCTTCGAGGCTCTTCGGCATTTTCTTTAGGATGTAAAGCCCAACACCAAATCCCATATTCAAGAAGGATTTCTAGAGGGGTAAGGCTGGGGCGACACTGGTCGCGGCCAGGATCACTGGAATCCCAACTAATGGGATCCTAGCGGTAGTTGCAAAAAAAATCCAACACGGCTTGAGTTCTTGCGACTGCCATGGCCATCTCATTAATTTCTATGGGATCGCCTTTGCTCAGCGATCCTGGCGGCGACCAGTGTCGTCGTGTAGCCCCAGCCTAGTACTACATTGGGATCATAGTAGTAACTTCATGTTATTTTCGGGTTCAGCTACCTGTAAATTATTAACAAATTTTGGCACTGCTCATAATGACATCCCCTTCCCCCCAAATAAAACCACTCCGTATTCAAACCGTGCAGTATACTACGGCATGTAACACGTGAGTACAAGGAGGAAGATGACCGCAAAGCGAGACCAATAAACTAAATGGATGCATTAATGGACCGCTTATAAAAAAAAAAAAAATTAACGATTGTATTAAATATATTATGTCGCTCACGCGGCGTCTGACTGCGTTAATTTACATGATCCTGGTCTTGACTCATTTAATGCATAATTTATGGTTTTTGCAAAATCCTGCTAATGAATAACTGCTGCAGGTCTGTAATTTACCTGCTGTGAAAATGAAGAGGTTGAAATATATATACGAGGAGTGCTCGGTGTGCCGCTAATCTGCCGCCGATCCTCAACACTCGGGCCATTGTGCCAGGTGTTTCCTTCTTAAATCAAGGCAGTATAATATCATGGCGGTCCCCCGCAGCATCTACAACTGGATTAATTGTAAGTCATAGTCCCACACGAAGCGGCGCTATATTTACACTGTGTGCGGGGAATGTCGGTCACATACCATTTCAATAATAACATATCACCTATTGTGATAATTGGACGTCGCCTGGCTGGCCGCTATCCGTTTGCCAACTGACGTTAATAGATTTTCCAGGTTTTCTTTCATAAAAATTGTCTTAATTTCAAGGCTCAGTGGTAAAATAATTTTTATAAGCTATAGTGCACAATATTTATTTCTTTTTTTTATACAAAGTCTTAATGTAGGATGTAAAACACTAAGGCTACTTTCACACTTGCGTTCAGAGCGGATCCGTCTGAGACGGATCCGCTCATATAATGCAGACGGTGGATCCGTTCAGAACGGATCCGTCTGCATTATATTGTAAAAAAAATTCTAAGTGTCAAAGTAGCCTCAGACGGATCCGTCCAGACTTTACATTGAAAGTCAATGGGGGACGGATCCGTTTGAAAATTGAGCCATAGTGTGTCATATTCAAACGGATCCGTCCCCATTGACTTACATTGTAAGTCTGGACGGATCCGTTTGCCTCCGCACGGCCAGGCGGACACCCGAACGCTGCAAGCAGCGTTCAGGTGTCCGCCTACTGAGCGGAGCGGAGGCTGAACGCTGCCAGACTGATGCATTCTGAGCGGATCCGCGTCCACTCAGAATGCATTAGGGCTGGACGGAAGCGTTCGGGGCCGCTTGTGAGAGCCTTTGAACGGAACTCACAAGCGAAGCCCCGAACGCAAGTGTGAAAGTAGCCTAAGAGGGTTTGGAAAGAAAAATGGCGCGAGTGAACCCATAAACAGTTTCTTTTCCGCTACATACTGACAAGTGGTTGGTTGGCGAGTGGCAAGACTGCAACATATGTATCATTTCATTCTGACAATTAAAGGAAGGCAAACTGATACAGTTTTTGTTATGCTTGGTGTAGGGCTTGAATCAAGGTGTCCTATACCCTGCCTCCATACAGTGGATATAATACAGCGTCCGTTATATCTGGATGGCCCCTTTACAGTATAAAAGGGTTGCTAGGTCCTTTAAATTAAGGATTAGATGGCACCCATTGAAATCAATGGGATAGCGTTGTAATTCATTGATTGGCTGGATGAACCAGATGTATTCTTTGCTGCAAATTTCCACACCAATAAGAGGGAGAGTCTCAGAAAGGGGGTCGATCCTACTGCATAGGGGGGAGACGGGTGGGGTTTGTGAAAATTTTCAGGGGCATTCCTGCACCAGGGCTTAAAGGGGTTGTCCAGGTTCAGCACTGCCTGCAGAAATGACTGCTTTCTTCCCAAAAAACAGTGCCACACCTGTCTACAGGTTGTGTGTGGTATTGCAGCTCTGCCTCATTTAATTCAACGTAGCTGAGCAGTAATACACAACCCATGGACAGTTGGTGTGCTGTGTCTGAAAGAAAGCAGCCATGTTTTTCTAATTCTGGACAACCCCATTTAATTATGCAATGAGGCTATCAATGTTTAAGGCTGGGTTCACACCTGAGCGTTTTACAGCGCGTTCCTACGCGCTGTAAAACGCCCGACGCTCAAACAAGTGCTTGAGCTTTTTTTTGGGCGTTTGTCGCGCGTTCCCGCACATAGAAATTCGGGAACGCGCGACAATGTGTGAACGCCAGTCTCTGTATGCGCGATTGTAAACGCCCGTACAATCGCGCATACAGAGCGCTCGTTTCTGAACCCAGCGTAAAGCATAGGTGGTTTAAAGGGGCACTCCAGGAGTTGAAAAATATGTCTGCTCTCCTCCAAAAACAGCTCCACCTGGTGTCCACAGGTTGTTGTTGGTATTGCAGCTCAGCCACTTTCACATCAGTAGGGCCGGGATGCGATACCAGACTCCACTCCTGAAAAAAAGCAGCCATGCATTTCTAATCCTGGACACCACCTTTAGGCCTTGTTCACATTTCGATTTTTCACACGTACCCATTGATTTGAATGTTTCTGTTCACTATCCCTGGGTCAGTGAAAAAAATCACGGAGACATGCATTACTTTGCATTACACTTGCCCACTATAATCTATGGGTCCGTGAAAAAAACAAACAAACACAACATGGATGCCATCTGTGTTGCATCCACGTTACATCCGTTTTTCAGTGACTGGTAGGAAATGCTTTGGACATGTTCAAGGACAATTGACATGACAATCAGTGTAATAGATACAATAGCTTCTTTTGTTTTTAGGGTATTTTGTCATAATTCCTGTGCAAAATTTGCATGGGATCCGCAGCTAGCTACACATAAGTTACAGTTGGATTTTACCTTATGCACTGCTAAGGGCGTGACACGCTGAATTATTTTGCACAGGTTTTCCCGGTGTTGTAATGTGTGAACATACTGTAATCAGCTGGAATGTGTGTGATTTGCTGCATTATTGCCATGGACCAAGAATTTACCATCTCGAGCAGCGCAGAAAGTCTGACTGTGGGAAATCTCATTCCTTGCCTGCATGGCTCCCTATGACATCGTATTACAGAATTGCATGGCCACGCAGTAACAATAGTTATGCTAAAAAACAGTAATCATTTTACTAAACACTACATTTGTACTTATATTATTGATGTATTCCAAATAGTATTTCTGGGGCTTTTTTACGTTTATGTAGAATCACCGGATTTTTTTGTGCTCACTATGCACCATGTGGAAGGATACATTACTAAACCCAGTGATAACAGTGCACTCATCGCCCATAGTCCTGATGGAGCCGTCCTACGGCATGGCAGGTTGTATCCTTAAAGGTGGAGTCGCACCTGCTTTCTCACATGTTGCCATCTATTCTCTGTTGGGCATCTCTCGTTTGTGTAGGATGATTCTTTACAAAGTTATTCTGCTTCAAAAGTTTCATCTGCATTTAGATCTCCTAATTGGGGCGCTATTGAATGGTGCCTATAGAAAACGGACATCCTGCAAAGTGGTGAAAGATGGTGTCGCAGCTGAGGAACGTAATGGGACATGCTGTAGCTTTGGATCCCCTATGTTATCAAGCAGAACAGATGCTAATATTTATTACATTATAGAAACGGATTAAAAGAAATGCAGTGTTGTAAAATGGTTGACGTCACCTGCCACATGTACGTGTCATTCCTTTGTGTTCTGCTGCGCAATTTATATTTTTATGTTGCTGTTTGTAAAATGAAGAAAATTATATTTGTACCTGGATCTATCACATAATATGCTTTTTCACTTAAAATAAAGAGATCTATTCATGATGTGTGTAGTGTCTAGTCTCCGTCTGTATGAACTCCTGCCGCCCTTGTATTACAGCTGAACGGCTGCCATGGAATAACTACATTTCCCCAGCAGCGGCCAGTGTGGGGAAACGGCAGAATCAGCTGTGGGCAATCAGTCATCCCCCTGAGGGAACTAATCTAAAAGGGGCTGTCCTTGATTAGACATCAATTTAAAGGGGTTTTACAAATGTTTTATTTTTTACTGATGACCTATCCTCAGTTTTGAGAAGGCCATGGCCTTCTCCCTGCTCACCGAGCACAGCGCCGTACATTGTATAGTGGCCGTGCTTGGTATCACGCTCAGCCCCATTCACTTCTATGGGGCTGAGCGGTGTCTAGACCCTGTGAACGATGAACGTGACTCCAATGGCCTAGGAAAAGCAAAGAGAAGACCACAGCACTACTGCGAGCACCGGTGCCTTCTCAAATAGCTGACCCCCACCAATCATATACTGGTGACCTATCCAAAAGGAAAGGTAATCAGTAAAAAAACCACACCTGGAAAACCCCTTTAAAGAAAGTTTTAAATTTGCATACTGTTTTTCTCATCTTTTTATTTGTATTTATGGTGTTTTACATTACATTATATGTTGTTACATTGCATTTGATACTCTAGTCACTTGCAAAGCTGCAATCACAATTCTGCTGCCTGTCATGGGTTGATATTCACACCCTTTACAGCTCATCTAATATCCTATAATACATTACACTGCGCTCCATTGCATTGTGCGAGGTGTATTCATTACGTCATGATAATACAACCATCTACATCAGTTATGAATGGATCCGGTTGTATTATCTTTAAAGGGAACCTGTCATCAACCTTATGTTGACCTCACTGAGGGCAGTATAAAGTAGTGACAGAAATGCTGATGTCAGCGCTGTGTCACTCATCAGCTATAAGTCAGTGGTTGCCGATAACCAGCATCATAACCATTGCAGCCCAGTCCTTGTAAAGAGTCCTGTCCACCTGAGAAGAGTCCTGGTTATTATAATCTCCTGCTCTCCGACCATCTGCTGATGATTGGCAGATCTCTCCTAGAGAGAGGGAGAAAACTAGGCAGAAGCCGCTCAGTCATCTAAAACCAATGTCAATGGGGCACGGATCTGATTTCTTTTGTGTTAGAGAAAACTGATCCGTCTCCATTGACTTACATTGTGAGTCATGACGGATCCGTCTCGCTGCTTGCTGTGCTTTTGTGTGCGTCATGGGAACGCAATGAAATGCATTCCATTCCCTTCAGTTCAGTTTTGTCCCCATTGACAATGAATGGGGACAAAACGGAAGCGTTTTCCTCCACTATTGAGACCCTATGACGGATCTTAATAGGTGAAAGGGAAAACACTGGTGTGAATGTGGTCCAACTGGACCATATTGCTGTACAGTGCTGGGTGCAAATGGTAAATTCCCCATAATGCACCTCTGTAGAGACACTGAACCAGCAGGTGGTAGTGTGAAGAGCCATCTCTGCCTCTCATCTTAAAGAGACAGGCCTTTTTTTTTTTTTAACCAAAAGCATGTCAATGTAAACTACATGAGTTTATCTCACTATTAAAATTGCTCCCTGCTGTCAGTGAATGAAAACTTTGCTGTATATATTCAGAAGCTAAAAGCCCATCCGGGCCTCGTTCTTCTCACACAGGTTTGTTAGAACGTATCAATCTAAACAATCCTCTGTGAGCTCAACACTGATCTGTCCTGGCCAGACCTACACTGATACAGTGTAACAACCTGCAAGTGTGTGATCAGGACGAGGTCAGGGCAGAATGGAATTGGATTTGTTTTATTACCGGCACATGTGTTAGTTTGTGGGGGGGGGGGGGGGGTATATTGGACACTTGGCATCGAGAGAAAAAATGTGCACAAATTCAGTTTCTTCATGTTGAGTTTATGAAATCTGATACAAGGCCAATTCCAGCGGAAGAATCCTGAAACTGCGCCAAAGTCCACAGCTTTAATTCCTTACTTGGTGACTGTGTGCAGGTTACTGCTGCAGGGGGACAGATTAGTGCTACATTGGGAAGGTGAGTGGCATAAATCCATGCTACCGCGTGTCAGAGCTGCCACAGGGCACAGAAGTCTGCTCGTGTGTCTGTGTCATTGGCATACAGCTACTATGGCAGGGGCCGCTGCGCTGCCCACCCTGGACAGACATCCCTATACTTCACGACTCTCTGGGGCCCCAGCTGACCTTTCTAATGAACCAAAACTCACCCCAAGGCTCCATCTCCTTCCCTGGTTCCACTCCCATCCGCATTAGCTGCATGACTCCTCAACACAGACTGAAGCAGACAGCCATTAAAGAGCTACAGCCCCATAGAATCCTACGCCTAGAACTACATCCTGGCCCTAAACACTGCTTGCTGTTATGAATGGAAATGTTGTTTGTATCTAAAAAGTGACCCGATCATCTCCAACTGATGACAGAACTGGCTCTTGTAATGAGCCATGCAAAAGTGTCAGCTGGACATGATCAGCACAGAATATGGATATAAACAAGAATGTTACCATTCACTGGCAGCAAACAGAGATTGTGAAAATTGTGAGGAAATGAAAAATAACGTATTGTAGTTCTCATTGTAGAATGAGGACCTTTTCTGCACACACTCAGCTCGACTAGCCCAGCGGGGAGAATCATACTTACCCGATCCCCGACGCTGGGTTCCGGCTCCATTTCTCCCAGTGTAGGTCTCAAGTCTCCCTCTGTTAGGGCTCATGCACACGACCGTTTTTGTGGTCCGCATCACTTCAATGGGGCCGCAAAAGAGGCGGACAGCACTCTGTGCGCTGTCCGCATCCGTTGCTCTGTTCCGTGGCCCCGCAAAAAAAATATAGCATGTCCTATTCTTGTCCGTTTTGCGGACAAGAATAGGCATTTCTACAATGGGCCGCACGTTACGCAAATTGCAGAAGGCACACAGGCAGCTTCCGGTTTTTGCGGATCCGCGGACCGCAAAAAAACAGCCCGGTCGTGTGCATGAGGCCTTAGAATCTGGTTTGACGCGGGTCACATGGCCACTGCATGAGTGTGACGTGTGTCACCTATAGGGCCAGCCATTGATGTTGACATGGGGAAACCCAAGACCTGCAGCGCCCAAAAGGGATCAATGGACCCTGCAGCAGGGATGAGGTAAATATGATTCCCACTGCGGGTCCGGCCACGCTGGCGGCTCTGCAGAAAAGGTCCCCAGGGACGGACAACCCTTTAAAGCTTTATCTTAGAAATGTGGCTGCAAAAGCCAATGGGTCCGCAAATCCGGGGATGCGGAATGGTGCGGAACAGAACCCTACAGAAGCACTATGGCGGATCCACCTCCAGCGCGAGGAGGTCTAAAACACCGGTCTTAATAAATGACCCCCACAGTGCCTCTTTGTCAGTCTGTACTGTAGGTCTAGCATTCTGGTCATGAAAGAGGCTTGCAATTACTCCCCTAATTCTTTGAACTAATAAGTTTTCTCAGTTAAATGTATCCATCACCAATAAATCTAGACTTTCCCTACATCTATGGACCTTGCTGGATCCAGCGCAGGGGACTCTCATCCTGTTACTCTTCTGCGCTCGGATTGTTAAACAGACGGGGAGTCAGGGTGACACTTGGACGGCTTTCTTTGTTTGTACAGCTATTTTGCAGGCGAGCTGTTGGTCTGCGGATGCTTGTATCACTAACATCTGTAACAATAACAAGTATCAGCCTCACATAGAATTCTTATCCGATGTTATTTGGAGGAGTCAGGCCTCATGCACACAACCATTTTTTTTTTAAGGTCCGCAAAAACGGGGTCCGTAGGTCCGTGACCGTTTTTCCGTCCGTGGGTCTTCCTTGACTTTTGGAGGATTCACGGACATGGATTTGGTGTCCGCCTGGCCGTGCGGAGCCAAACGGATCCGTCCTGAATTACAATGCAAGTCAATGGGGACGGATCCGTTTGACGTTGACACAGTATGGTGCAATTGCAAACGGATCCGTCCCCATTGACTTTCAATGTAAAGTCAGGAGTCCCTTTTATACCATCGGATCGGAGTTTTCTCCAATCCGATGGTATAATTTAACTTGAAGCGTCCCCATCACCATGGGAACGCCTCTATGTTAGAATATACCATCGGATTTGAGTTCGATCGTGAAACTCAGATCCGACAGTATATTCTAACACAGAGGCGTTCCCATGGTGATGGGGACGCTTCAGGTTAGAATATACTCAAAGAACTGTGTACATGACTGCCACCCGCTGCCCCCGCACTAGCCACCAATGTGTTAACTACAGGGGAGGGAGGGGGGGCCGGCCGCACTGGCCACCAATGTGTTAACTACAGGGGAGGGAGGGAGGGCCGGCCGCACTGGCCACCAATGTGTTAACTACAGGGGAGGCAGGGGGGGCCGGCCGCACTGGCCACCAATGTGTTAACTACAGGGGAGGCAGGGGGGGCCGGCCGCACTGGCCACCAATGTGTTAACTACAGGGGAGGGAGGGGGGGCCGGCCGGACTGGCCACCAATGTGTTAACTACAGGGGAGGGAGGGGGGGCCGGCCGCACTGGCCACCAATGTGTTAAATACAGGGGGCAGTCATGTACACAGTTCTTTTACTATATTCTAACCTGAAGCGTCCCCATCACCATGGGAACGCCTCTGTGTTAGAATATACTGTCGGATCTGAGTTTTCACGAGCCCGTTCTGACAGTTTGTGACAATGTACCAGTGCAGGAATGTATCCATCTGGAGTCCAGGCTGTTTATCTCAAAGATGATTTTGTAAACTGGATACAATGGTAACAAACCATCTGACGCAAAAACTATGAGATTATGTATAGGTTTAAAGCCTCTGGATATAAAAAAGATATTTTTGTACCTTTGCCTATTTTTGAGGGGGCAGATTTACTAGTGCAGCAGCACCTAGAACGTGGCGCAAATGTGAGAAAACTAATTGCATCAAGTTTTAGACATATTTATGAAGCAAATGCAGCAAAAAGAATAATCCACTGTGCCTAGCTTGCCTGGTTAGTTTCTCCAGCTCAGTGGGGGAGTGGCTTAGTGGAAAGGGGAGTGGCTTCTGATATAACAATGTGCTTTGTGGGGTTAACAACAATGACAAGTTCCCTTTAAAGACTGAGTTCACATTTTGAAGAGTCAGCTGAGAGCATCAATTATTAATCCACTCTAGCAGCATCATAAGAGTGGCCCAGACAGGAACATCTGTGGAATTTCACAGGCCCTACGTGTCCTCCATAATAACCTCCAGCCACGTCCAACACAAACAACAAGAGCAGATTCATTCTTCTCTGCCGATTGAGAAAGGTCCATGTGCAGTGCAAAGAATTAATATACGTCAGGGGTGGACAAACCAAGCAGTTGCACAGGGGCACTGTAAGTAAGGGGGCCCACCACTATCTTTAAAGGGGTTGGCCAAAGGGAGTCTAATTGGAGGGGTCCCGTGTCGCTCCTTGAATGGAGTGGTGGTCACACATTGCAATGTGTGATGAACATAGCCGAGCACTGTACTCAGCTATAGCTGTCCGTCCCATAGAATGTGCATGTGTGACCACTGCTCCATTCAAACCAGGGACCCCTGTTCTTGAGGTCAGCAGGAGTTTGAGTGGTTGGGCCCTCAGCCATCGTACATTAATCACCTGTTCTGTGGATAGTTGCTCTAACTACTATTATCTTTTCATTCTTTGAAATCAGATTGGTACAATCTGCACATACTAAAACCACAATAATATTACAGGTTATGGGCCCATTCACATGGCCGTATGAGCGGGTCTGCACCCTTTCCGCAATTTTGCAGAACAGGTGCGGACCAATTCATTTCAATGGAGACGCAAAAAAAAGATGTGCACAGCACACCGTGTGCTGTCCTCATCCGTAGTTCCGTTCCGCGGCCCCGCAAAAATGATAGAGCATGTCCCATTCTTGTCCGCAATCACGGAAAATAGGCATTTTCTATGAGAGCGGCGGCCATGTGCGGTCCGCAGATTTATATAGTTACATAAGGCCGAAAAAAAGACATCTGTCCATCCAGTTCGATCTGTTATCCTGCAAGTTGATCCAGAGGAAGGCAAAAAAATAAAAAAAACCTGTGAGGTAGAAGCCAATTTTCCCCACTTTAGGGGAATAAAAAATTCCTTCCCGACTCCAATCAGGCATCAGACTAACTCCCTGGATCAACGACCCCTCTCTAGTAGCTATAGCCTGTAATATTATTACACTCCAGAAATACATCCAGGCCCCTCCTGAACTCCTTTATTGTACGGCCGGTATCCGTGTTGTGCGGACCTCGAAGCACATACGGCCGTGTGAATGGGTCCTTAAGGTACTAGATTTCTGGAGAAGGGTTGTTGATGCAGGGAGTTATTCCGATTTCCAGACTGGAGTTGGGAATGAATTTTCCCCCTAAAATGAGCAAAACTGACTTCAAACTTCCAGGGTTTTTTGCCTTTCACAGGATCAACTCTGCAGGATAACAGGCTGCCCTGGATGGACAGATGTCTTTTTCAACCTTACAAACTATGTTACTATGATCAAAACTTACATTTCCTCATCCAGACCTCAGAATCCTCTGCCTCTCTTCATACAACCATAGCGTTAAAGGGAATCTGTCACCATTGCTATGTTCACTAAAGTACCTTATTTCCAGCAGTCTTCTTTTTACTTTATTTCGTTTTGTCCTTTTGCTATAAAAGCGCTTTTCATGTTATGCTAATGAGGCTCCAAGGTGCCCAGTGACGCCCCCTGCAGTGCCCAAGAACGCCTCCTGATCATCAAATAACCTCCCACAGCCCCGGCAAACGGTTCCGCCCCCTACGTCATAGTCTACCTTGTAGAAATGCCCCATCTTTCTTCCTGTCGGCGGCCAGAAAACTTGTGCAGGCGCAGTACCGCCTGCGGCCTGTGCGATCATCAAGCTCCTGAGGGATGCGCTGAGCCCAGTGATGTAACCCGAGCGCTGTTGCCCTGAGTAGGTTGATGGTCGTGCAGGCCGCAGGGCGGTACTGCGCGAGTTTTCTGGCCGCCGGCAGGAAGAAGGACGGGGCATTTCTAGAAGGTAGACTATGACGTGGGGAGGGGGCGGAACCGTTTTCCGGGGCTGTGGGAGGTTATTTGAGGATCAGGAGGCGTTCTTGGGCACTGCAGGGGGCGTCACTGGGCACCAGAGAAGGAAAAAAACGCCCCTCTGGGGATGCTGGAAATAAGGTACTTTAGTGAAAATGGCGATGGTGACAGCCTAAAACGGTAAAAGCAGGTGACAGATTCCCTTTAAATGATATATTCTGTCTACTTAGAGCCACCACAAGGGGGAGCTCAATATATACAACTCAAAACAACTATTGAACTCAATATTCAATGTTTAGGCAAAGGGCACCCCCTACTGGCAGCTGTATCAGTCAGCGCCCTCTCTTCTCATTCACACGTGAACGTCATATTGCCTGTTTAAGGTTCTGTGCAGTTTAGGTATCTCAGTTTGCTACTATACGACAACCACTAATGTAAATTATTACAACCATACAAATGCTGAACATCCATCCTGACCTAATGCTTCTCACAGATGAGGGTTTGCTACAATTACATGAACTCGAAACAAGCCTTTGTGAGCTAAACAGTTCAGCAGCACATGCCCCCTGTCCTGATAATTTGTTACAATGTTTTAATGAAGGTAAAATGGTCCAGACTGGATATGATTGTAACAAACCATCAAGTTTCAGCCTCTGTATGTAAACAAGAATATTTTCTTTCACTGACAGCAAGCAGAGCATATAAAAATAAAAAGCAATAAGGAATGTGTAGAATGTTTTATTGTGCAGTGATTACGCGTCTTTCATTAGACGGGATGACCCCTGTAATATAGATATCGATGGTCTCCCATTTACGTCCACCTCCTCCCTTATACTCTCCATCTCCCTATATAAATTATGACAATCCATCAGGGATACAATGTTTCTTGGCTGCCGTCAAGCAGCATATTAAATGCCCCTCAGAATTGAGAAGGAAATCTATTTTGATGCTGCTATGTTTAAATCTATCTGTCTGTAATTGTTCTCTAGAGTAAAGGGGATTGGCGCGCCGCGTCTACGAAAACTTTACTCATTTGGAAAGTGATGTCCTAATTGCATGACTTGAAATGTGATATGTCCATTATAATAGATTCAAGATGTTTAGGCACAGGATATGAGTGCGCGCTACTTTCCACAAAGGGAGAATGTGTGCCTGTATTATTATTATGGCTTATTACCCTACAAAACCTTCTCATGTGAGGCTTAGGCCGGGTTCACACATAAGCGTACCCGATAAGCGCTGTTTACAAGCGTGCTTATCGGGCGTTTACATACGTGCGAAGAAACAAGCGAACGCCCCTTGTCGCGCGTTCCCGCTAGGAACGCGCTGTAAAACGCTCAGGTGTGAACCCAGCCTTACTAGGCAGACACAGGGCACTGTGCTATATGAAGGTCATACAGGTAAGGTACTGAATATAAACATGCAAAGGGAATATTCTTGGGTACCTCCAGAGGCTGACACTTGTCCTGACCTATTACATGTCAAAGCTGAGAGTTACATTCTACACAATCATCTGTTCCAAGCTACATGTTGATACATTTATTACCTGCATTAATACATGGTAGAAAAGGAGACAAGAGAAAGAGTTGTGCTTTTGATGCATTTAGCTCACAATGGATTTCTCAGACAGGATACAGTCATAGCAAACTCTCAGTTATGACAACTATAAAAGGGGTTTTCCGGGAGTTTTATACTGATGACCTATACTCTGGATAGGTCATCAGTATATGATCGGTGGCGGTCCGACACCAGGAACCCCCACCGATCAGCTGAGAAGGCAGCAGTGCTCGCACTAGTCTTTCCTAGCCCATGCAACGTCACCTTCATCGTTCACGGGGCATAGGAGCATCAGACATACTAGTCGCTCGAGGGCGGCTCAAAATGAACATGTTATATCGGACACATCTAATAAAAGAATAATACCACCCCACTTCTATCTGATACTGAAAGTCCTGTGGAGAGACACCTTGTCCTTTCTTCTTGCTGACAGTAGTGGAATGACAGGACTACCATCTTTCAGTTTAATTTTGATCTGGAAGATAGGGGTAGCGAGGAACAGTAATTCTGCTGGTGCACGTAAATGAACGAGTAGAATAACTTTCTCAAAAGAAGGGCTCTCCCAGGATGGTTCTGGTCTACCCTGTTCAACCAATCTTTCCGGGAGGGGGGCATGGGGCTCAACCAATGCGTTGGTATTCGCATTTTAGCAGCAAGAATAAGACATGTAACTAGCTTCTCTTTGCCAGGTCTGAAGGATGGAGATCAATAATACATTTTGCGTTCATTTCATGGGATCAGCGCAGATCGCACTAATAACCTCGTCCACTCCATCCCAGAAAGGTCTAATCCTCTCACACGACCACCATATGTGTGACATGGTACCTGTACCACTCCCCTCCTATACAAATATTCAGGAGATCTGTACCATCTGGACGTCTTTTTATATGAGGTCTCTAGTAAGCGGACACAACGAGAAAAAACATGTGACCTGCTGAGGATTCGCTGTACTTCTGTATCAGTCAAGGTGATGTGCAATTCTTCCTCCCATTGTGACATAAGGTTAGGGTGTCTCCGAGGCGTTTGGTATTATTATCTGTTTATATATCTTGGACATTGCTTTTGGGAGAGGCCTAGGAGAGAGCAGTGCTTTCTCAAAGTCCGTAGTTGGTCTATTGACTTGCCCTAGGGTAGGGGTGGCCACCCTACAGACACAAAGAGCCAGGAAAAAAAATAACTTATGACTGCCAGGAGCCACAAGCTATACATTTACACAAATATGCGTGCATGCGACAGTATTACTGCAATTGAGTTATCAAACATTTAAAAGTGTATTTAAACCACCTTTCCTACCTGTAACGTGGACAGCTTTAGTGAGACTTCTGGCAATCTTTGTTTTTCACAATGTGTTTCAAATCTGGCTTGTATTCAGTGCACCCCATTTACAGATGACCGCCCCGTGCACAGATGACCGCCCCGTGCACAGATGACCGCCCCGTGCACAGATGACCGCCCCGTGCACAGATGACCGCCCCGTGCACAGATGACCGCCCCGTGCACAGATGACCGCCCCGTGCACAGATGACCGCCCCGTGCACAGATGACCGCCCCGTGCACAGATGACCGCCCCGTGCACAGATGACCGCCCCGTGCACAGATGACCGCCCCGTGCACAGATGACCGCCCCGTGCACAGATGACCGCCCCGTGCACAGATGACCGCCCCGTGCACAGATGACCGCCCCGTGCACAGATGACCGCCCCGTGCACAGATGACCGCCCCGTGCACAGATGACCGCCCCGTGCACAGATGACCGCCCCGTGCACAGATGACCGCCCCGTGCACAGATGACCGCCCCGTGCACAGATGACCGCCCCGTGCACAGATGACCGCCCCGTGCACAGATGACCGCCCCATGCACAGATGACCGCCCCATGCACAGATGACCGCCCCATGCACAGATGACCGCCCCATGCACAGATGACCGCCCCATGCTCAGATGACCGCCCCATGCTCAGATGACCGCCCCATGCTCAGATGACCGCCCCATGCTCAGATGACCGCCCCGTGCACAGATGACCGCCCCGTGCACAGATGACCGCACCCGTGCACAGATGACCGCCCCGTGCACAGATGACCGCCCCGTGCTCAGATGACCGCCCCGTGCTCAGATGACCGCCCCGTGCTCAGATGACCGCCCCATGCACAGATGACCGCCCCATGCACAGATGACCGCCCCATGCACAGATGACCGCCCCATGCTCAGATGACCGCCCCATGCTCAGATGACCGCCCCATGCTCAGATGACCGCCCCATGCTCAGATGACCGCCCCATGCTCAGATGACCGCCCCATGCTCAGATGACGCCCTCATGTTTGACTGACCCTCTCTTCCTCATTCTGAGATCACGTGTGTGGGGGTGATTTGACATAGCGGAGATGTGAGCATGGGTGTCTGATTTTAGGTGTCTTATGTGGGCATGGGGGGGGCTGATTTTGTGGGTCTGATGAGGATTGGGGGTATTAAAGCTGGCACCCCCCCCCCCCCAATACTTTAAAAAGTATGGTACCCCCTCACAGTAGTATTGCCCTTATTGTACAACCAATGCCCACTGTGCTAGTAATGCCCTCTGTGCCCCCTCCATAGTAGAAATCCCCACTGTGCCCCCTTCACAGTAATAATGCCATCTGTGCCCCCTTCATTGTAGTAATGCCCTCTGGGCCCCCTCCATAGTAATAAAGACCTCTGTGCCCCCTCCATAGTAATAAAGACCTCTGTGCCCCCTCCAATTGTGCCCCTTTCACATTAGTAATGCCCTCTGTGCCCCCTCCATAATAGTAATAATGCCCTCTGTGCCCCCACTATAGTAATAAAGACCTCTGTGCCCCCTCCATAGTAATAAAGACCTCTGTGCCCCCTCCACAGTAATAAAGACCTCTGTGCCCCCTTCACATTAGTAATGCCCTCTGTGCCCCCTCCATAGGAATAAAGCCCTCAGTTCCCCCTCCATAGTAATAAAGTCCTCTGTGGCCCCTCCATAGTAATAAAGCCCTCTGTGCTCCCTCCACAGTAATAAAGTCCTCTGTGCCCCCTCCATAGTAATAAAGTCCTCTGTGCCCCCTCCATAGTAATAAAGTCCTCTGTGCCCCCTCCATAGTAATAAAGTCCTCTCTTCCCTGCAGGCACAGACCACGCTGCAGCAATGTGTGGGCGGAGTTTATGCAGATTACAGGGCTGCAGGCTCCGCCCACACATGCCAGCAGCACGATCCGTGCCTGCAGGCTGAATGGTGGAGCGGGGAGAAGTCTTCCTGCTTCACCATTCACAGCGCCGCCGGCCTGAAGGAGTGAGGAGCGCAAGGAGCTGAGCGGTGAGTGACAGGACCCAGATCCCTGCGCTCCAGCAATGAGCGCTTCTATCTGTATTGATGGAAGCGCTCATTGCTTCTGTCTTTGGGCACCTCCTGAGAGCGGCACCAAGTGTGGCCCGCCCCCCCAGCACGCCACTGGTAGAGGAATAGTTGGCCCACTACGCTGCGAGCTGCATATGTAGACAGAGTAAGAGCTGGCCGGACCCCCAGCCCCACCCCCCCCCCCCCCCCCCGCTGTGAGACGCATATGTAGACAGAGTAAGAGCTGGCCGGACCCCCAGCCCCACCCCCCCCCCCCCCCCCGCTGTGAGACGCATATGTAGACAGAGTAAGAGCTGGCCGGACCTCCCCCCCGCTGTGAGCCGCATATGTAGACAGAGGAGCGTAAGAGCTGGCCAGACCGCTCCGCTGTGAGACGCATATGTAGAGAGTAAGAGCTGGCCGGACCTCCCCCGCTGTGAGCCGCATATGTAGACAGAGGAGCGTAAGAGCTGGCCAGACCGCTCCGCTGTGAGCCGCATATGCAGACAGAGTAAGAGCTGGCCGGACCTCCCCCCCGCTGTGAGCCCCATATGTAGACAGAGGAGCGTAAGAGCTGGCCGGAACGCTCCCCTGTGAGCCGCATATGCAGACAGAGTAAGAGCTGGCCAGACCGCTCCCCTGCGAGCCGCATATGTAGACAGAGGAGCGTAAGAGCTGGCTAGACAGCTCCCCTGCGAGCCACATATGTAGACAGAGGAGAGTAAGAGCTGGCCAGACCTCCCCCCCGCTGTGAGCCGCATATGTAGACAGAGGAGAGTAAGAGCTGGCCGGACCGCTCCCCTGCGAGCCGCATATGTAGACAGAGGAGAGTAAGAGCTGGCCGGACCACTCCCCTGCGAGCCGTATATGTAGACAGAGGAGAGTAAGAGCTGGCCGGACGGCTCCCCTGCGAGCCGCATATGTAGACAGAGCAGAGTAAGAGCTGGCTGGACGGCTCCCCTGCGAGCCGCATATGTAGACAGAGCAGAGTAAGAGCTGGCCGGACCACTCCCCTGCGAGCCGTATATGTAGACAGAGGAGAGTAAGAGCTGGCCGGACGGCTCCCCTGCGAGCCGCATATGTAGACAGAGGAGAGTAAGAGCTGGCCGGACCGCTCCCCTGCGAGCCGCATATGTAGACAGAGCAGAGTAAGAGCTGGCCGGACCACTCCCCTGCGAGCCGTATATGTAGACAGAGGAGAGTAAGAGCTGGCCGGACGGCTCCCCTGCGAGCCGCATATGTAGACAGAGGAGAGTAAGAGCTGGCCGGACCATTCCCCTGCGAGCCGTACATGTAGACAGAGCAGAGTAAGAGCTGGCCGGACCACTCCCCTGCGAGCCGTATATGTAGACAGAGGAGAGTAAGAGCTGGCCGGACGGCTCCCCTGCGAGCCGCATATGTAGACAGAGGAGAGTAAGAGCTGGCCGGACCGCTCCCCTGCGAGCCGCATATGTAGACAGAGCAGAGTAAGAGCTGGCCGGACCACTCCCCTGCGAGCCGTATATGTAGACAGAGGAGAGTAAGAGCTGGCCGGACGGCTCCCCTGCGAGCCGCATATGTAGACAGAGGAGAGTAAGAGCTGGCCGGACCGCTCCCCTGCGAGCCGCATATGTAGACAGAGGAGAGTAAGAGCTGGCCGGACCATTCCCCTGCGAGCCGTACATGTAGACAGAGGAGAGTAAGAGCTGGCTGGACCGCTCCCCTGCGAGCCACATATAAAGATGCAAGGAGCTGCATGCGGCTCGCGAGCTGGGGGTTGGCCACCCCTGCCCTAGGGCAAGAAAACTTTTACATGTTTTACTGAAATGGGAATAATGTAAAAAATGTAGGGGGTTCCCACAAATTTTTGTGAGTTAGGTAAACGAGGGAATCGTCCCTTCATGTAGTAGGACTGAGATTGGACATTGATGCAGTTGGTCCCACATGTCCCTGCTATGTGGTGGAGGTGATAATGTCCCTGACACAAAAGGAAGATAGCATGCTGGAGTTAGAGGAGAGGGAAATGGCGCTATTGTAGTATGGTTCCGTATCCCACGCCAGGCCAATATAAGGCCTTTGGTAAGAGTATTTGTGCTTATATGATTTATATGCTTTTGTGAGTCAGACCATAATAAGTGCAAAGAGGTTTCCGTTATTCCATCCCTCTCCAGCAAGGCAGATAGGGAGTTACCCGAATATTTGTTCATATTTAACCATCGTTGTAATTGAATAGCAGTATAATAAACCTTTAAGTCAGGGAGACCAATACCCCCCCTCTGCCTCGGAAGAGAAAGAAGCCTGTAACTTAGTCTAGGGTGGGCCCCCCTCCACAAAAACCTAGAGAACTATCTTCTGATTTTCTGAAAAAAGGAGGCTGGTAGGTATATTAGAGCTACTTGCATCAAATACAAGAATTTGGGGAGTATCTAAGTGGTAAGATAGTGTTTCCTCCCGATCCACGATAAGAAAGGGATTTTGTCTAAAGCCAGTTGAGATGATATCTTATTAAGTAAGGGACGGTAGTACAGGTCATATATCTTGGAAAGATAGTCAGGTACCTTCATGCCCAGGTGAGTTATGGAAGAGTTTTGCCATATAAAGGGGGTAGCAGCTGCCAGTTGCAAGGCCTCCTGCTTGTCTAATACATTGAGGACTTCAGATTTTCCAAGTTTTTTTTTTAAAGTTGGATAGCCGCCCAAATACCTGAAACAGTGACAATATATGCGGGAAAGCTTCAGTCGGATTCGTGATAAACATAAGTAAGTCATCCGCATATGCAGCTGCTGAGTGGACTCCGGAAGGAGAGTGCAATCCCCTGATGTGAAGGTGTTGCCATATTGCTTGTATCGGTGTCTCCATACACATTACAAAGAGGACACCCCTGTCGAGTGCCGTTATTTATGTTAAAAGCTGGGGGACAATATATTATTGACCTTGACTTTTGCTGAAGGGGCTTTATATAAAGAAAAAAATTGCTTGAAGAAAAGAAGGGGGAAGACCGAATCTAAGCCACGTATCTCTCATGAATGTCCAATCTATTCTGTCAAATGTCTTCTCAGAGTCTGTGCCGAGAAGGACCATTGAGGATTTAGACAGTTTAGCGTAATGTATAGAATTTAATACTCTATTAGCATTGTCTTTACCTTACCTTGCTGGGATGAAACCAGTTTGTTCCTTATGGATTAAAGAGGGGAGTAGGGTTTTTAATCGTCTAGCTAGTATTTTAGGCCATCATTTAATAGAACAATTGAGGGGTGAAATGGGAAGGGGGGGTAGCTACTACATAGGTCGAGATCTTTGCCTTCCTTGGGTATTACTGCTATATGAGCTTCTAAAGCTTGTCTGGGAAGTTCCCCACCCTTTAGTAGTGCTTGACAGAGGGACATAAAATGGGGTAATAAGATATGTTGAATGTTCCTATAATAAATCATGGGAAGACCATCAGGCCCTGGACTTTTACCCACTGGGGTTGATTTCATCGCTTGTTTAATTCCGGTCATAGTGATTGGTTCTTATAGTAGTGAAAAGTTTTCAGGGGATTGAGTGGGGAGATTCAGTTTCTCCAACAATGCTCTAATATCTTTTATACGTGTTTCTTTATCTCTCAGGGATTCCTCAACATTCAGATTGTATAATTGGAGGTAAAACTTAGCAAATTGAGTTGCAATCTCGTCAGTTTGGTGCGTCAAGATATTTGTATTGGATCGGATGGAGGATATGTGTGTACGAGCAAGTGGACCTCTAAGTAGTGCTGACATTATCCGCCCCTCTTTATTTCCATGAGTATATATCCTTTGTTAGAGTACATCAGACTTTTTGCAAATCTAGTTCCTAATAGGTCTTTAAGTTGTCCCCTTAAGTTGGTCAACTCCTCAAGTTGCGACACTGCTAAGGAACGCTTATGCGCTTTTTCTAATGTTGATATCCGTGATAGCACAGAGTCTACCTCCTGTGATCTCTTTTTCTTTACTGCTGCACCTAATGCAATTAGTTCCCCCTGATGTGGGCTTTATGAGCCTCTCATACCATGGGAATGGAAACATCTGGGGTGACATTTGTGACGAAATAACTGGATAATTTCTCACCCAATTTTTTAATCGTGGAATCATCCCTTAACGTTTCATTAAGTCTCCATGACCAGGCCTTTTTGCATAGGGCCGGTAGGTATAATGTCATGTAGATAGGGGCATGGTATGAGATAGAGATCGATCCTATGTCAGCAGAACACACCATAGATAGCGATGCCTGTGAAATAAATAAGTAGTCAATATGTTGATAAGAGTTATGGACATGCGAGAAGAAAGAATAATCCTTATCTTGAGGATGAAGCGTTCCCTATGCATCCACTATGTGGAGACTCTCCAAGGCCTCTTTCAGTTTACTTAGACCCACAAAGGAGATGGCAGAGCGCCCGGTGGACGAATCCAATAATGGATTTAATGTTATATTAAAATCCCACCAAGCACTGCCATGCCCTCTGTGAACATACACAGTTTTTGTATTGCATCAGCAAACCATTTCACTTGACCTTTGTTAGGGGCATATACATTTGCTAAGGTGATTTGGGTTTCGTCTAGTTTCCCCTTTACAAAGACGTATCTGCCATTGTGGTCTGCTCTGGATTGAAGGCAGTATTGAGGGAGAGCTAAACACAAATACCTGAGACCTTTTTTGTGGTACATCAAATCCTTTTACATTAAAGGAATAAATCACATGTTTTGTCATGTCATTGGGTAAGATAACAGAAAGTACACTAAAGTGGTGTGTTCTTTGACCATCCTGGTGGCCCTCCCCAAACATACAACATAAAAACTAACCTTACCAAGAAAGAAAAAGAATATAAAAATACAGTATACTGATAAGATGAGCTTAGGTTGAGCCAGCTCTAGCGTCCCAGAGTAGCTACCGACCTGATCGGATGGAGCTCGTCTACTACATTGTATCCTACGGGGGAAGTTGGAGCATGTGAGGGCACCAACACTAAGGCCTACTCCACATGGGCAGGGATACCCAGCTAGCCGATGTAAATGGCATAGGGGAGTACAGAGAAAAGGCATTAGGGACAGTTTGGGGGGGGGGGGGGGGCTGGTGGGTGCGACGGTTTATAGGGATAAAGTGAGACGCTATAATGACAATTATAATAAAGTGAACAAAAAAAAAAAAAAGAAGACAACATGGCCTTGCACACACGAGTTCCAGTTCCTCTTCAAAGCCCATCCCCCTTCAAAAGAGATGGAAACCTGTTCAGAGGTAGAATACTTGCGAGAGTCCCGTACATTCAGGTGGCTGGGATCTTTGTCAGATTCCCCTTCGCCCTCTGTTGGTGCTTTGGTTCGCTGGCCGTGTACCATGGATGCGGCGGTGAGGGGAGAGTTGGCAAGTAGTCTTCCATTGGAACTTGCATGCAGGAGGGTATTTCCAATTTGTGCAATGCAGCTTTTCTGGTGTGTGTATCACAATTTGCCTATTATTTTTGAAAATTGCTATCCCAAAAGGATAAACCCATCGATACACCAGGTTGTGTGCTCTCCGGTGTTCCAGAAAAGGATTCATGATCCGTCTTTTGGCCAGGGTGGTTGGCGAGAGGTCCTGGTATATCTGCACCGGAGTTGACTCCAATAAGATCTCCTTTTTCTCTTGCTTGACGGAGAATGGCCGCGGTGTCTGCAAAATTCAGTCGTTTACAGATAACGTCCTTCGGGGGCTCAGTGGGGCAGAGTTAGGGATGAAGAGCCCTGTGAATACGTTCAATTGTTATGGAGGAGGCACTGGGCCCAGTATAGAGGAAAAAAATAGTTGTGACCACGTGTTCAAGAGATTCAGGCACGTGCCCCTCAGGGATATTCTTAATACGCAGGTTATGCCTGCGATTGCAATTTTCTAGATCCTCTATCTGGTTGAATGCTTTGAGCTGGCGTGGCTTTCAAGGAACTTGGATCTCACCGCGCTATCAAGGGTGCATATGGCTGTTTGTTGATCTTCTAGAGTGTCCACGAGGCCTCCAAGATGGCGGAGGTCCGCTCTTATATCTTTCATTATAGGTAGCATGGCTTGTGTAATTGTGTGCTTAAAAAAGGCACGAGTGATTAGTTCGGAGTCTTTCCTACCTCCGGTTGTGCTATCTGCATCAGAATCCTCTGCCGTTTCAGTGTCAAGCGGATCAGGCGCCGGTCCATCTGGGATGCCAGTTGTGCTCACAGCAGAGTCTTTCTTTTTCAGGTACTTCTCCATCTCCGATTGTTGTCTTGCGGCTATGGGAGTTCCAGGGGTTTCTCTGCAGATTTTCCACATGTCTGTGCGCTGTAAAGGTGATGAAAAGCTGTGTAAAGCACCAAGTGGGAGAGGAGCTCCGGATTATGTCTACTTCTCCATGTGCGTGCAGGCTCCGCCCCTGGCGTATTTCTTTTTGATAAATGACCCTCATTATGTTTACACTAGTAGTGTCAGGGGCACTATTTGCTGAGTGCAGTTTTTTTTTTTTAGGCACTGTGTGCCAATAATTATTGGAGGTGGCAGTATCTGCATGGTACTAGTATTTTCAGGGCACTGTTTCTGCAGTATAATATTGGGGGCACAGTATTGGGGTTGGCAGGATGGGGTGTTAAGAAGTTGGGTGGATGAAGGAAAAGTAGTAAACTAAGGTGTCAAACTCTGCAGAGACAAGAGATGGCTGAAATAAATCATTATGGCGGTCTGGTATGAAAGGAGAAGATGAGGAAAGAGAATGTCTACATCAGAGGAGAGATCACTGGATGGAAGAGGTATGTGCGCTGTATTACCCTGTATGTTTGTAGGTCTGTATGTAATGTTTTCCAAGTTTGTTTAGAACAGTAGGGGTGGAGGGAAGGGTTAAGTTGAGAATTTGGCATGAGGGGACGCGCCGTTTCAATTTTTGCCTCAGGCAGCAGAAAGGCTAGGTGCACCCCTGCCCCTGGCCACAAAGTACTGAGAGAAGGGGGGCCAAAGCCGAACTCTTGCACCAGGGCCAATGAGCCTTTAGCTACACCCCTGTCTAGCAGAGCTAACAATCACAGTCATAACATGCTAACTAGATGTGATAACTCACCAAGTGTGACTGTTAACTCTGTTACATCTGTATGCATATATGAGGCTGAAAATGGGTGTGGCTAGTTGTTACTAATATTCTAACATATGTATCAGTTCATTGTAATAATTAAAGGAACATTTCAGGTTACACTGTGTAATTTCTTGTGTAAGGCCTTAAGGGGTGGAAGCCCCTCGGGCCCTGCATAGGCCACTTTTGCTGGTTTGTGTTTCTTTATGTATTCACTTCAAGAAAAGTTCAACTTGACAACAGTGTGCAAAGTTAGTAAAACTTTCCGCAGGGTCAATTTAAAGGGACACAAATAGTTAACGCTCTACACAAGCATATTTTGAGATTGTCTCCGAGCCAGGAAGATTAATGAAATGTTCATGAGAATATTTGGAAAAAAGCCACATTCCGATGGGAACATCAGTGCAGTGAAGTTTACCAGCGCAGAAGGACCATTTACAGAGTGGTCGTGTGGGAGACCCTGGCTGGGCTCACATGGATGGAACAACGTGTCAGAATTGTATAAACTGTATGTTTAGCACTGAGCAAAGTGATGAAACCAGAAGGATCTTAAACATATGTCTCATAACAGACATTCAGTGACTGATTTGGGATCCCCACAGACAGGGGTGGTTTTCCTTATCCAGTGAAATTGCTTTAATTCAGCATCTAGTAATTCAGAAATGTGAATAATCCGGCGCCTGTTCCCAGCACAAAACTGCCATGAAATGTACAATTTTACTAGACTATGAGAAGAGAGGACAAATCGGTAGATTCAGAATAAAATACAAAATGACATCAGCAGAAGATCTTATGTGGAAATGCTATTCTGGTCTTCATCGAGATTCTCTACCTTTACTGAAGAGTCAGGCCTCGTTCACATCAGCGTTCAGCCTTTCCGTTATAGGAGCAGGAGAACGGAAAGGACGGATTGGGCACATAACTAAGGCGAGCGGAGCCTACGGACCCCATAGACTATAATGGGGTCTGTTAGGTTTACGCTCAGAAAATGATTTTGGAGCGGAGACAAAAGTCCTGCATGCAGGACTTTTGTCTCCGCTCCAAAATCATTTTCTGAGCGTTTTTTTTCCCTATCATTTGCAAGGCAAACTTGACTTTTTTTTCACTTTCCTTCATGTCTGGTGATCCTCCAAAAATCAAGGAAGACACACGGAAACAAAAACGGATCACTGAACAACGGAACCCCGTTTTGCGGACCGTGAAAAAATACTGTTGTGTGCATGAGGCCTTAAGTAAATGAAAAAGTATACATAATAATAGGTATTGCCACATTGCAATCAGCCAAAACACACAAAAAGAAACTATGGCTTTCATAATGAGGAGACACTAAAAAAAAATTATTTTCAAAAATGCTTTATTATGTAAAAGTTTAAAACTGAAACAAACCAAAGAAATAGTCATATTTGGTATTGTCGCGTCCGTAAAAACCTGCTCTATAAAAATAGCACATGATCTAACCTGTCAAATGTACATTGTAAATAACAAAAAATAAAAACATGCCAAAACAGCTATTTTTTGTTACCTTGCCTCACAAAACGTGTAATATAGAGCAACTAAAAATCATATGTACCCTAATATAGTACCAAAAAACTGCCACCTTATCCCGTAGTTTCCAAAATGAGGTCACTTTTTTGAAGTTTCTACTCTAGGGGGTGCAACGGAGGGTCTTCAAATGTGACATGGTGTCAAAAAAACAGTCCAGCAAAATCTACCTTCCAAAAACCACATGGTGCCGTGTGCCTGTACAGCAGTTTCTGACCACATATGTGTTACTGTAAACTACAGAATCAGGGCAATAAATATGGAGTTTTGTTTGGCTGTTAACCCTTGCTTTGTTACTAGAAAAAATGGATTAAAATTGAAAATTTGCCCAAAAATAGACATTCTGAAATTTTATCTACATATTCCGATAACTCTTCTGGAACACCTAAAGGGTTACCAAAGTTTGCAAAATCAGTTTTGAATACATTAAGGGGTGTAATGGGTCACTTTTTTGAGTTTATAGTCTAGGGGTGCATCAGGGGGGCTTCAAATGGGACATTGTGTCAAAAAAACAGTCCAGCAAAATCTGACATTTACAAAATGATCCAAACATGAAGTAGACATATGGAGACTGTAAAGTAATAACTATTTTTGGAGGTATTACTATCTATCATAAAAAGTACAGAAATTGAAATTTGGAAACTTGCTAATTTTTCCCAAATTCTGTTAAATTTAGTATTTTTTTATAAATAAAAATGAAAATTTTTGACTCATGTTACAACTGTCATGAAGTACAATATGTGACGAGTAAACAGTCTCAGAATGGCCTGGATAAGTAAAAGCGTTTTAAAGTTATTACCACATAAAGTGACACTGGTCAGGAAGGTGAAAATGGCCTGGGTGTGAAGTGGTTAAGGGGTCCATGCCTTTGATGCATCTCACTTCAATGGACTTTCACAAAGCCTGGAATATGAAACGCCAGTCTTGTGACTCTGCAGTGGTGCCCCAAGATCCAGAGTCAGGGGTTTCAGCAAAGCAATACCCTCACAATATGTTAAGGGGATGAACCAAGAGTTCTGCTGATTTCTGAGGTTTATTTTCTCTCTGGGAACCTCCAGACATGTCAGTATGAAAGAGGGAGATAAGAAGATGAAGGGTGAAAGACTAGAGCATTGAAAGCAAGCAGAGTGAGAGAGAGATGCTTCACAGGGCACGCCCACTGAGCTCTGATCCTGCAGCTCCACAAGCAGCATGTCAGAGCAATAGGTATGGGTAATAAAGCATTGAATGCAAAGCTCTACAGCTACACAGATACACGTTGCTTGGATATGGCTGCAAAAACCGGCATAAAAAAATAATCACACTGTGAACAAGGCCTAAAGCCTTCAATGAGTCTCCACCTGCACTGTGTAACAAGGCCTGATGACAGTCACACAGCCCCCTCAGCCTGTCATGGATCCCTCACCACGCAACAAAAAAAAATATATATACTTTTCGTCTGCCACTGGGCAAAAACCATTTGTCCTATACTAAATCGAGTGTGTGGATTACAAATCCGAAGTCAGAATAGGTTTAAATGCCTAAATGAATGGAGCACTTGGAAAGCATTGAATAATTTTGAACAAAACGAGTTTTACGCCAATTCCCTGATCTACAAAGTTTGCGCAGTAAACAGTGTATGAAAATGTAATGGAATAACAACATTTCAAAAAGTTGTTTTTCAGTTTAAGCGTCTGACTTGAGCGAGGCCCAGTGCTGTTACAAGGGCTTCAGGCTTCTGCTTTGTGAACGGTCATATTTTCCCGTTGCAAAACCGAGCAGTAGTCGCCATCATGTTGGGATTCCTGCGGCCTTGAAACCTGTTCTCCATTGTAGAAATATCTTTATGGAACCGCTCTCCATGTTCGTCACTTACGTGTCCCAAATTGGGTGGGAAAAAGTCAAGATGGGAATGTAAGGGCTCTTTCACACCTGCGTTCTTGTCTTCCGGCATACAGTTCCGTCGTCGGGGCTCTATGCCGGAAGAATCCTGATCAGTTTTATCCTAATGCATTCTGAATGGAGAGAAATCGGTTCAGGATGCATCAGGATGTCTTCAGTTCCGGACCGGAACGTTTTTTGGCCGGAGAAAATACCGCAGCATGCTGCGCTTTTTGCTCCGGCCAAAAATCCTGAACACTTGCCGCAAGGCCGGATCCGGAATGAATGCCCATTGAAAGGCATTGATCCGGATCCGGCCTTAAGCTAAACGTCATTTCGGCGCATTGCCGGATCGACGTTTAGCTTTTTCTGAATGGTTACCATGGCTGCCGGGACGCTAAAGTCCTGACAGCCATGGTAAAGTGTAGTGGGGAGCAGTATACTTACCGTCCGTGTGGCTCCCGGGGCGCTGCAGAGTGACGTCAGGGCGCCCCAGGCGCATGGATCACGTGATCGCATGGCACGTCCTCCATGCGCATGGGGCGCTCTGATGTCATTCTGGAGCGCCCCGGGAGCCGCACGGACTGTAAGTATACTGCTCCCCACTACTACTATGGCAACCAGGACTTTAATAGCGTCCTGGCTGCCATAGTAACACTGAACGCATTTTGAAGACGGATCCGTCTTCAAATGCTTTCAGTTCACTTGCGTTTTTCCGGATCCGGACAACGCAAGTGTGAAAGAGCCCTAAGAAATGCAATTTCAATGACATTCGGCAGCCAAGTTGTTCATGTGCTGTAAGCAGGTTGTCTACTTGTTCAGCAGAGTCTGCAGCTCGTCTGTTCCCAAGGAAGTTCTGCACTACGAGCACAAACGCATCCCGAGCTGCACTCGCTTTGTCAGATCAGAAGTAGTGCATTTGTGTAAGTGTATTTGCCACATATGTAACAGAAATTATCTGGACCGTTAACACATTTGTGTTAATCCATCTTAAGTTTCAAAACTGATAGCACTGTAACAGATCACTTTATCCAAATCTGTCCAGCCTGCCCTATATACTTACTGCTGACATCAGCCTGAGGGCGTCCGGACAGATCTGGACATGTCCACTGGAATATCTCCAATATAATGCATTAATATAACTGAATAGGCTTTGCATGTATAATTTAAAATCTAGACGTGTCAGGCAAATTCCGAGTTCATATTTGGAATCAGTGCGCTCATTTTAGTACGGTACATGCACACGAACGTATTTTGTTTCCGTGTCCATTCCATTTTTTTAAGGATAGGATGCGGACCCATTCATTTCAATAGGTCCGCAAAAAAAGCAGACAGCACACAGTGTGCTATCCGCATCCGTATGTCTGTTCCGTAGCCCCGCACAAAAATAGAACATGTTCTATTCTTGTCCGTTTTAGGCATTGTTACAATGGATCTGCAAAAAACAAAAACGGATGGCATATGGATGTCATCGTTTTTTTTTTTTTTTTTTTTGTGGATCTGCAATTTGCAGACCGCAAAACACATACTGTCGTGTGCATGTAGCCTAAGGCCTCATGCACACGAATATTGTTTTGGTTCGCATCCGAGCCGCAGTTTTTGCAGCTTGGATGCGGACCCATTCACTTCAATGGGGCCGCAAAAGATGTGGACAGCACTCCGTGTGCTTTCCGCATTCGTTGCTCCATTCTGTGGTCCGCAAAAAAATAAATATCCTGTCCTATCTTGCGCAAATTGCAGAACGCACACGGACGCCATCCATGTTTTGTTGATCCGCAATTTGCGGACAGCAAAACACACAACAGTCGTGTGCATTAAGGCCTAAATCACATGTTTTTCTCTCAGTAGCAAAATCATTGTTGCGCAGTGATCAGTGGAGCAGCGGAGATCCCATCAGTGGGAATACTTGAGGCAATGACTTTTTAGACACACTGTCCATACTGTCTTAGGCCTCTTGCACACGACCGTATGGCTTTTTCAGTATTTTGCGGTCTGCAAAAGACGGATCCACAAAAAATATGGATGACGTCCGCGTGCATTCCATTTTTTGCGGAACAAAACAGCTGGCCCCTGATAGAACAGTACTATCCTTATCCGTTATGGGGACAATAAGGCCTCTTGCACACAAACTTTTTTTTTCTGTTTACGTTCCGTTTTCTGCTTTCTGTATACGGAACTATTCATTTCAATGGATCCGCAAAAAAAAAAAAAAAAACGTAAGGACGTAAGGTACTCCGTATGCCTTCCGTTTCCGTAATTCCATTCCATTCAAAGATAGAACATGTCTTATTATTGTCCGTATAACGGGCAAGGATAGTACTTTTCTATCAGGGGCCAGCTGTTCCGTTCCACAAAAAACTGAATGCACATGGATGTCATCCGTATTTTTTGCATATCCGTTTTTTTGTGGACCGCAAAATACTTAAAAAGTCATAAGGTTGTGTGCAAGAGGCCTAATAGGACATGTTCTATCCTTAAACAGAACGGAAACGGAAAGCATACGGAGTACCTTCCGTTTTTTTTCGTGGAACCATTGAAATGAATGGTTCCATATACGGAACACAAAAAACGGAACGTAAATGGGGAAAAAAAAAGTTGCTGTGCAAGAGGCCTTAAGTGTATGTTCCCATTCTATGGCAGCGAGAACCCCAATTTTGCTGTGGCGCACAGGCAGATACTTGTGAACGAGCCATTTGACCGGCTTAGGATATAAATACATTCATCTTAAGAGGGTTTATTTCTTAAGTTAGTACTTCAGGGCACACTATATTACGGCTGCGACTTGGTCTTTTGTTTGTGCGCCCCGCCAGCGTGATTGTAAAGGGCCGTGCTATACGCTAACTGTTGACTCTGCCCGTCAGAACTGAAACGCAGATAACTAGCCTGTAATTTTCAGCCGATGCAAAAACAAGATTACAGACTCGGTAATGTACGAGTTCACTCTCTGCATGTCAAAATGACTCATGTGGGAGTTAAAAGCCACAGAACGGAACCTGAAGCTATGAATTTGCATCAAAATTACATTTCTTGACCTGAACCAATGTTTAATATTCACACAAGATGGCAATTTTCCTTGACACTTTCTTGGTCTGTCCAGGTTGATTGAATCAGAAACCTATGTTTAATGTATTATTATATTTATTTTATTATTATAGGAGACCATCAATGGGGCAGGCGGTCGATAGGCCTCACAGGGAAATTTCCCTTTGGGTCAATGCACAGGAGGCCACTTGATCTCCCCAGCTGGTTGGTTACATAACGATCTGATGCTCTATGTTAACACCAGAGGCATCTGCAGAAGCCCTTCTAAATGTAATCGTTCAATTGAATACTGCAATAGGGCATGAAAGCCCATGGCTCTCTGTCCCAACGTTCACCCTCAAAGGCCAGTATGTAAAGCAGTGTACAAACTGTGCAGGGACACATCAGTCTCAGGCCACAGGCTGGAAGAGGCTTGTGGCCTGAACCACAGATGGTGACTTGGAACAGCCTCTTGGGGAGCATACTACTTGGGGCATTTTACAGATCATTACTAGGGGCAGGATCCTGAAGGTTGGGATGGGTTGTTGCTGAGGCCCACATCTCACCTTGTGAAGTGTCACCACACTGAGATCTGCTCAGAAAGCTCATCTACATATCTGCTTCATTCACAGGCACAATATATATAGTACAGACCAAAAGTTTGGACACACCTTCTCATTCAAAGTTTTCTTTATTTTCATGACTATGACAATTGTAGATTCACACTGAAGGCATCAAAACTATGAATTATCACATGTGGAATTATATACATAACAAAAAAGTGTGAAACAACTGAAAATATGTCATATTCTAGGTTCTTCAAAGAAGCCACCTTTTGCTTTGATTACTGCTTTGCACACTCTTGGCATTCTCTTGATGAGCTTCAAGAGGTAGTTACCTGAAATGGTCTTCCAACAGTCTTGAAGGAGTTCCCAGAGATGCTTAGCACTTGTTGGCCCTTTTGCCTTCACTCTGCGGTCCAGCTCACCCCAAACCATCTCGATTGGGTTCAGGTCCGGTGACTGTGGAGGCCAGGTCATCTGGCGCAGCACCCCATCACTCTCCTTCATGGTCAAATAGCCCTTACACAGCCTGGAGGTGTGTTTGGGGTCATTGTCCTGTTGAAAAATAAATGATAGTCCTACTAAACGCAAACCAGATGGAACAGCATGCCGCTGCAAGATGCTGTGGTAGCCATGCTGGTTCAGTATGCCTTCAATTCTGAATAAATCCCCAACAGTGTCACCAGCAAAGCCCCCCCACACCATCACACCTCCTCCTCCATGCTTCACGGTGGGAACCAGGCCTGTAGAGTCCATCCGTTCACCTTTTCTGCGTCGCACAAAGACACGGTGGTTGGAACCAAAGATCTCAAATTTGGACTCATCAGACCAAAGCACAGATTTCCACTGGTCTAATGTCCATTCCTTGTGTTCTTTAGCCCAAACAAGTCTCTTCTGCTTGTTGCCTGTCCTTAGCAGTGGTTTCCTAGCAGATATTCTACCATGAAGGCCTGATTCACACAGTCTCCTCCTAACAGTTGTTCTAGAGATGTGTCTGCTGCTAGAACTCTGGGTGGCATTGACCTGGTCTCTAATCTGAGCTGCTGTTAACCTGCGATTTCTGAGGCTGGTGACTCGGATGAACTTATCCTCCGCAGCAGAGGTGACTCTTGGTCTTCCTTTCCTGGGGCGGTCCGCATGTGAGCCAGTTTCTTTGTAGCGCTTGATGGTTTTTGTGACTGCACTTGGGGACACTTTCAAAGTTTTCCCAATTTTTTGGACTGACTGACCTTCATTTCTTAAAGTAATGACGGCCACTCGTTTTTCTTTACTTAGCTGCTTTTTTCTTGCCATAATACAAATTCAATACAAACAGTCTATTCAGTAGGACTATCAGCTGTGCATCCACCTGACTTCTCCACAACGCAACTGATGGTCCCAACCCCATTTATAAGGCAAGAAATCCCACTTATTACACCTGACAGGGCACACCTGTGAAGTGAAGACCATTTCAGGTGACTACCTCCTGAAGCTCATCAAGAGAATGCCAAGAGTGTGCAAAGCAGTAATCCAAGCAAAAGGTGGCTACTTTGAAGAACCTAGAATATGACATATTTTCAGTTGTTTCACACTTTTTTGTTATGTATATAATTCCACGTGTTAATTCATAGTTTTGATGCCTTGAGTGTGAATCTACAATTGTCATAGTCATGAAAATAAAGAAAACTCTTTGAATGAGAAGGTGGGTCCAAACTTTTGGTCTGTACTGTATATGATTATAAAGACAGCAGTAATATGTGATAGCTTCTAAGCATAGAAAAACCACATATCTTTATGTGGTAATGCTATAGATTAGTGGTATAATGGTCTCCCCTGTATGTAGAGATCCTTGATTCAAGTCAGAAAAGCGTATGTCTTTTATATTATTTATTTATTTTTATTTAAAGCAATATTGAAAAGCTATACTATAATAAATAATATATAATAATAATGATGATAATAATAATGTTCTAACTATATTGAGAATAGTGTTTTTTTCTAAAACCTATTACTGGTTTATTCAGACACAAATTATGATTATAAAGAAACCGGAAGAATTTATTAGCTTTCAAAAAAAACAAAAACATTCTCAATATGATAAGGACATAGACTTTTCTCATTGGATAAAGGTGGAAAAAAAAAAATATTTGAAGAAAAATACTTCAAGGTCTCTCCTAAGATTGAAACCAGGGATCTCTACATGCAAAACCAATAGCTTAAAGCTCTGAACCTGGACATACCTCCATCCCCCCCCCCCCCCCGCAGCCCCCCCGACTTGAGCGTTGGAGCAGTTCATGCTCAGATGCTCCCCTTTGCCCTGCGCTGAATCGCTCAGGGCAGAGGCATTTTGTGGAGTTCCGGTGATGAACCGGACCCCCCATGGGGCTGCCAGGCGGAGGCTTCCGCCCAGCAGTGAGCCCGGTGACGTCACCGGCACTGATGGGCAGGCTCTAGCGCTGCCCTAGCCAGCAGAACAGCTAGGGCAGCATTAAGCCCTTCCATCAGAGCCGGTGACGTAACCAAACACACTGCTGGGTGGTAGCCTCCGCTCTACAGTGTTATAGTAAATAAAAGATCCCTTGCGCTATGCAATCCTGCGCAGGGCAAGGGAGAGCATCGGGTTAGGGTGCATGAACTGCTCCGATGCTCATGTCAGGAGGGCTGCCTTGGTGAAATTATACGTACGTCCCGGTTCAGCTCTGAACCCGGACAACCCCTTTAAAGGGAATCTGTCACCAGGATTAACGCAATAGCGATATTTCTAAGTGCCCATCAGTCTCCTTGCTGTGTTTAAAATAACCCCACTGTTACTGCTGTACCGTGCCTACAACTTAATTTATTCACTCCACTTGACCTGACGTAATTTCTTCTCAGTGCCGTAGTCTCGCGCAGGCACAGTGACACTCTAGTCTGCGCCCGTGCGGACTACTGGCACTGGCTTCGAAGAGTCAACTGCGCATGCGCCGGCTCTCTTTTCTGGTGCCAACATGGTGCGTAGGTAGCTGGCGCATGCGCAGTTGATTCGTCGAAGCCGGTGCCAGTAGTCCATTGCGCCTGCGCGAGACTACAGCACTGAGAAGAAATGACGTCAGGGTAAGTGGAGTGAATAAATAAAGTGGTAGGCGGTGCTGGGCTCCGAATCGATGGGCGCGGCTGGGCTCCAACAGATCGTGGGACAACCCCTTGGGCTTTACATATCAATAAGATCGATTTTTATAAGAATCTTACACACACAGAGCATTAACAGTGGGATCATTTTAAACACAGCAAAGAGACTGATGGGCACATATAAATATCGCTATAGCGTTAATCCTGGTGACAGAATCCCTTTAACCTCTGAGCTATAGCATCACCACATAGAGCTGCATGGTTTTTCTATGCCTATAAGATAAAACATATCACTGGTGTCTGCATAATTATATATTGTGTCTGTGAATAAAGCAGTGATATTAGATGAGCTTTCTGAGCAGATCTCAGTGTGGTGAAGCTATAGTACATAGTGTATATGATATGTAGATGCTAGGACACAGCTCTGCCCTCACCATACTGATGTCTAGCCAAGGGTAGGGGGGAGAACACAGGAGGTGTTTCAAAGCAGTGCTCAAAGGGTTCAGCCCCGCCTCCTGGTGCTTGGTTCTTAAATATGTTTTAATCCAGTACTAAATAAAAGCGATAAAAAGTTATCCATACTCAAAAATTGTATCAATAATGATTATAGCTCTTCTTGCAAAAAAAAAAAAGAGCATTAAAACAAAACCAATATACATTTGTGATTTCTGTGTTACGGCAGTGGGCAAGGAACCACTGTGCCAACCAACAGATTTGGCTTTGAGTTATTCCTATGGGCATTATCCTTGTAGTCCCT
The DNA here is from genome assembly GCF_014858855.1 of Bufo gargarizans. Lineage (NCBI taxonomy): Eukaryota > Metazoa > Chordata > Amphibia > Anura > Bufonidae > Bufo > Bufo gargarizans. The sequence goes on from NC_058089.1 coordinate 1,959,891, forward strand.
TGGTTTTTACCCTTTAACCCCTATACAGGAATCTGGACTTTCCTGCAGAGGAACCACCAGGCCACAACCTTCTGGAGTAGTCTCTGTGTGGTTGACTGCTGACCCGCGTGGGTCAGAGTCTCAGAGACATTGATGCAGGGAACTGAGGTATCAGGTAAAACAGTAGTCAGGGACAGGCTGAAGTCAGCATACAAGCAATCCAATAAGCTGCCTGAGGTCAGGGAAGGAAAAGAAGGATCAATATGGAGGTCAGGCACAGGACAGGTCACACAGCAGAGGGTCAGTATCTGGGAAACAGACAGAAGACTGTGATCGGGCAAACAAACAAATACAGCATCCTTTTTAGGGAACTAGCAAGCGAGACAACCCATTGCTCAGGCACCCTCCCCCATTGGGGAAGATGCCTTAAAGAGGACCTTTCACTACAATAAAAAAATCTAAACTAAGTATACAGACATGGAGAGCGGCGCCCAGGGATCTCCCTGCACTTACTATTATCCCTGGGCGCCACTCCGTTCTCCCGGTATAGGCTCCGGTATCTTCCGATTTTCGGCTCAACTGGGAGGAGTCTGCTGGCGTCTCCTTCTCCCCGGCTGGAGTGCTGGCCAATCGCAGCGCTCAGCTCATAGCCTGAGAGAGAAAAAACTCTCAGCCTATGAGCTGAGCGCTGCGATTGGCCAGCGCTACAGCCTGGGAGAAGGAGACACCGGCAGGCTCCTCCCAGCCGAAAATCTGAAGATACCGGAGCCTATACCGGGAGAACGGAGCGGACGCCCAGAAATAATAGTAAGTGCAGGGAGATCCCTGGGCGCCACTCTCCATGTCTGTATGCTTAGTTTAGATTTTTTATTGTAGTGAAAGGTCCTCACAGATAAACAGTCATTGACGGGTGTGAACTAGGGTGCGCGCTGGCCTTTCATGAGCGGGGGAGCATGTGTGTGCCCCCTATGGGCTGATGAGGAGAGGTCGAGTCGTCAAGCAGTGTGGAGGGCAGAGCTACCCCGGCAGCTGGACCTGCTGAGAAGGGTAGGAGAGTGGGATGCAGGTCTGTGCTGTCAGGAGCCCGACAGAGGTGAGCAGAGCAGCGGTGGCTGCGAACTGCCACTGTAACACTCTGTAATTGTACTGATCCAAAGAATAGGTAACGTGTCCTCTTTAGTGCATGGTGAGGGCAGTAAAAACGAAACCCGTGAAACAATGTGGCATTTGTGTTTTGTTTGCAATTTTTATTTTACAGCTCCAGTGCAGACATACAGTATGTCTTTCTATGGTTTCTGACTACAAACAAATCCTGTGTACTTAGACTCATACTTCTTATCAGTATATATTCCAGGTTCTAGGGTGTATAGGGCGAGCTCTAGCTCCTGACAGGAGCTTCCCATTCTTACAGCATATATAACCAATTATTGTTTCCATCTTGGACGTTTGGTCCATTCTATAATTCGCTGCATCAACTTTTCACATTCACACTTATAGGATTGAACTGCAAGCGGGAAAATGAGTTTCTAGCCCCCTAGCACAGAAAAGATGCTATTCGACGTGATCCATACAGACTGAGAAAAGGTTGCGCTTGGTTAGGAAAAATGTAAGATTTACTTGGTATCTGAGTTGTCAGGCGTTGTGCATTGAAAGCTATCGCCTGTCTACACCTTGACCTGCTGGACCAATAGGATCTGCACAATGCGACTTGTAGAATTCACACCCACGTACAATGTACCTTTCTGAAAAAAAGGGAACAATATCTCTGGTACAATGCAACAATAGACACAGTGGTATATTATATGCTTCAGGGACAGGCATAGGCTTTGCCCCTGTGTACTTAGCTTATTGCATTAACATAAATCTTAGGGCTTGATGTTATTTTCGAAGAGGAGGAAGGCTAAAGAGCGGATACAATAGTCAAACTTTCTGAAACTTGATAGGAGAAATAATGAAAAAATCTGTATTGTAGCAATGGTTTCTATTGGGAACCACCTTTCAACTGAAGGACGCAACGTTTTCAGCGTGATGTCTGGTTTCAGGAAAATAAAGCTTAACCATTGCACAGTATAAACGCAAAACGAACAAGAAAAGCACAGGTTCAATTATTTGTGACTCGGCCGCACAGATGCGTATAGCACATTTTTGCGGACATGGATAGAAATCAAGGCGTCTGTGTACAATCCGCAAAAAAAAATAATGTGGATCAGACACAGACTAAAATAGGGTTGTGTGCATGAGGCCCAATGGAAAGTTCAACGGCTTTCTAATAGACGTTAATTTTCAGTTCCTCTCCCTGTTCATGATCTGTGCTTGCGGTCAGAGAATGGAAACCTTCGAACACTGAGGGTTTGTTACTATTAAATCCAGTGTCAACAATCCAGTGGTGACTTTTTATTCTCATTTTATGACTCATTAGCTTTAGGCCTCCTGCACACTTCTGCATTATGCACAGAGCTGTAATAGAAGGCTATGGGGCTCTGCTACAGCCCCATACACACTTTGTGCCAGGATCTATTACATGCTATGTTACAGAGATAGGGTCACATTTATTAGGACCGGTGTTTTAGACGCTGGTCTTAATAAGCCGCTGCGCTGGCAGAGGATTCTCCGGAGTTATGTACAGGCGCCATCCTCTCTATAACTTTGGCGCATCCATCGCCAGTTCTAAATGTCAGCCAGCTTCCAAGCTGTCTTACATTTAAACCATTTTCTATGCCTAAAACAGGCGTAGAAAATAGTGAATGAGATGGGCCGCATACGCCAAGCCCACAATTTTAGACCTGCCGTGAGCGGGGATAAGTCGCAGATAGTGGCACAACTGTTGCACCTCCACCTGCACCTGAAATATTCCTAATATAGGAGTATTTCAGCATTATAAATGACCCCCATAATCTCCCCTAAAAGCAATGCTAATATAGCTCAGTAATATGGCATAGCATTGGTCACCATATGGCAGCACACACAGTGCCTACAGATTTGCAGCATGAAGCCTCAGAGACTCTGTGTGCATCTGTGCACATGACTCTGCATAAAGATTTATGTTTCTGCATTAAGTAACCGTGTACATCATGATCTGATAACATGTATGACAATAACCCTTTATACACTATTAGCCAGAAGGTGGCGCTGCTTCGTTTTCTGGCTTTCCACAAAATACACTTCCTGACTACTTCCACCCGAGATGCAGTTTAGGGGGGGTATTGGCTCTCCTTAAGTAGACCAGCTGTGTATGGAGACTTTGGGGCAATGCTGTATGGGAAAATAATATGCAAATTTGCAGGGGCTTAATTATAATTCACAGGGCCCCAAAGCAGAATAAGAGCTCCGGCAACCTAGTGTAATAAGATTAAAACAGCAGCATAAGTAGCAATAATTCATGGTATGTTTGATAGCACAATACATCAGAAAACCCACTTAATAACAAAAAGCCGCCATACTGATATTCCCAACATCTGACTGGGCCCCCTTAACCTCTGGGCCCCATAGCAGGTGCTACGGCTATAGTTGCGCCCCTGTAAGGAGGCATCTCCTGATTCCCTATGAGATACCTCTTTGCCTATTTCTTTCTGATGTAGAGAGAATAAGTCCCCGAGGCTTGTGTCGAAATGTGAATAAAATGTATCTACAGTCATGTTGGACTACGATTTATTCTCACAGGGTAGCGGTCATAATAAATATTTTAATCTGTCTAATAAGGGAACAGATGATCATTTCTACCTGCGCAGAATATTAACATCACAATGGTTGACTCCACTTTTCCATTAATGATTTCTGGAAAACTAAAGGATTAATAGGAGGGCTGTAAAAATTATATGGTTTTCATTAGCGCTTGGACGGCTGCCATTTGCAGATCTCTCCACGTGGGATTTAATGCTCTCCAGCATGGGGTTGGGTTGTAAAGTTTTTCGCAGTAGGGGGTTGCACAGTCCGGTCGGGGGTATGGGAAGATATTTTATGGGATTTTCTAAAAATGGAAAAATGTCAAGATGTTGGCGTTTGGAAAGAAAAATTCTAATGAAGATAAGTGTTCAAGGATGGATGTTACCGTCGCATCTTCATCGAGGGGTCCATTATTGTGTGACCTACATGTGGGGGACCTGCCAAGAAAGAGGTAGGTCAGCTGGAAACAGATTTTATCCAGCAAGGACCACTTATGGTTAAATTTTTCCAGTCTATGGATAGAAGACTGTAGTGAAGAGTTGAGAGGGGGAGAAGGCTGCACATAGGAATGGTTAATGCTCCACAGCGGAGGGGGCACGGCTTCACAGCGGAGGGGGCACGGCTTCACAGCGGAGGGGGCACGGCTTCACAGCGGAGGGGGCACGGCTCCACAGCGGAGGGGGCACGGCTCCACAGCGGAGGGGGCACGGCTTACAGCGGAGGGGGCACGGCTTCACAGCGGAGGGGGCACGGCTTCACAGCGGAGGGGGCACGGCTCCACAGCGGAGGGGGCACGGCTCCACAGCGGAGGGGGCACGGCTCCACAGCGGAGGGGGTACGGCTCCACAGCGGAGGGGGTACGGCTCCACAGCGGAGGATCATGGGAAGGGGCATAAGTGCAACTATAACTATTTGCTAAAGCTCCACAGGGGAGGGGGTAAGGCTCCACAGAGGAGGGTCATGGTTTGGGGCATAAGTGTAAGTATAACTACTTGCTATGGGGTCCAGAGGCTGAGGAGGCCCAATCAGGGGCAAGAACATTGTATCCTTTTGTGAGGAATAAAAATATTGTGGCTTTTGCTGTAATGTAGCATTTGCATTGTGCTATTATACATAACTCAGGGCTCCAGACAAAAAAAAATATCAAGGAGCCATTGGCTCCTAACCTGAAAAATTTAGGAGCCAAATTATATTTTTAGTCTCCATATTTAAAATACATATAATTACGGTATAACAGATACTGGAGATCCTGACAGACCGATGAACATGAACAGATCCCTAACGTCAGAACCTGATCAGAAAGGGAAAAATTAGAGTATTAGGCTACTTTCACACTTGTGGCAGTATGATCCGGCAGGCAGTTCCGTCGTCTGAACTGCCCGCCGGATCTGCCGCTGACTGAAAGCATTTGTGAGACGGATCCGGATCTCCGTATGTCATGCGGACAGACGGATCTGTCTTGTATCTTTTTTCACATTTTTACCGGTCTGCGCATGCCGGAAGGACAGATCCGGCATTCCGGTATTTTGAATGCCGGATCCGGCACTAATACATTCCTATGGCAAGTCTTCAGTTTTTTTGGCCGGAGATAAAACTGTAGCATACTACGGTTTTATCTTTTGCCTGATCAGTCAAAATGACTGAACTGAAGACATCCTGAACGGATCGCTCTCTATTCAGAATGCATGGGGATATGCCTGATCAGTTCTTTTCCGGTATAGAGCCCCTGTGACGGAACTCAGTGCCAGAAAAGAAAAACGCTAATGTGAAAGTACCCTACTACTGGTATAATTTTTCTACTTAAGCTTCTGTTTCAACATTCGTACACTAGGTGGTGGGGGGCATCACCTTATTTTGCTATGAAGCCCTATGAATTATACCCCCTCGGAGGCATTAAGGCCCCACAGCGAATTTAGATCCTGAAATAAGAACAACCGTATAAGAAAGCCGCAACCATCTCACAACCTCAATAGTTCCCTATGGTAGGGTACAATTACTGGTGACCATGTTGAAAATTTTATGATTTCGGGCAACTTTTTCATATATTGAGACAGAAAGATAATATGGAAGAAGTTGACACCACGGCCATCGTTGTTAAGCCTCTATTCATTTTATGATGCGTTTTCATTTAAGAAGAATTCTGTAGTCTAGGGTTAATATGAAAAGAAAAAAAAGTTTCTCTCTATTTTTTTGGAAGAAAGGATGAAGACGGGGATTTGCACCTCGTTCCCATGCTTTTCTTATTATGCTCTTTGGCTGAAGAGGCCTCTAGATAAGATGTGTGTCAAGCTGCTCTGTGTCAGCTGGTCATATAAAGCTCTATGTTCACTGCAAACTTTTCTGTGATGACAAACACCTCAGGCAATGGGTTCCAGTAACTCTAGGCTATATATATATATATATATATATATATATATATATATATATATGAAAAGTAGAGCAGCACTCAGAGATTGATGTATTTATTCACCCATAAGTGACGCGATGTTTCAGCTCCAACATGAAGCCTTTCTCTCGGATTGAGAAAGGCTTCATGTTGGAGCCGAAATGTTGCGTCACTTATGGGTGAATAAATACATCCTTTTTTTTTACAGCAATCTCGGAGTGCTGCTCTATTTTTCAGCTATACAATTTGGGTAGGCCTCTCATTTGGAGCTAGTACCCATTCACAATATTGGTTGGTGCTGCCATATTTTCACTTTATATATTATATATATATATATACACACACACAAGACCCTAGTACTTCCTGATAATAATCACAAAAATAGTCATATTTTTACCTGTCTATACAGTGTACCAAACCTCTGGGAAACTACACCACTGCTCATCCTGGGCATCCTAGACTGTACAAAACCTCTCCTGAGATTCATCTGGGCCCAAGAACAATAAGAATCTTGTGTCCTTTACAACTTTGAACACAGTGGATGTTGTACAAATCTGCATACAGGAAGCTCTCCTTAGTGGCGGCCGCTGGAAGCCATTATTGTATCATTGCTCTGACAGGAAGCAGGGAATTCAGAACTTTATATGTGTAAAAATGGAGCTCCATCCCTTACATAGATATAGTATATTATACATTTTGGCTGTGTCTCTCCACCTTCCCCTCAGGGAGAGATGAGAATTTAAAGTTGCCCTGAAAATAAAACTAAAAGTGGCCCCATGTATCAGGCAGGTCCAAGTAGAGAAAAGATAGGGAAAAACAAGTAGATAGGGCCAGTATAGGTGGGCAGGGGCAATGTAAGTAGGCAGGCCATAGTGCAGCACAAAATACTGTCCCAGCTGAACCAAATGTCACAGTGCAACACAAAATACTGTTGCACTGTATCACCGTCATTAGGATGGTGATACAGTTGAGGTCACCTGCGGCCGTTGATCAGGTGCATAAGTATCTGATGCTCCTACATTAATTAATGCAAAGAGCATCAGATCAGTATGTACCCGGCCGAAGGCTGTGAGGAGGGCTCAGCCGGGCCTCTGCCTACTGGGGAATTTCCCTGTAGGGTCTATGGCCAGTCAGCCCCAATCCTCTAACAGCACTTAATTGCCTAAATTGATAGTCTGCTTCTGACCTTCAATAGGATTTTTATTAATTTTGTCCACATAATGTATCAGACCCTTACTAAACTGGACATTTGTGCCTAGAATGTATGGGCTCCCTCGCAGTAGAATTCAGCCTGCCCCAAACAGTCTTTAGAACCCATGCTTACAACCTCAACCGAACCCTAACCTATGAGACCACAAAGACTCCATTTAAGAAAAAAATCCTACAGCACTCAAAAATTCAGCACTTTCCCAAATGTTACTTTTCACCATCTTTGTCAGCAAAACATGACCTATGCCTACGTTACAGACCACAGAATACTGGCCATTATGTTTCTTGCTGAGAGGGCATATGTGGTCAGTATAAATGGTGGATGTGTAGTGCTTAGTGTTGATTAAGCATGCTCGGCCGGACAACAGTTCGGCTCGAGCATCTCGATGCTCGGCACATGGCGGTATTCGGCCGAAAACCGAATGTGCTCGAGAGCAATGCTAGAGTCTCCTCCCCGCACGTTTGGTGGCTGCCACAAAGCCAAAAAACGTGCACGTAAGTACTGCCCTCACTGTAATGCCATAGCCATGTTGGTTACTGGCATTACAGTGATTGGCTGGCCGGAACGCGTCATCGGTGCTATATAACACGTGTAAGGCTACTTTCACACTAGCGTTCGGCTAGCGTTCGATCGGATCCGTTCTGAACGGATCCGATCATAATAATGCAGACGGAGGCTCCGTTCAGTACGGATCCGTCTGCATTATTTTAGCAAAAAAAAGCTAAGTGTGAAAATAGCCTAGTACGGATCCGTCCAGACTTTCAATGTAAAGTCAATGGGGGACGGATCCGCTTGAAGATTGAGCCACATTGTGGCATCTTCAAACGGATCCGTCCCCATTGACTTACATTGAAAGTCTGGACGGATCCGCACGCCTCCGAACGGCCAGGCGGACACCCGAACGCTGCAAGCAGCGTTCAGCTGTCCGCCTGTCCGTGCGGAGGCGAGCGGAGCGGAGGCTGAACGCCACCAGACTGATGCAGTCTGAGCGGATCCGCCTCCATTCAGACTGCATCAGGGCTGGACGGCTGCGTTCGGGTCCGCTCGTGAGCTCCGTCACACGGTGCTCACGAACGGAAACCCGAACGCTAGTGTGAAAGTAGCCTTAGAAGAAGGGAAAGATAGTTTAGGGATTTAAATTTATTTTTTGGAAGTTTAAAAACTTGTCAGAGACCCAAAAGTCCTTTTAAGGACTTCTGTGTGTGGCAGCAGCAATATCTATTTTTAGCACATCCTGCACTAAATAGTGTGCAATAGTTAGGCCGCTGCAGACAGCGACATTATCTGCGCTACATCTACTGTGTAACGTGTGCGCTTCCCAAAAATATCAGTGACATCCAGTGTACTTTTTCCATAGACGGTGTCCGCTGCGGACAGTGACGTTACCTGTGGAATAACTCCTGTGTAACGTGTGCACATCCAAAATACCTGTGACATTCCCTGTAATTTTATATTAGCCGCTGCTAACAGCGGCCTGTTTTTATTGAATGCTCATGCATGCAAATTGTATATATAACAATAAAATAAGTATTCAATAACGGTACAGCCATATTTAATAAATTCCGTGTAGCAGGGGGTATATCCCCGATTTCTGTCTTCATAAGGCAGTGACTGTGTCATAGATGAACATGAACTTATTGAGTTGTCAAGGTAAAGGTCAGTATATAAAGCAGTTAAAGAGGACCTTTCACCAGGAAAAAGTATGTAAACTGACTATACCGACGTGTAGAGCGGCGCCCAGGGATCCCCCTGCACTTACTGTTATCCCCGGCGCCGCTCCGTTCTCCGGTTATAGCCTCCGGTATGTTCCTACTTAGGCTCCACCCAAGGGGAACCTGCCGCGGTCTCTTTCTCCTATGCTGTAGCGCTGGCCAATTGCAGCGCTCAGCTCATAGCCAGGCTATGGGGGATAACAGTAAGTGCAGGGGGATCCCTGGGTGCCGCTCTACACGTCGGTATAGTCAGTTTACATACTTTTTCCTGGTGAAAGGTCCTCTTTAAGAAGAGAAAGGAGAGAATGAAGAGAAGATAGAGGGTAAAGAAAGGGGAATGGGCAAGAGGGGAGGGAGAGAAGGACAAGGGGGGTGAATGTCAGTGGACATTCCCTGTAATGTTATATTAGCCGCTGCTGACATCAGCGACATTATCTGCAGTGTATCTTCTGTGTGACATTTCCACATCCCAAATACCTTTTTTTGTGCATACACTTACAAATCCACTACTGTACGTGTGACATACTTTCAAGAATATATAACATTTAATATGAAGAAGACGAGCAGTAAGGGATGGGGAAGTAGCCTGCTGCTACAGCACAAGAAAATAATCATCCACAATACCTAGCTTTATGTCCCAGTTTGCAGGACAACGCTCTCTAAAATCAGACCAGTGCGACCAGGTGGTCGGTTGGATTGCAGCAGATAATGCTTCCAGTCGGTTAAGCACCACCCTGTCTTCCACAAAGTCCAGTATCAGTAGCCAAGAGTCTGGTCCACACAATTCTCACCCTGATCCTCCTTCCTCCTACCATGAAGAGACTTGCCAAACAAGTGATCCCACACTCAGATATTCCAAGGAGCTCTTTTCAGAGCCATTCCTTCATTTGGGCCTCTCGACAAGCCCGCTTGAAGATCTTGTGCCCTGGTTCCCAAACTCGTGAGCATCCACAGTCACAAGAAGAAGACAGTGGGGAACAGCAATTAGTGTTTCACGAAGTGGATGATGATGATGATGAGACACAGTTGCCAATAAGTCAACGGCAATTAGTGTCTCAAGAGGTTGATGATGAGGATGAGACAGTTGTCAATAACCGAGGTTATTGTTAGATCAGGAGGATAAGGTTGAGGTTTTTTCGCGTGGAGCTTGCTTGATGTATTTTTGATGGCTATGATATCTGCATGTGCATTTACCTTTAAGGTCACATTGAGGTTTATCCCTCTAGTATCCATCTGTGTTCCTTAACAGTATTTTCCTGGATTATGCATCTTTGTGGGTTATGTATGGTCTGTAGTTGTATATCTGTGGGGTATATTCTGTAGTCTGACTGTAATTTGACAGTTCTGCTTACTATTTAGGCCACATTTTGACTATTTAAGTGGTGGCCTTGTGTTGTTCTCATTATATATACCCCTCAAGACCATATATAACACATGTACATCCTTCATGATACTAAACACACTGTTGACATTGGTTTTTGACGGAGGGCAGCTGCCAGCTTTCTCTGTGTCCTCTTCCATCTTGCCCCTTTTCCCCCAGACTCCAATTCGGATATTTTATGTATTACTAATAAAGCTATTATATTTTTGTAGAAGTTTGTCCCTGCGGTAGTTTTTAGTTTTAAAGTCAGGAGGATGAGCAGAGTGAGGAAGAGGAGGTGCTGGACGATAAGGTCACTGACCCAACCTGGGAAGGCGGAAAGCCGAGCGAGGACAGCAGTACAGAGGGGAGGGATCTGCAGCAACAGGCTGGAAAAGGCAGTGGCATGGCAAAAGGGAGAAGGCGGGCCACACCAAAGAGGCTCACAAATGTTCCCCGGAGCACACCCTTGCAGAAATCTCCCTTGCCAAGGGGTAGAAGTTCCGCAGTCTGGTGCTTTTTTGATGAAAGTGTGGACGACAAAAGAATTGTAATTTGCAACCTGTGCCATACAAAAATGAGCAGGGGCGGGAACACTAGCAATTTCACCCCCACCAGCATGATCCGCCACATGGCATCAAAGCACCGTAATAGGTGGGCCGAACGCCTGGGTCCACAATCTTTGTCTGTGGGTCACACCACTGCCTCCTCTTCCCCTGTTTTACATGCTGGCCAAGTCCTTGTCGATGCCTCCCGCCCTGTACCTTCGCAAGGACCATCAGCGACCACATCCACGTCCGTGTCCCAGCGCAGCATACAAATGTCCTTACCCCAGGCATTTGAACGCAAGCACAAAAACCCAGCCACAGGCCATAGCACTAAATGCGCAACTTTCCAAATTACTGGCCCTGGAAATGTTGCCATTTAAGCTTGTGGACACTGAGGCCTTCACAGCCTGATGTCGGTGGCCGTCCCTCGTTACGCAGTTCTCAGCCGCCACTATTTTTCACGGTGTGCCGTATACGCCTTACACCAGCATGTGTCCCGTAACAAAACCCATGCCCTGACCAATGCAGTTACTGGGAAGGTACACTTAACGACTGACACATGGACAAGTGCTTTCGGCCAGGGATGTTACATTTCCCTGAAGGCACACTGGCTGTACTTTGTGGAGGCCGGGAGCGAGTCGTACCCTGGGATGGCACAGGTGCTACCCACTGCCAGGATTTTGGGCCCTACTTCCATCAGGGTTTCCGCCACCACCTACCTTAGTGGCTCTAACCCCCCCCCTTCCACTTCAGAATTATCCTCTTGCAGCACCAGTCAGTAGCTAGAAGCAGTGTAGCACTGCAGTGGGGAAGTGTAAACAGGCCGTGCTGAAGCTGATCTGCTTAGCTGACAAACAGCACACCGCCGCAGAGCTGTAGCAGGGGATAAGAGACCAGACTGAGCTGTGGCTCTCGCCACAACCTAGAATCAGGAATGGTTGTGTCTGATAATGGGCGTAACTTGGTGGCGGCTTTGGAGCGCGGCAAGCTCACACACATCCCATGCCTAGTCCATGTCTTCAACTTAGTGGTTCAGCGGTTTCACAAAACCTACCCCCAATTTGCCTGAGCTGCTGGTGAAGGTGTGCCGCATGTGTGCCCATTTCCACAAGTCATCGACAGCTTCCACCGGTCTGTCAATGCTTCAGCAGCGCTTACAATTGCCAGCTCACCGACTGTTGCGTGACGTGAGCACGCACTGGAACTCTGCGTTCCACATGTTGGCCAGGCTTTGTGAGCAGCAGAGGGCAGTAGTGGAATACTAGCTGCAACATGGTTGCCGCCTTTCCAATCAGCTTCCGCTAATCGGAAGAGAGGAGTGGGCATGGATGTCTGACCTGTGTGAGGTCTTAAAGGGGTTGTCCGGGATTGGGGACATTGCTACAAGTGAACACCAAGCACATAATTACATACATTCGTGTCATACCTTTGCCTGACTATTCTAATGCCCCCTTTTCATGTCATAAATCCTCTGCCGGAAGTGGTGCTTTTCAAAGATTCAGTGACGTACCGGGTCCCTTACTGCAGAGCGAAGCCTCTGCTTCCGCTTCGCAGGGTGCCCGGTGACGTCACAGTCAGCCTCAGTGATTATGCAGAGCGCACTGAGGGGCGGAAACTAGGTGGCAACACATGACGCTAAACCCCGCCCCTCTGGTCCGGTGACGTCACCGGGCAGTGCGTTTTCTTCTCAATGAAGGAGGCAGAGCACTATGCTACTTAGCATAATAAACGCCTCCTCAACAATGAGTGGGGGACTGTCGGAGCCCTGTAGAAGAGGTATAAAAAAAACATATGTGGGGACCTTGAATCTGCTATTAAGAGTATTTAAACTTATTTAAAAAAATGTTTTGATCCCGGACAACCCCTTTAAGAAACATTGAGGAATCAACACAGATGGTGAGCGGCGATAACGCTATTATATCAGCATAACCATCCCAATTCTGTGTCTTCTCAAACGCTCGCTGCTCACAATTACGGCGGACGCTTTGCATGTGGAAGAGGTGGAAATGGTGGAAGACATTACACAGGGTGATAGTCAGACTACCCTCAGTTTGTCTTCTCAGCGCAAATTGGATGATGATGACGAGCAGGAGACGGTTGCCTCCGCTACAGAGGGTAGTGCCCATGGAAGTTTAATTACATCTGTTCAGAGTGGATGGGCAGAAGAGGATGAGGAGATTGAGAGTAATCCTCCCGATGACGACAGCGAAGTCTTGCCGGTTGAGACTTTGGCACACATGGCTGACTTTATGTTAGGCTGCCTTTCCCGTGACCCACGTGTTTTACACATTTTGGACAACACCGTTTACTGGTTGTACACCCTTCTTGACCCCCGCTACAAAGAGAACTTCTCATCTTTCATTCCTGTGGTGGAGGGGACGAGCAAATGGTGCAATACCAGAAGGTCCTTGTGGAAAAATTGCTCCAAAAATTTCCAGCTGACAAAGCTGGCGGCAGAGTACGTAGTTCCTTGGGCAACCGTGGAGGGGAACACACAGCAGTTCCTGGGACAGTTCATAACACCCCGCCTGCACCATCACCCTGATGCGCGGCCTAGTGTCACAAGGAGGGAAAAATTTTGGAAGATGGTGAAGGAGTACGTAGCAGACCGTGTCAGCGTCCTCAATGATCCCTCTGTGCCTTACAACTACTGGGTGTCCAAGCTGGACACGTGGCACGAACTGGCGCGCTACTCCTTGGAAGTGGTGGCCTTCTATATCGCCAGCGTTTTGTCAGAGCGGGTATTTAGCGCTGCTGGGGGCATAATAACTGATAAGCGCATCCGCCTATCAACTGAAAATGCTGACAGGTTGACTCTTATAAAAACGAACAAGGCCTGGATAGCCCCTGACTTCTCGACTCCACCAGAGAGCTGATCAACATTAAAGGGGTTGTCCGAGTTATGAAAAAATATATATATAGCACTGAAAATCTGATGGGCAGCAATATATAACTAAGCTAAGCAAGTTTATGCAAAAAAATAAAAATAAAATATATATATATATATTTCCTCATTTCCCTGGTTCTTTTCTGGCCCTTTGTTTACCTGCAATAAAAACAACCTCTGCCCTCCCCTGCTCTGCTAAGGGAGTGAATACAGGTGCTGCCCTGAGTGATATGTCTGCCTGCTGGGAGAATCAGCAGCATGTTGTATATGTAGGACTACAAGTCCCAGCTGTACAATGACACTGCTAAGGGAGTGGATACAAGAGCTGCCCTGAGTGCTGGGAGAATCAACAGCAACTTGTAAGTGTAGAACTACAAGTCCCACCTGTATGACACTGCTAATACACACAGGACCTTCCCCCTACCTTCTTGTGCAATGCTCTCTCTAGTCTGTCAGCTCCTGTGCCCAGAATGGTCACTTGCCTGTAACTACCCAGTCTGTGCAGCTGAAGGGGTTAAGAATCCTAGGAGAGAGCAGACAGCCCGGCAGTGAAGGGGGCGTGGCCAGCACAGTGACGTCTCGTTTACAGGCTGGTAAACTTTATCAAAGCAGAGAGAGAAGCTAACATCACAGGTCATGTGACCCTCAGTCAAATCTGATAAACCAGGCACTGCAGATAAGGGAGTTAATTGTAAAGTTGCTAATCAGGAACATAGCACGAACAAATAAAATAATGACAACCCCTTTAAGGCACTTTAAATGTGTTTTTTTTTTGTTTTTTTTTATAAAGTACCGAATACACTGTATTCTCATGCACCCCTTCCACTACAAAAAGGCTATATGGTTCAACCTTCCATTTCTCATCCTCCACTTCCATCATATCAACATGCTTATTAGTCTTCCCTCGCTCCTAATGTTTTAGAGGGTCAGCTCACCAGCAGGGCCTCACCTACAATCTTTCAGAGGGTCAGCTCACCTGCAGGCCCTCGCATATAATGTTCTAGAGGGTCAGCTCACCAGCAGGCCCTCACCTACAATCTTTCAGAGGGTCAGCTCACCTGCAGGCCCTCGCATATAATGTTCTAGAGGGTCAGCTCACCAGCAGGCCCTCACCTACAATCTTTTAGAGGGTCAGCTCACCTGCAGGCCCTCACCTACAATCTTTTAGAAGGTCAGCTCACCAGCAGGCCCTCGTATATGTTTTTGAGGGTCAGCTCATCAGCAGGCCCTCGCCCAAATGTTTT